>NC_080383.1:77641364-77956608 GCF_014773155.1 Arachis stenosperma
GAGGGAGAGGGAGAAAGAGGAAAGGGGTGTGAGAGAGAGAGAGAGAGAGAGGAGTGGGAGAAAGAGAGGAGGGAGAGGAAAGAGAGAGGAAGAGAGAGGGGAAGGAAGGGAGAGGGAGAGGGAGAGGGGGAAAGGAGAGAGAGGGAGAGGAGAGAGAGAGAAGGGAGAGAGAGAGAGAGAGAAAGGGGAGAGAGAGAGAGTGAAGGGAGAAAGAGAAAGAAAGAGTATGTAAAATTAATTTTGGAGTTTAAATAAAACCAGTTTTAATTTGGTTTAAAGCTAAACTGAACCATAAAAACTGGTTTTTAATAAACTGGTTTTTAATAAACTGGTTTTTCATAAAAACTATGGTTTCAGTTCAGTTTTTTATTTAAAAAAATTGGTTTATTTAAAACAGTTTCAGTTCAGTTTCAATTCAGTTCAGTGAAACCAGTTTTTTTGCACAGCCCTAGTATCAGGAGATCCTCAACCGTGTGATGTCTACTGATAAGCTCAGGCTGGAGTTCAGGGAGTCAGTGGAGCAGATATAGTGTGGAGGCTCAGATGGGGGTGTACTAGGCTTGGATGTGCGCCGCTGACATCGATCTTGCTGGTGGTAGCATCGCTGCTGGTGGCAGTGGTCCTGCTGATGGCTTACGGATATCGCCACCTTCTGCGCCACCAACTTAGGACCATGGGACCGATGATGACGACTACCTAGATCTATAGTTATTTGTTTTTTGTTTTATTGTTTTCTTGTACATATTTGATGTAGTTGACTTTTAATATATTTGAACAGTGTATTATTTATTTTAATTAAATAACAATTTTTCGTTATTTATAAATGGACTACTAATTGTGTGAAAAAATTTAAATTTAAAATTAAATTGACCACGTATTTCAAATTAAAAAAAATAAAAAATTGATATTACTGTCGAAATTATTATAGGAATAATCTGATGGTAACAGTGCATAAAATAACATTTTTTAGTGCAAGCAATACCGTTAGAAGAATCTGTCGGTAACCAATTGGTTTGTCAAACGATGATCCGTCGTAACTTTCGATGGTAATTACCGTCGGATGAAAAAATCCGATGGTAAATATTTACCGTTGAAGGTCATACGATCTAATTATTTTCGACAGTATTTAAATTTTTATCGTTAGATTTTATTCATTTTTTGGACAGTTTCTCAATATTTTTCTTATAGTAGCATAGCAATAGGACTCTAGCACTTCTTCATATCGTGAATTATAATTCCATAGTTTAGGCAGTAACTATCTAATAGTCTTTCATACTTGAAAGTCCCCCAAGTTTTTGGCACTTCCTTTCTTGCCATAAAAATTTCGATTAAGCTACGACTTGAATATATCAAATGTCATTTTCACTCTCAAGATTCTCATTAATGTGTCATATCTTTTGGGATTTTTCACTTCAACCACTATCCCTATCATATTACTAAAAGTTTTTGCTATTTCTCCATTCATGAAATCCAGTAGGTCTTCATGTATTTAGATCCAAAATTCTATATCCTCATGTCTCACATCATAGACAGATTTTCAGGTTAATCAAGTCCCATTTAGAATTTGTCATCCTTTCCTCTAATTTTTGCCCACTCTTGATTTCTTGTATAGTTTAGTGTAATGATTTGCCTTTTTATTAACTCCATTTTTTGCAAATTATAACTGGTCTATCATTGACTAATGGATTGCTACAGCATACACGAGACGAGATTCAAACCCATAACATTTATTTAAACGGACAAGTGAGCTGACCACTCGACTAATTTAGTTGTTAACTCCATTTTGGTTTTTTTTGAGTATATACTCACTTTAGACCTCAAAAAATTTCAGACTGGATACTTTAGTCCCCAATTAAAATTAATTACCGATTGGTCCCTGACAATTAATTCCGTCAGTCACTTAGGTCATTTATTCCGTTAACTCTAACGGGAGACAAAATAGTCCCTGACAACTCTAACAAGGGACAAAATAGTCCCTGACAACTCTAACAAGGAACAAAACGATCCATGACCCCTTTATTCGAAAACGACACTGTTCTTCCCCAATTTTTATCATATTTCGCATAACCCTAACATTCATACTCTCCTTTTTCACCTTCACAGTCTTCTTTTCCATCTTTTTCTTCCTCCTCTTCAGATCCAAGATTAAGTCATGGTGTAATTGTCACACGTGTCGTACCTACCTCAACATGTCATGGACCACACACTTCCTAAATCTTTGTGACTGGGACATCCACCTCCTCTGCACTTCACCCACCAAAAGCATCCACTTACACGTCTTCGATAACATCACATCTAACTCCGACACATCCACGACATCCTCAAGACCAAGTTTCACAACTACTCCAAGGGTACGCCTTTCTCCACTCTCCGACAAGCAATATAGATTGTTGGACATTATGACATCATGAGAAGATTCTCCTTCGACATCATATGCAAATTCTCATTTGAAATAGACATCGAGTGCTTCATTCCTTCTTTTCCAGAGTCCAAGTTGGCAGACAGCTTCAACCTCGCATCCAAGCTATCAGTACAACGCGCAATGTCGCCGTTACCGAATATATGGAAATTGAAGCGATTACTGAACATTGGTTCGGAGAAGAAGCTGAAGGAGGCGATCGGAGTGGTGGACAATATGATCATGGAGATGATAGGGCCGAGGAGGAGGGAGATGGCAACGACGACGACGGATCTTAACAAATCAGACTTGCTGTCTAGATTTTTGGGATCCATCAAAGACGATAACTAGTTGAGAGACATAGGCATTAGTTTTCTGAGTATGAATTGGTTGAGAATAAGTTGAGAATTTTTTTTTGTGAACATTAAATTTATAGAGTGTGCATTGTGTAGTTTGAAGTTACAGTGTTAGACTGCTAGTGTTATGCGAGATATGATGGAAATTGGGAGAGAACAGTGTCATTTCCGAACAGAGGAGATTAGGGACCATTTTGTCCCCTGTTAGAGTTGTTAGAGACTATTTTGTCCTTCGTTAGAGTTAACGGAATAAAGAACCTAAGTAACTGACGGAATTAATTGTTAGGGACCAATCGAGTAATTAATTTTAGTTGGGGACAAAAATATCCAATCTAAAATTCTTTAAGGACTAAAATGGGTATATACTCTTTTTTTTTGTTGCCTACATATCTCCCAATCCATTAGGGTAAGGACTAATCTGTCATGGATCAGAGCTTTATTTAAGGATATGCCACTAGTCAATGAGTTGCTTGAGATTCGAATTCGTTTTTTTTTTTGGATTCGAATTCCTTTAATGAGCTTCAAGACGTATTGGGCCTGAAGAAACCTTATGACATATGAGGGTATTTGGGCCTAAAAGAAGTTAGTTCTTCCAAGAAAAAAAGAAAACAAAAATGCAATGCTGCGACATCCAAAGTGGCCTCCACACTAAGGAGCAGAACAACACTGTTGCTACCTCCACTAACAATGCTCTCGCCGTCGCCGCCGCCTTCCGCCGCGTCCCCCACCAAAACAACGCTACCATCCTCCCTCTCCACCGCACCTTCCAAGCCCTCATTCCACCACTTCCCTATCTCTTCCACATCCTCGAACTCTCACACACTTCACAGCATAATGTCCCGTTCCAATTCCAAGTGGTTCTTCTCCTCCGGGAACACCACAACACCGATTGCCATATCGGAAATGACCCGAACCGAAAATCCGGAACCCGAATCCGACGTGGATGAGTCTCTGGTGGTGGTTTCGTTCTACAAGTTCGCGGATTTCTCTGACCATGCAGCTATGAGGAAACCCTTGAAGGAGCTTTGCCAACAACTTGTAATACTCACAACTTTTAGCACTTTTTCTTAATCCATTGTTGTTGTGATTGTTATATGTATAGGGGCCTATTACTTCATTATTAGAAATTTGACTAGTCTGGTTCTAGAAATTGTAATTGGAAGTTGGAATTAACTAAGGTTGGGTTTGTATTCTGTCTAGGGTTTATGATTTAGGGAAAAACATAGACAGTGAGATAGGTACAAAGACAGATACAAAAAATAGACTTTTGTGTCTACTGTATCTACATTTCTCTCTTAGAGAGAGTATCCAAATGCAACCTAAGGGAAAGTGAGAAATCATTCTTGATGTTACGAAATTAATTATTGTTGTTCAGATTGTTCGTTATAACAAAGATGATGTTTTAATGCATACCATAAGTATAAAAGTTTCGATTGTTGATATTAGTAACTGAAATATTTTCTTTTCATCATAGTTTGTAGAGTGCATTGATGTAATGATTAATGAATTGTTGAATTTGCATACTACAAGCTAATCAAGTAGCTTTAACAAGGGAGAATATCAAAAGTGCAACTTAAAGAACCAATTTCTAGCTAAGCAAGCTACCTGATTTCTAAGAATAAAATATGATAATATTAAGTATAAAAGAACTAATTTAGTATTTTCGTTGACTTGATGCTGTGGTAATGCTCGTGTCTCACTGTTCTGATGATACTCAGCGTGTTTCAGGCGGTATTATTCTTGCGCCTGAAGGGATCAATGGCAGCATATGTGGCACTCGGGAGTCGGTGGAGAAAGTTCTTGCATTCATACAAAGTGATGACCGATTGAAAGGGCTAAGACGGGTTGAATCGCCTGTTAGTCCCGAGGAGGAAGCCATTCACCATGGACACAGTGCCAGTTCTCCTCTTGCTGCAGGGGAAGATGCACCTTTCCGGTGGGATCATGTGAGGGTCAAATTGAAGAAAGAGGTAGCGCTGGCCGTTGAATTTGCAATGCCGAAGGAATGAACTCCTTCATTAAATATCAATGTATTTGAGGCATTTTACCAACCTGCCGTGGTTCTTATGATTTTTTGTTTTATTTACATTTTGGCAGATTGTCACTCTTGGGATGCCTAGCGTATCACCTATTGAAAAGGTTGGGAAATATGTTGGCCCGAAAGAGTGGAATACTTTGATTAGTGATCCAGATACGGTATGTAACAAACTTCCCGTTATCATTATCTGTCAGTATTAGATTGTCTCTTTATGTGATCCTATAGGTGGAAGGAGCATATTAAATATGTTGAGTTTTTTCTAAATGATTGGGGTTCTTGATGGCATTGAATGTTTAAGTTGTGCCAAGTCTTTGCATTCTGGCTTGTTAGAACCAGGATTTTCCAGCTTAAAGAATGGAAAAAAATATTGTATTTCTGAAATTTTGTAAATGAACATTTGAAGCACTGTATTTTACTGGCTCTTCGTCATGTATTGATGTCAGGGATATCACTTTTATGGGGGTTGCTCTTTGTTTTCTTTTCATTTGGTGTTGGGTTATGCAAATCTGACCATCAGTTCTACTTGTATGGATTGCAAACTGCACATCTCCAACTCTCCAGTGTAGTCAAAATATTTTTTGATAAGTATGCAAGACAATTTTGCATAGTATTGCTGCTTTATTGATCAAGATTAACATCTCATGTTTAGGTTGTGATTGATGTGAGGAATAACTACGAAACCAGAATAGGAAAGTTTAAAGGAGCAGTTGATCCATGTACTTCATCATTTCGAGAATTCCCCTCTTGGGTGGAGGAGCATTTCCAGCTTACTGGATGTGGGCTTCCGGAAGTTGAGGTAGACAATTCAATCAAAAGTGATGAAAGTGAAATGGAGAATCCAAAACAAAATATGCCAAAACGTGTTGCAATGTATTGCACCGGAGGTATCCGATGCGAGAAAGCAACAAGTCTACTTCTCAGAAAAGGTTTCAAAGAGGTAATTCTCTGCTTATATTCTATTCTGTTTTGTGCAGCTGATTCTTTAAGAAAATCATTTGCTGCGTTATTCTTCTTGTGAAAAGGGAAGAAAGGTATAGTTTATTTTTTCTTCAATTATTTTTGAGCTTGCACTGCCAAGAGTCTTTGACCTATCAAATAAAGAAATGTCCTTTAATTTTTTATCCGCTTAATTATTATTTAGGTCTCTATAGTTTCAAATACTAGGATGGGAGGAATTTGGCAGGTCTTGCAAGTGTACTTGTAAATTCTGTTTTCAGAATATAAACTTCGAATCCTTTATGCGTCATCCATAGAGGCATTTATCATCGATATATTGAAACACAAGAAACATGGCTAAAATCACCAGGCACATGCTTCCCATTGTTTCCATGTATCCCACACCCATTATTTTCTTTCTTTGCATAGGGATGGCATTAGTTTTCTTTTGCCTAGTATCGAGTTAAACCACCTCACATATTTTAGAGTAACACATACACTGATGATTTAAAAAAAAACAAAAAAAAAAACATAATAACGGTTTGTTTCAGTTTCTATTTTTTTTTAATAAAAAAAAAGTAATTTTATGACTAAAATCTTATATATATCTGGAAAAGCTGAAAAACAGGTTTTCTGAAATGGTATGGTTGAAGCACACTATTTTCAGCATCTACAAAAAGATGGAAAACCTTTTCAATTTATTTAAATATTCAGATTATTTTAATAAAATTATCCAAATATGTGGAAACTTATTTTTTGAAAGTGATCTTGTAAAATAAACTAAAACAAACGCCCAGTAAATATCTGTTGGTTTCACTTGAGTATAAGCTTTTGCTAATTATATTTTTCAATTGGTATCCAATATGAATTTTGTTATATTTATACGTAAAAAATCCCAGGTCTTTCACCTTGAAGGTGGAATCCTGAAATATCTTGAGGAAGTTCCAGAGAAACAAAGCCTCTGGGAGGGTGAGTGCTTTGTCTTCGACAAGCGAGTCTCCGTTGAGCACGGATTGGTGCCAGGAAACTTCAAGCTCTGCTATGGTTGCAAGCAGCCTGTGAGTGATGCTGACATGGAATCCCCTGAGTATGAATATGGAGTTTCTTGTCCTTACTGCTTTTCGTCAAAATCAGAAGAAGAGAAGGAGAGGGCTCGTGCGCGACAACGACAATTTGAGAGATGGGGAATCATAGGTGGTCCGGATAAGGGTCGCCGGCCATCAAGTAAACCGGACAGTGGCTGTGCGAAACCAAACCAGCTTTCACGTTCTGCCTAAGATCTTTGATATTGTTTTTGGGACCAATGTTTAGGCCATCTGTCTAATTGTTTTCCTTTTGCTTCCTCCCTTAAATGTGTTCAAAGTGCATGAAACCAACTATAGATGTATGTTTTAATTTTTGAAGTATGATTAAATTTGAGATAACTTTTTTGGTTTATGGTTTTGTTTTAATTTGATTATAAACTCAGTTTTGATTCCTTCTAGAAGATCAATGCTGAACTGAAATACTGCAGCCAGTGTATAGTAGCTGACTAGCTGTACTAGTGAAGTGAAATTCTGGACAGTAGGTTGGCTGACCCCTAAATCAGCAGATGCAGGGGCAGATGAATTATAGGAGGCCTCATGTGATGGTGATGCATGAGAATCATGAGAAGCACGAAATGCATGAGGTGCATGAGATGCATTAGGAATAGAGAAAGAACTACCATAAAAGGGGTCAACAAAGGCTTGAACAGGGTCAGGTAAAGAAACAACCCGTGATGGATTTGCATCAAGTGCGGACTTGGGCAAATGATAAGGAAAGAAGACTCATAAAACTCCACATTCTTTGATAAAAATATTTCTCTACAATATAAATCATAAAGAACATAGCCTTTTGTACCAGTTTGAAATCCAATAAAAATCGACAACCAAAAGTTCTAAGGTACTTAATATCTACATTCTTCAAATAAAACATCATAAGGGTTTTGATTACTCAAATAATTCCTTTATATGTATCATTCGGGGTTGAGACCAAATATCAAAATAACATTGCCAGAAATAAATGAGATAGTATCTCCATTTATTCATCAAAAAAGGCGCATTCTTTGAAGCCATAATGGATTTTCCTTGATATCTAACATAATGAATCAAAGGATCTTACGAAGCCCGGTCATCCAGGACATGATCAAGTCTGATCATAGAAAAGAATCTCTTCAAGTGAACCGGCCTATCCTCTGTAGGGGGGCTTGAATATTTATGTTTAATGATTTTTCTTCGAATGACTATTCATCTATTGTATTTTAATGGTAATAGAGGAAAAACTCTATGAAAAAAGGGTGGTTCAATTCTATGCTATTTTATAGGCGGTATGTTTTCTATTTTTATCTTTTGTTTTATATTACACACGTCGTTTTTTAGGGGACCTACACCCATTATGTGGCATAGGGGTTTTTTCAAAATGGGAGTAGGCAGTGAGTTTATTAAATGAACGGCTTGCCCCATTGCAAAGTTCCAAAACTTTTTTGGTAAATTAGATTAAAAAACCAATGCTCTTGCAACATTGAGAATGTGTTGTTGATGTTTCATCTCAGCAACCCATTTTGTTGAGGGATTTCAACACATAAAGTTTGATGCAATATCCTATGTGAACAATAAAAGGAAGAAAGAATATATTCATGGCCATGGTATAGTTTTGATTTGTATATTAAAATGTGTGTGAACAAAAATAACAAAAGATTGAAGTAGAGTGCTTGCCTCTGATTTTAATTTCATAAAATAAACCCAAACAAATTTCTTTTATCATCGACAATTGTTAAAAAATACTTAAAACCTTGTATAGACAAAACGGTCTTCAAATGTCTACATGGATCAAATCAAAACTATTCTTGCTGCTGAACTCACTAAGAAGAAATGACAACCTCCTTTACTTTGCAAAATGACAAGGATCACATGGTCTATTACGATCAACACTAGAAAACTTTACATAAGGATAAATATGTTTAACTATGTCAAATCTGTATTGTGGTATATGTCCTAACCTATAATGCCACAAGTTACTAAGAGAAAGCTCTTGATGATGTAAATGCAAATCGGCTGTTTGAATATTTGAATTAAAACTGGAATTTCTCTTGGAGTTCTCTTTATTTCTGGGAGGTGTCATGGGTCCTGAATGCTTAAAATGTGTTAGCTCTAATGATGATGTATGCAAATTTGAGGTGGAGCTCATCATGTACAATCCATTTTTGGCTCTAGCTGTTCCAATTGTTTTTAAGAAACTCTGACTCTGTATCTCACAAAATTCGTCGGTGAAAATACATTTGCAATGTAAGTTTTTAGTGAGTTTAAATATAGAGAGTAAATTAAAATTGAAATTGGATAAATAAAGCATATCAGTAAGATAGAGTGTATTGGAGAACACCATTGTTCCACTCACACTTGCTGTTGTATGTGATCCATTTGGTAACTTGACCAAGATGGGCCTAATATGCCTAAAACTTTGAAAAAAAAAAATGCAATGAGTGACACATATGGTTAGTAGTCCCTGTGTCTAACACCCATGAATTTGAAAAAAAAAAAACTTTTCATTGACAAAAGATATGCAATATGGGAGCTCATATATATATTGAAGTTTAATGTTAACTTGCTTTTCTGAGTACCATCTAGCTAGCTATATATAAAAATATTACACCATTATTATAATTATTATCTAACCACTACCAACCTAAATCCATCTATTAACAACTCTAATAAATAGTGATTCATCATAATTAAATTTGTTTTTAGAAAAGTGAATAACAATCTGTGAGACAGCAGTTTCATATTATTGTTGGATTAGATGATCTTGTGTCGACTGATTGAAAACCTTGTTACTTTTATTTTAAGTTGAAGTAGTAGATAAATTTAATATGTTTCCGCAAATTTGAAAATAAAAGATATTCAAAATACCAAATTTGAAAAGGTTGAGATGAAAGGGATGAAGGGACAATGACTTTATGAATATACCAGTCAATTATCCTGAAGAAGAAACAGGGAGAAGTTTCATCACTCTAACTCGAATCTTTTATCGAACCAAATGATAGTCAACTTCTAAATATTTTGTCCTTTCATAGAAAACGGGATTGGCTGCAATGTGAAGAACACTCTGATGATCACAATAAAGAATTGGAGGTTTCTCGAGTGCAAGGTGAAGAAATTGCAACATGTTAATTAACCATTGAAGCCCACAAGTTGTATTGGCAAGAGCATGATACTCAACTTCTATATATAAACGAGCAACAGTATTCTGTCTCTTAGTCTTTTAAGAAATCAAAGACTTCTAAGAATAAACAATAACCAATCACGGAGCGATGGGTGTTGGGACAATCTGCCCAGTCTGAATCGCTAAAGCCCAAAAGCTGAATGGTGGAGTCTCTTGGAAAGGAAAGACCATTTCCTGAAGTGGCTTTCAAATAGCGCAATACACGAGTAGCAGCCTAAAAATGTGCTTGAGTAGGAGAAGCCATAAATTGACTTAATTGTTGTGTAGCATATATAATATCTGGCCGTGTGGTGGTAAGATAAATGAAGCGACTAACAAGGCGTCTATAAAAAAAAGGATCACCAAGTAAGGGACTATTATCTTGGTGTAACCGTGTGGCACTATCCATAGGAATAGAGATAGATTTGGCTCTCAAATAACCAGAATTCTCTAACAGATCAATACAATATTTTTGTTGAGATAAAAAAATTTCTTGAGCAGATTGTGCAACCTCAATGCCTAAAAAATATTTTAAAGGCCCCAAATCTTTGATTTTAAAATGTCAATGTAAAATAGATTTAATTGTAGCCGTTTCAAATAAAGAATTTTCAATTAAAACAATATCATCAACATAAATCAAGAGAATATATATGCCAGCACCACAAATTTTAATAAACAAGCTATAATCAGAGATAGTCTGCTGGTATCCATAAGAAAGTAAGAGTTTAGATAACTTCTCACACCACATACGACTTGATTAGCGTAAACCATATAACGATTTCAATAATTTGCAGCACTGATTTGGGCGATTGGATGCAATACCAGGAGAGAGGGCCATATAAACATCCTCTGATAAGTCTCTATGTAAAAAGATATTATTGACGTCAAGGTGATGGGGGGCCAATTCTGCATAGATGCCAAGGGTAGAACTAATATAATAGTCGTAGGCTTCACTACTGGAGAGAATATTTTCAGAAAATCAATCCCTTTAATTTGTGTAAATCCTTTTGCCACAAGATGGCTTTGTACTTTCGACAATACCATCAGGTCAACGCTTAACGCGGTATACCTATTTGCAACTGATTAGTTTAATCCCAGCAGGACAATCAACAACAGATCAGGTTTTATTCAACTCAAGAGCACCAAGCTCGTCCTTTATGGCATTTTGCCAACGCAGGCATGTATTAGCATCTTGAAAGGACCTTAGCTTAATTTCAGAATATAGTGATACAGTAAATTTTTAGTAAGAAGGAGAAAAAAGAGATGATAGAGACATAACAGAGGATAAGGGATATCAGCACATTGAGGATGAAGAATTTGTACAAGTAAAGGAGGAGCCACAGATGTAATTAGAAAAATGTGAGGGTTGTCGTCGATCTCGGTGACTACGGCGAAGAGGTATGGACACTATTGTGGGTGATAGGTGAAAAGACAAAGGTGATAAAGGAGAAGGTAGTGTGGTGGGAGAGGTAGTACTATGTGTTGTTATTGAAGACATGGTATCAGAAGTGGTAGGTTGTAGGTAAAGAAGGACGCATTCTATTTTTTTTTTTGGTCTTACACAACACACACCAACTCACACACCCACCTCTATTATTACTCTATTAGCATGGTTTTATATTTCTCTATGAGGATTTGAACCTGGTGTAGCTCCAAGTGAGACAAACAAAGTTGCAATCTGACCTAGGCTTCGACTGTAGAGGATGCGTTCTTGACGTTGAAGGAGACACAAAAGTATCGTAGAGTGTGAAAAAGGAGTTTGGGTCAATAGGAAGTGGGTGAGGCCTAATAGGTAAACTAATGGGTTGTGTAGTGTTTGAGTTATTGTTGTATGAAATATTAATGGTTATTTGACTAGATAGAGTAAGAGTGGAATGTGTTTGGACTAATGCATTATCATTTCATGAAAGATAATATTTCTAAAATTTTTAATCCTTTTGTCATTTAAACTATAAATAATATACCTTTTAAAATCATTTTTAAAAACAATAAAAATGATCCTTTTAGTTTTTGATCAAATTTTGATCTATTTGTCATGAAAGTAGAAACATAACATAAACACCCAGAATTTTAATGCCATGATAATTTGGTGAATGTTAAAATAAAATTTCAAAAGGTATTTTAAATTCTATGATGAAAGAAGGGACCTATCAATTAAATAGACAGCATGATTAATGGCATAGCACCAAAATAAAGCAAGTAATTTTGATTGAAACATGAGGTACGAGCCATATTTAAAATATGTTGATGTTTACGTTCCATCCGTCTATTTTGTTGTGGAGTTTTTATACAACTCCATTGATGGATAATTCCATTATAAATTAAAGACTAATGTCAGAACGAATACATTTGACTTTGAAATTAATTGTGTTTTAACTAACCCAATAAAATTTTTGACATGATTTTGAACTTCTCCTTTTGATTTTAGAAGAATTACATATGTAAAACGACTAAAATTATCAACAATAATTAGAAAATATTTATGATTATGAATAGAATTTTGACGAAAAAGACCCCATATATCAAGATGTAATTAAATCAAAGACATGATTAGCATGGTTTTATATTTCTCTATGAGGATTTGAACCTGGTGTAGCTCCAAGTGAGACAAACAAAGTTGTAATCTGACCTAGGCCTCGACTGTAGAGGATGCGTTCTTGACGTTGAAGGAGACACAAAAGTATCGTAGAGTGTGAAAAAGGAGTTTGGGTCAATAGGAAGTGGGTGAGGCCTAATAGGTAAACTAATGGGTTGTGTAGTGTTTGAGTTATTGTTGTATGAAATATTAATGGTTATTTGACTAGATAGAGTAAGAGTGGAATGTGTTTGGACTAATGCATTATCATTTCATGAAAGATAATATTTCTAAAATTTTTAATCCTTTTGTCATTTAAACTATAAATAATATACCTTTAAAAATCATTTTTAAAAACAATAAAAATGATCCTTTTAGTTTTTGGATCAAATTTTGATCTATTTGTCATAAAAGTAGAAACATAACATAAACACCCAGAATTTTAATGCCATGATAATTTGGTGAATGTTAAAATAAAATTTCAAAAGGTATTTTAAATTCTATGATGAAAGAAGGGACCTATCAATTAAATAGACAGCATGATTAATGGCATAGCACCAAAATAAAGCAAGTAATTTTGATTGAAACATGAGGTACGAGCCATATTTAAAATATGTTGATGTTTACGTTCCATCCGTCTATTTTGTTGTGGAGTTTGTATACAACTCCATTGATGGATAATTCCATTATAAATTAAAGACTAATGTCAGAACGAATACATTTGACTTTGAAATTAATTGTGTTTTAACTAACCCAATAAAATTTTTGACATGATTTTGAACTTCTCCTTTTGATTTTAGAAGAATTACATATGTAAAACGACTAAAATTATCAACAATAATTAGAAAATATTTATGATTATGAATAGAATTTTGACGAAAAAGACCCTATATATCAAGATGTAATTAAATCAAAGACATGATTAGCTTTGATTAAACTTTGTGAAAAAAATTCTTTTGCTTGAAAAGATGATAAATATTACAAACTTGATCACAATATGTAGAAATAAAGAAAATTTTTTTATGTAAAAAATTAAGTCTTTCTTTAGAAAAATGTCCTAAACGAAAATGTCATAAATTTGAAGGTGTAATGAGAGTAGCTTGTATGATGTTGATGGAGTGTGTAGTGGATGCATTATTGGCTGTGAAAGACTTGTCAAGGATATATAAACCCTCTATCAGGCTACCTAAACCAATCATCCTCAAATTGTTATTCTGTAATTTACATGATGAACATGAAAAAATGAGTTCACATTTCAACATGGAAGTTACTTTTGAAATGGAAATAATATATAAACTAAAGCTTGAAAGATAAAAAACACCAAGAAGAACTAATGAATTTGAAAATTTTACAATTTCTTTATGTGAAGCAATAACTTATGAATCATTTGGCATAGAGACAAGTATGGACTAATTTTAAAATAAGAATAAAAACAAGATAAATTTGAGGTAATGTAATTTGTGACACTTGAATCAATGATCCAAGTGTTAAGAAAAATATGTTGATTTAAAAAAATTATTTAGAATAGAAAAAGTGTATGAAAAGCATAAACAAGGAATACCCAAATTTAGGCTTTGAGATGATCTAACACTGCCCTTGCATTCTAAAATTGAAGCTTTGACCCTCTTTAAGAAATTCACGAGGGAATAATTTTGGGTTGGAAAGAGGCCCATAACCTGATTCTGCATCTGAGTGTTATTGCTAGGTTGCCCTATCTTCTAGAACTAGGGCATTCTGTGAAGGTAGCGGCACTGAAACTGTATTAGGAAGCAAAAAAGTGGCTGCGATGTTCACAGAAGAGGATGAGTGACTATTGAAGCGCGGCTTCCCTGGGAAACGTGGGTGACCTGGTAGGTACCTATGTTTACAATAGCAAACATCCACTGTGTGGCCATTCTGGCCACAATAGGAACATTATTTGGAGGGAGAGACAGCGCTACCATTACTTGCACTGGAGAAAAATGATGGAGGACCACCGTCGTGGCCAGATGGAGGACGGCGCAATTCAATAGCAGCAGCCACTGCACGCGGTTCATTCAAGATTCCAGACAAAGCTTGTAGTTGGCATTCGTGTTGAATAACCAATGCAAACACGCGAGTCACCGGTGGCAGAGGATCTAGAAGGAGAACTTGCGATCGAACAACAGAGTATCTTTCCTCAAGACTTTGAAAAATCAGATAATGAAGTTCTGGGATCGATGACTTTTCTTTGGACAAGCACATATTGGAAGTGACTGCGAATTGTCAAGCTCTTTCCAGAGTGTTTTCAATGAAATGTAAAGTCTGTAACTGTGAGATTTTCTTGTTTGAGTTCATACACCTTTTTCTGTCACTCTACAACTCTAAGCAAGTCACTGTGAAAAAAGCATTCTTTGAGATCAGTCCAAATAGCAGAGGCTGTGTTGAAGTAAATAACGCTCTGTATAATTGAAGGTGATAGTGAATGAAAGAACCAAAATAGAACCAGATTATTGCAGCGTTCTCAAATCGAATAAAGAGGTTCATCCGGTAATGGAGGATGGATGGTATCAGTAAGGAATCCTTGTTTATTTTTAGAGAAAATGGCCCTGAAAAAAGATCGACACCAAGAATGATAATTATTTCCTATAAGAATAGGGGATACCAAAACAGAAGTGGCATTTTCACTGAGATGAATATAGTAGAAATTGATCGGGTTTTATGCTAAGTTAAGAGACTGATCCTCCATGAAAGAAGAAGAAGATGGAGAAGAGGATGACTGACGATTTAGATCAGCAGTCTTCACCACGAATACCAGTAGAACTTAAAGGAGCTTTGATACCATATAAAATTCAAGAAAGGAGATAGAAGTGAATATATATATTAAAATGAATAACAATCTGTGAGACAACATCTTCATATTATTATTAGATTGGATCATCTTGTGTGGACTGATTGAAAATCTTGTTACTTCTATTTTAAGCTGAATTAGTAGATAGATTTAATATCTCAAGCTCTGATTGGTCACTACTTGAACTCAGTCTCTTTGTCCAACTCTAGAGAGCTGCTGCCATTCTTATCACCATCACCAGTGAGGCAGTAATATTGTTAGCCATTGCTCAATTTGCGTGGCATCTTTAAATTTTGCAATTGAGGTGGATAGCCATGCTTTTGATATCCTTTTCCACTTCTTCCTCGACCTCCATGTCCCCTGCCTCTAGGAGCAGAGTCGTTGAAATTGTGAACTGAATTTGTCAGAGCAGTAAAACTCCACACCTTCAAATCGAAAACGGTAAGTTTTCTCTTTTGTTGAGTGAGTAATGGAAAAAATTCATTAATAGTTGGGATGGGCTTCATGAGCATTATCTGTGAAGTGCGAACGAACTGCGCTATATTGCTCATTTAGTCCCCTCAGAAATCGCATTGCATAGGTCCTTCTTCGATAGTCCCTAACCATGCCAAGACCACATTAACACTTTTCTTCACATATCACATATTCTGGGATTGGTTGGAACTCTTCTATCTCTTTCCACACAGCTTTCAACTTAGTGTAATGTCTGGTAATGCTCAAGTCACCTTGTTTCATGGCATATAATTCTTCTTCTAACTCGGCGATGCGAAATCCATCTCCACGGTAGTACCTATGTTTCAAATCCTCCCATAGATCCACCGCTAGTTCGTTCTAAGCCACACTCTGTGCGATATCGCTACTCAAGGACAAATTAAGACAAGATACAACAATTTTATTACACTTCTCCCACACAACAAATTTTGGATCCTTTCTATTTGGTTTTCGTGCAGTTCCATCAATGAATCCTAGCTTGTTTTTTGATTTCAAAGCTCGCATCATCGATCTAGACTAAGAGTCATAATTCTGAGTATTCAAAACAATAGAAAAGATGGAGATTCCAGGATCTCAATGGGGGATAAGTAGTAGATGCTAGCTAGATCTGTCAAATAGATTGACAAACCCCATTTTGAGGGTTTATCTTGTGCTGATTTCAGGGGGTTTTATCAATGATTCCACACTTTCTATATGAAAATACAAGATTTTGCATTCCTTTCCTAGTTTTGCCTCATGAATAAAAACATGCTTATTTTGCACTAAAATAGATACATTTCTAATCTTCTCTTGATGCCATTCGATGCCGTGACTTGTGTGTTAAGTGGTTTCAGGATATAGAGTAGGAATGGACCGAAAGAGAGAAGGAAGACGGGTGCAAAGGAAAGAAGCATGAGAGTTGAGCCTTGGGAATTTCCGCATGGGCGCGTGCGCGCACCTGGCGCGTCCGCGCGGATAGAGCAACGTGAAGCCGAGACTAAGAGCCAAGTCACGAGCCGGCTTGAGAAGCGGCTAAGCCAGGACCTTCATGGACGCGCACGCGTACATCACGCTTCCGCGCACTTTACAAGACGCCTCGACGGCGCGTACGCGTACCTTGCGCGTGCGCGCCGATTTGCGAATATGATTTTTTAGAAGTCACGTGACTTAGGCGTGGAGGTAGTTAAGAAGCCCACTTTTGGGAAAATGCCTTGGCGGGAAAAGCTTAAGAAGACCAAAGGAGCAAGGGTTAAGGACACTTAGTTCATTTTCTAGAATTAGATATTTTTGGAGGAGAGTTAGTTACACTTTTGGGAGAAAAAGAGGGAGATTCCAAGCTTTTCACTAGGGTTCATCTTCATCTAATTTCTGAATTTTCAATGAGTTTTTGGTGAGATCCATTACAATTCTCACTCCATTTTGTTCATGTCATAGATTTTCTTCTCCAATTTCAAGTAGTAGTTATAATTGATCAATTCTCATAGATCTAGAATTCAACTTTGTAATTTTGGATTTCATCCATACTTTGAGAATTTGATTTCTATTGTTACTCTTTGAGACTTGTTGTTAGATCCTTGTGTTGCAATACTTTCAATTCTACTTTTCTTCTCATTTTACTATGACTTTCTTTTTTGCTCATCACATGTTTGATAAAATGTCAATACTAGCTATGGAGTAGAATTTTTACACTTGGCATAGGGTTTGGTCATTGGAAGAAGTTGAATAGTTGTATCACTAGTTGATTTGGAATTAGGGATTGCTAGTTGGCTTGGAGGGCACTAAAGCTAGTTTCCCATTAGGTGAAGCTAGGACTTGTGACTCAAGTTGATTGTGTTCATTTGAACTTCCTCTATATTTAGGGGATAACTAAATGAAGCAAAGCCTAATTGTTGTCAACATTGAATGAACTATAAGGATAGAACTTCTAATGCCAACCCTAAGCCAAGTCCTTTGATAATTGATTGTTTGTTTCTCATCACTTTGCTAAACCTTTCAAAGAATTCCAACAAGGCTTACTAAATCAATAAGATGCACACTTTGGCAATTCCAAGGGAGAACGACTCGGGAGACTAGTACTCTCGGATATAGATTGTAGATTTGTTTGATGATGGATTTTGCGTCAGTTTAGACTATACTACGATTGATCACTTGATAATTTCTATACCGGCAAAAGTTCATTTGTCAAAATGGCGCCGTTGCCGGGGAATTTGCTTAGTGTGCCATGTTATTGTTTGGATTAAGCATGTATATATGTACATAGTTGCACTTCATTGTAAATTGTTCAAGTGACTAACCCCTCATCGTTACAATGAATTTCATTTCCCCTTTCATTGCATGACGCGTTCACAACCAAATTCGAGCTTAGTCCCTTTTGATCCGGAAATAGAACGAACTTTGTTTCATATTAGACAAGCTCGGAGGCGGCTAAGGTTTGGAAAAGGTGAAGAGGGTTTCACCACCTCAACCACCTTACTAGAAGTGAACATTGAACCGTCACTCAAGGAAGGCACTAATCATACTCCCATCAATCTCACTAACAATTCTTCTTTTGTTTTAGGTACTAATACCATGGATGCTCCAAGGAGAGTTACCATCAAGGAAGCGGGTGCACCGGATTATGTCCTTCAACCCCTTCATGTAACTCACCCTAACTTGAATGCAAACTTTGAATTGAAGACCGCTTTGATCAACCTCTTACCCAAGTTTCACGGGCTTCCCGCACAAGACCCTATTCGACATCTCAAGGACTTCCATCGCATATGCTCGACTACTAGACGGGAAGGGTCCGATGAAGTTGCTATATGGTTGTTTGCTTTCCCTTTCTCTCTCGAGGACAAGGCTAAAGAATGGTTTTACACTCTCTCTAGTGAAGTCACCTCCGATTGGGACCTACTTAGAAGAGGATTCTTGGATAAATTCTTGCCCCCGGAGAAGATGGATAGGCTAAGGAAGGAAATGTCTTGTATTGTGCAAGGTGAGACGGAACCACTCTATGAGTATTGGGAACGGTTTCGCAAACTACTAGATGCATGCCCTAATCACATGATCGACACTCAAGTATTGCTTGGATACATATGTCAAGGGATGCGAGAGCAAGATAGAACCCTCTTGGACACTTCTAGCAATGGTTCTTTGTCCAAATATAAAACCGCGGAGGAGGCATGGCAACTTATTATTGACTTAGCCGAATCCAATCAACATATGAGGCGAAGAGTCAACCGTCCAAGGACCGTGAATGAGGTATCAACTAGTAGTGAAGCCACCGCTCTAACTCAATCCTTGAATGAGATGACATCCATCTTGAGACAACTCCAATTGAACCAACAACAACCACAACAACCTCAATCATATCAACAAAACCCTCCACCACCTCAACAACACAACCAACAATTGGTCCCTCAAAGAGTATGTGGCATTTGCTCTTGCTACTCTCACTACACGGATGAGTGCCCAAGCCTTCAAGAAGACAACACCTTGGCGGCTACCCATAATTTCTATGACCGACCCAATCAAGGGTACTACCAAGGCGGTAATCCTAACCAAGGGCACCCATATCAAGGAGGAGGCTACAACCAAGGAAGTGGACACAATAATCAAAATTGGAGAGACAACCATCAACAAGGGAATAGGGACAACAACAACAATGGAGGAGGTCAAAGATGGGGCAACAACTCACAAAACTTCTCACAAAACCGGCCATACAACTCACAAAATCAACCATACAACCAACAAAACCCACAAAGAAACTACCAAACATATCAACCACCACATCAAAGACCACCACCCAACCAATCACAAGCTCCCCAACTCACATATGCAACCACCCCCTCCAACCAAGACGAAACACTCCGGACCATTATCCAAGGCCAAAAAGAATTACAAAACACACTTGCTTCCGGCCTCACCGGCCTCACCTCTACACTGCAAGCTCTTCTTGCACGTATGGATACACCATCAACTCCCACTCCTCAACCCCCAATCCAAAGTGTCATTCCCTCTCAACCTCAACCAAACCCAAAGGGGGGATCAATGCCATCACCCTTAGATCCGGTACACAACTAAAAGAGAAGGAAGCAAAGGGCTCAAGTCCTATCACAACCGCCCAAGAGGAAGAGAGAATAGATATAGAAGAGGTAGTGGAAGAGGAACCACCACAAGTCATAGTTGAGGATGAAGCCCAATCAACAAAGGAAACAACCAAGGCCAAGAGAACATTGGAAGAAGAAATTGCTCAACCACTTCCATTTCCAACACTTGCAAAGAAAGCTAGGAAGCGCATGGAACTCGACCCCAAAATGGTAGAAATGTTCAAGAAAGTTGAGGTAACCATCCCCCTCTTTGATGCCATCCATCAAGTTCCTAGATATGCCAAATTCCTCAAAGATTTATGCATAAACAAGGATAGGATTCTTGAACTAGAAACCATCCCATTGGGGAGTTCTATTTCCGCTTTAATGGGAGCATTGCCCGAGAAGTGTGATGATCCGGGCCCTTGTATGGTCACTTGCACCGTTAATGGAGTTCAATCTATAGATTGCATGTGTGACCTAGGAGCATGTGTTAGCATCATGCCGCTCTCCGTCTACCGGGTATTGAAGTTGCCACCACTAAAAAGGTCGACGGCAAGATTTGTCCTAGCGGATAAAAGCATAATAACCGTGATGGGTGTTGCGGAAGACGTATTGGTGAACATAAAAGGATTGGTGTTTCCGATTGACTTTTATGTCCTTGAAATGCCATCAAGCGAAACCGAGAGAGCATCATCTATTCTCCTTGGAAGACCATTTTTGAGAACTTCTAGATTCAAGCTAGATGCCTACTCGGGGACCTACTCTTTCGAAATAGACGGGAGAGTTGTGAATTTTAGCCTAGAAGAAGCAATGAAGCATCCACCGGAGAATCACTCTCTATTCCGGTGTGACCCAATTGATAACATGGTTGCCGAAGTGCACCTTGCAAAGTTAAATGAGAAGTACATGATTGAAGAAGCAAATGGAAGTTCAAGCGAACTAAACACCACACATCATACAAACCATCCGGAAACTCAAACTTCAAAGAATGACAAAAAGATGGAATTGAAGCCACTACCACCTCACTTAAGGTATTCATACCTTGATGAAGCCCAAAAGCTACCCGTGATAATTGCACAAGAGTTAACTCCTCAACAAGAAGAAAAATTGCTGAACGTATTGAGAAAAAACAAAAGGGCAATCGGGTGGAGTTTGGCGGATCTAATGGGAATAAGCCCCCAAGTATGCGAGCACCGCATATTCCTTGAAGAAGGAGCAAGACCGGTTCGACAACCTCAAAGGAGACTTAACCCAACCATTCTTGAGGTGGTGAAGAAGGAAGTCACTAAGCTACTTGAAGCGGACATCATCTATCCTATCTCGGATAGCGAATGGGTAAGCCCGGTCCAAGTAGTGCCAAAGAAGTCCGGAGTGACAACAATCAAAAACGAAAGTGGTGAACTTATAGCAACAAGAGTGCAAAATTCTTGGAGAGTATGCATAGACTACCGAAGGTTGAATGCGGCCACAAGAAAAGATCACTTTCCACTACCATTTATCGATCAAATGCTTGATCGGTTAGCTGGTAAATCATACTATTGTTTTCTTGATGGATACTCCGGATACTTCCAAATCTATATTGCTCTAGAGGACCAAGAAAAAACCACATTTACTTGCCCCTTTGGAACGTATGCTTACAAGCGTATGCCGTTTGGCCTATGCAATGCACCGGCAACGTTTCAAAGATGCATGATGAGCCTATTTGCGGACTTTCTAGAGCAATCGATGGAAGTTTTCATGGATGATTTTAGTGTGTATGGTGATTCATTTGAGCATTGCTTAGGTAACCTTGAAAAAGTCCTAGAGAGATGCACCAAAACAAACCTTGTCTTAAATTTTGAAAAATGTCATTTCATGGTCAAACAAGGCATTGTTTTGGGACATATAGTCTCAAAAGAAGGTATCTCCGTGGATCCGGCAAAAATAAATGTCATATCTAGTTTACCTTACCCCTCCTCCGAGAGGGAAGTCCGTTCTTTTCTTGGACATGCAGGATTCTACCGGAGATTCATCAAGGACTTTAGCAAGGTGGCCCTACCTCTCTCTCGATTACTACAAAAAGACACCGAATTTGAGATGAGCAAGGAATGTATGGAAGCATATGACAAACTCAAGGTAGCATTAACACAAGCTCCTATTGTACGACGACCCAATTGGACTCAACCCTTTGAAATCATGTGTGATGCTTCGAATTATGCGATAGGAGCCGCGTTAGCACAACGCGAGGGTAAGATTCCCTATGTCATAGCATATGCTTCCAAAACATTAGACGGAGCCCAATCCAACTACACTACTACCGAAAAGGAACTCCTAGCTATTGTTTTTGCTTTGGACAAGTTCCGAGCCTATCTTCTTGGTTCCAAGGTAGTAGTGTACTCGAATCACGCGGCACTAAAGTACTTGTTGGCCAAAAAGGAATCAAAACCGAGATTAATTCGTTGGGTGCTTTTGTTACAAGAATTTGACTTGGAAATCAAAGATAGGAGCGGTTCCCAAAACCTAGTGGCGGACCATTTAAGTCGCCTCGAACACACAAAAGGCGACACCACTCCTATCAATAATTCCTTTCCCTTAGATGCTTTGCATGCAATCTCGGAAGTGGTTCCTTGGTACGCCCCAATAGCAAACTATTTGGTTTCACACACTCTCCCTCCCAATCTTGACAAAAACAAAAAGGATAAGCTGAAAAGCGAATCCAAATACTATATTTGGGATGATCCCTATTTGTGGAGGTGTGGAGCGGACCAAATAGTGCGACGGTGCATACCTCAAACCGAATTCCAAGCAATCTTGGACGCTTGCCATGCTTCCGAAGGAGGTGGTCACTACGGTCCCCAAAGAACGGCAAGAAAGGTCCTTGATTGCGGATTTTGGTGGCCAACTCTTCTCAAAGACGCTTCTCTCTATTGCAAATCTTGTCCCCAATGTATTAGGTTTGGAGATATTTCCAAGAAGGACGAAATTCCCCAACAAAATATGCTTTTTTGTGAAATCTTTGACGTGTGGGGAATCGACTTCATGGGACAATTTCCAAATTCCAATGGCTTTCTCTACATCTTGTTAGCCGTCGATTATGTGTCAAAATGGGTGGAGGCAATCCCCACCCGAACGGATGACGCTAATGTTGTGTATTCTTTTGTGAGGAACAATATCATTTGTCGCTTTGGCGCCCCAAGAGCAATCATAAGTGACCAAGGATCCCACTTTTGCAACAAAAGAATAGACGGCCTCATGAGAAAATATGGCATCATCCACAAAGTCGCCACGGCTTACCACCCTCAGACAAACGGCCAAGCCGAAGTCTCTAACCGGGAAATCAAGCATGTGTTAGAAAGGATTGTAAAGCCGAATAGGAAAGATTGGAGCATCAAACTCTCCGATGCACTGTGGGCCTATCGAACGGCTTACAAAACACCCATTGGCATGAGCCCCTTCCGGCTTGTATATGGTAAAGCATGTCACTTACCGGTGGAGATTGAACACAAAGCTTACTGGGCCGTAAAGGAGTGTAATATGAACTTGGGTGGGGCCGGAATAGAGAGAAAGCTTCAATTGGCGGAATTGGAATGTTTGAGATTAGAAGCTTACGACAACTCTAGGCTTTATAAGGAAAAGTTGAAAGCCATCCATGACAAGAACATTAGGAGAAGAGAGTTTCGACCCGGTGACCTAGTCCTTCTCTACAATTCAAGGTTGAGATTGCTACCCGGAAAGCTTAGATCAAGGTGGGATGGACCCTACCAAGTGGAGAAAGTAGAACCTTACGGGGTCTACCACTTGCGCCACCCAACAAGCCCGGACATCTTCAAGGTAAACGGGCACCGTCTCAAATTGTATCATGGTGAGCAAAGAAAGAACTCCAAGGAATTTGAAATGTTCCTCTTGAGGGATGCAACTCTTGAACAAGCATTATGAGCTACAGAAAGTCCAACTTAAGGACGTTAAACAAAAGTGCTAGGTGGGAGACACCACACCATGGTAAGATCTTCCTTTGAGCTTTGTACATAGACACTTGACTTCATGATTGTTAGCTAGATTTTAATGTCAATTCTCCTTCATTTGTTAAAATTCATTGATAGTTCACCAATTAAAATGCCCTGCTATAGTGTTTAAGTGGCTGTATGGGGGGGAGGGGGTTGAAATGTCAAAAGTGATGTAAACACATGCAAATTCAGAAAAAGCACCCCCTCTGCGCGTGCGCGCACCTGGCGCGTACGCTCCTTAAAGCACTCAACGGTCATCTACGCAGACGCGCACCGTGCGCGGACGCGTGGATTGCGAATAACAGCCCTCCATACATTTATCCGAGAGTTGCACCCACACCATGCCAAGACTATGCCTGAAGCATAGGAAGCCCCCGCGCGCGCGCACATGGCGCGTCCGCGCACATGGGCGAAATCTGCCAATCGACGTGCAAGCGCACTATGCGCGTCCGCGCCGATTGCCTTGCTGCACCCCTAGTACATCTTACAGAGAGTTAGGCCATTCTTAAGCCTACGCTAAGCCACCGGCCCAGCACCTTTGCCGCGTGCGCGCACGCGTCCAGACAATGCGAGCACGAAATGCGCGCGCGCGCCTCAGCCGCGCACGCGCCCTTTGATTCTGCACTCATCTCTGAGCCACTTCACAGAGAGTTGAGCCCCCTCAAGGCCCTTCTCATGCCTGGGGCACAACCGCGTTGACGCGCGCGCGCACTGTGTGCGCGCGCGCCAAAAACCCTGAAGCAATCTCTGGTACTTCGGCCAGAGAGTTATGCCACCCCTGTGCCTCTCCTGTGCCGCCAGCCCAAGCGCATGGACGCGCATGCGCAATGTGCGCGCGCGCGCCCCATGTCCACCTCACTTCCCTACGCGAGCGCGCACCGTGCGCGCATGCGCAGGTGATCGACGCCAACTTTAGAAAGGGCACACTTACCCCTTCATTCTCATTCCACTTTTCCTCCTCCTTCTCACCCCTTCCACCACCCATCAACCACCTTCTATCACATATCTCCGGTGGCCCCACATTAACTCTTCACCCTCCATCAACCCACACTACAACTTCTTCTTCCATATCCTTCTCCATCTCACAAGGTATTATACTAAGCTACCCTCTTAGTCCAATAATCTCTTGTGATTCTTAATCATTTAGTTGCACCATCTTTTAGGTAGCTTCTTTCTTTTCTTTCTTCTTTCTTTAATATTTTTTTTGGGATGTCTTTGCTCTTTTCTCTCTTTCAATCCAATTCTTCATGAGCATTTGGGTCTCAAACTCACTTACATGAGTAGATGAATGGTGTTGCTTAATTTCCTTGCAATCAATATGCACTAAAATCATTAATAATGGATTGTGGAATGTTACATTGCTCTCATTTTCACATAATCACATACTACTTCAAGGATGCACGCCTGGTGTTCGATGAAAGGCACACTTGAATTTTGGACTCATTGTGACTACCTTGCCTCTCAACCAATCACTTTTGAGTGCATCCCCACTTTCCACAATCCATTCACTCACATTTTCTTAGCTTGCTTTCCATTTATGGTCCCTAAGGGTGTGTGCTTCTCATGCTTCTTCCTTGCATGCTTATACTACCTTTGCATCACATGACAATGATTTGCCTTGCTCTTCACACATTATCCTAGTTACATGTTGCAGCTGTCATGTAACAAAGATACCCATATTCTATGGCATAACTTTTCATTGCATAAAGCTTATTTACTTCCACTTCTTTGGGTTTGATATTTTTCCTTTCTTGCTTTGGTGCGCGAAATTGTGAACAATACTTTTTCACAACTCTCATAATCCCTGGTAATGGCTCCAAGGTATTTAGCAACTTGCTCTTCAGTGACATACTCATCCTCTTCAGAGGAAGAATACTCATCAGACCTCTTGAATGGCAGAAGTAAGTCCAATGGAATCTCTATGGTCTCAATTTGAGCCTCAGATTCCCATTGGAACTCAGAGGAGATTGGTGCACGCCCACTGAGGTCTTCCTCAGTGGCGTCTTCCTCCTCTCTTTCCTCTCCACATTCGGCCATGGTTATGGCTTTGCACTCTCTTTTTGGATTTTCTTCTGTATTACTTAGGAGAGTACTAGGAGGGAGTTCAGTAATTTTCTTGCTCAGCTGACCCACTTGTCCTTCCAAATTTCTGATGGAGGACCTTGTTTCATTCATGAAACTTTGAGTGGTCTTTATTAGATCAGAGACCATTGTTGCTAAGTCAGAAGTATTCTGCTTAGAACTCTCTGTCTGTTGCTGAGAAGATGATGGAAAAGGCTTGCCATTGCTAAACCTGTTTCTTCCACCATTATTATTGAAACCTTGTTGAGGTCTCTCTTGATTCTTCCATGAGAAATTTGGGTGATTTCTCCATGAAGAATTATAGGTGTTTCCATAGGGTTCTCCTAGGTAATTCACCTCTTCCATTGAAGGGTTTTCAGGATCATAAGCTTCTTCCTCAGATGAAGCTTCCTTAGTACTGCCATGTGCATTTTGCATTCCAGACAGACTCTGAGAAATTAAATTGACTTTTTGAGTCAATATCTTGTTCTGAGCCAATATGGCATTCAGAGTGTCAATCTCAAGAACTCCTTTCTTCTGACTAGTCCCATTGTTCACAGGATTTCTTTCAGAAGTATACATGAATTGGTTATTTGCAACCATTTCAATTAGCTCTTGAGCCTCTGCAGGCGTCTTCTTCAGATGAAGAGATCCTCCAGCAGAGCTATCCAAAGACATCTTGGATAGTTCAGAGAGACCATCATAGAAAATACCTATGATGCTCCATTCAGAAAGCATGTCTGAGGGACATCTTCTGATTAATTGTTTGTATCTTTCCCAAGCTTCATAGAGGGATTCTCCATCCTTCTGTCTGAAGGTTTGGACTTCCACTCTAAGCTTACTCCATCTTTGTGGTGGAAAGAACTTTGCCAAGAAGGCATTGACTAGCTTTTCCCAAGAGTCCAGGCTTTCTTTGGGTTGAGAATCCAACCATATTCTAGCTCTGTCTCTTACAGCAAAAGGGAATAGCATCAGTCTATAGACCTCAGGGTTAACCCCATTAGTCTTGACTGTGTCACAGATTTGCAAGAATTCAGCTAAAAACTGATGAGGATCTTCCATTGGAAGTCCATGGAACTTGCAATTCTGTTGCATTAGAGAAACTAATTGAGGCTTAAGCTCAAAGTTGTTTGCTCCAATGGCAGGGATAGAGATGCTTCTCCCATAGAAATCAGGAGTAGGTGCAGTGAAGTCACCCAGCACCTTCCTTGCATTGTTGACATTGTTGTTGTTTTTGGCTGCCATGTGTTCTTCTTCCTTGAAGAGTTCGGTCAGGTCCTCTAAAGAGAGTTGTGCTTTGGCTTCTCTTAGCTTTCTCTTCAGGGTCCTCTCAGGTTCAGGATCAGCTTCAACAAGAATGCCTTTGTCTCTGCTCCTGCTCATATGAAAGAGAAGAGAAAAAGAAAATGTGGAATCCTCTATGTCACAGTATAGAGATTCCTTGAAGTGTCAGAGGAACAAAGAAATAGAAAGAAGAAGGAGAAGAAGAATTCGAACTTTAATTAGATAAGGTTCGAATTGTGCATTTAGAAGGAGTGGTACTCCATAAATAGTAGGATGTGAGAAGGAGGGAAGAGAATTTTCGAACATTCATTTAAAAGATTTTGAAAACATTTTGAAAATTTGATTGATAATTTTCGAAAATTAAAAGTGAAAAAGAAATCAAGTGATTTTTGAAAAAGATTTTGAAATTAGAAGTTAAAAAGATTTGATTGAAAACTATTTTGAAAAAGATGAGGTTAAAAAGATTTGATTGAAAAGTTATGGTTTTAAAAAGATGTGATTGAGAAGTTATGATTTGAAAACAATTTGAAAAGATATGATTTGAAAACAATTTGAAAAGATATGATTTTAAAAATTAATGACTTGCCTAACAAGAAAAGATATGATTCAAACATAAAACCTTCCTCAACAGAAAAGGCAAAAAATGTTCAATCAAATCATTGATTGTTAGTAAGTATCTTTGAAAAAGGAAAGAAATTGATTTTGAAAACATTTGATTGAAAAGATATGATTTGAAAAAGATTTGATTTTGAAAAACTTTGAAAACTTGAAAAAAATTGATTTGAAAACAAAATCCTCCCCCTTGTGCCATCCTGGCGTTAAACGCCTAGAATGGTGCACATTCTGGCGTTTAACGCCCAAAACTATACCCTTTTGGGCGTTAAACGCCCAACCAGGTACCCTGGCTGGCGTTTAAACGCCAGTCTGTCCTTCTTCACTGGGCGTTTTGAACGCCCAGCTTTTTCTGTGCAATTCCTCTGCTGTATGTTCTGAATCTTCAATTCTCTGTATTATTGACTTGAAAAGACATAGATTAAAAATATTTTTGGATTTTTTTAATAATCAAAATGCAACAAGAATCAAATAACAATGCATGCAAGACACCAAACTTAGCAGTTTGTGTACTACTGACACTAACAATATGAGAATGCATATGAGACACACAAAATACTTCAAGTCAATAGAATTCAAAGATTAGAACACAAAAATCATCAAGAATTACTTGAGGATCCTTAAGACACATGAATGAATGCATGCAGTTGACACCAAACTTAAGATGAGACACTAGACTTAAGCAAGAAACAGCAAATATTTTTTTTTTGTTTTTTTATGATTTTGTAATTTTTTTTTGTGTTTTTCGAAAATTAAGTGGAAAAAGGTATCAAAATTCTTAATGAGAATTCCAGGAATCAGTGCAATGCTAGTCTAAGACTTCGGTCCAGGAATTAGACATGGCTTCACAGCCAGCCAAGCTTTCAAAGAAAGCTTCGGTCCAAAACACTAGACATGACCAAAGGTCAGCCAAATCTTAGCAGATCACTGCTCCAAGAGCAAAATTGATGAGAATCAACACGCTCTTGTGGTGATAAGTTGAAACCTCGGTCCAATCAGATTAGACATGGCTTCTCAGCCAGCCAGATTTCAACAAATCATCATGAAACTCTAGAATTCACCTTCAAGAATTTCGAAAAAAAAATACCTAATCTAAGCAACAAGATGAACCGTCAGTTGTCCAAACTAGAACAATCCCAGGCATTGTTACCAAAAGCTTGCTCAAAACTTGAACAATCCCCGGCAACGGCGCCAAAAACTTGGTGCGCAAAATTGTGAACAATACTTTTTCACAACTCTCATAATCCCTGGTAATGGCTCCAAAAACGTGGTAGCTCAATACCATGGCATTACACAACTTCGCACAACTAACCAGCAAGTGCACTGGGTCGTCCAAGTAATACCTTACGTGAGTAAGGGTCGATCCCACGGAGATTGTTAGCATTGAAGCAAGCTATGGTCATCTTGTAAATCTTAGTCAGGCAGACTCAAATGTGTATGATGATGAATGAAAATAATATAGAATATAAAGATAGTGATACTTATGTATATCATTGGTGTAAGAGCTTCAGACAAGTGTATGAAGGTGCCTTCCCTTCCGTCTCTCTGCTTTCCTACTGCCTTCATCCAATCCTTCTTACTCCTTTCCATGGCAAGCTCGTGTAGGGTTTCACTGTTGTCAGCAGCTACCTCCCATCCGCGCAGTGAAAGCTAATGCACGCACTCTGTCACAGTACTGCCAATCACCGGTTTGGTTCCCTCCCCTACCGGAATAGAATCACTCTTTTGCGTCTGTCACTAACGCCCAGTAGGTTACAGGTTTGAAGCACGTCACAGTCATTCAATCATTGAATCCTACTCAGAATACCACAGACAAGGTTAGACCTTCCGGATTCTCTTGAATGCCGCCATCAGTTCTTGCCTATACCACGAAGACTCTGATCTCACGGAATGGTTGGCTCGTTTGTCAGGCGAGCACTCGGTTGTCAGGCGATCAACCATGCATCGTGCAATCAGGAATCCAAGAGATATTCACTAAGCCTCAGATGCTTGTAGAACAAGAATGGTTGTCAGTCACCTTGTTCATGGGTGAGAATGGTGATGGGCGTCAATCATCACCTTCATCATGTTGAAGAACAAGTGATATCTTGGACAAAGAACAAGCGGAATTGAATGGAAGAACAATAGTAATTGCATTAATACTCGAGGTACAGCAGAGCTCCACACCTTAATCTATGGTGTGTAGAAACTCCACCGTTGAAAATACATAAGAACAAGGTCTAGGCATGGCCGAATGGCCAGCCTCCCAAAAGAGGGTTCAATCCTCAAAACATGATCAAAAAGCTCCTTAATACAATAGTAAAAGGTCCTACTTATAGAAAACTAGTACATAGATGAGTAAATGACAGAAAAATCCACTTCCGGGCCCACTTGGTGTGTGCTTGGGCTGAGCAATGAAGCAATTTCATGTAGAGACTCTCCTTGGAGTTAAACGCCAGCTTTAGTGCCAGTTTGGGCGTTTAACTCCCAATTAGGTGCCAGTTCCGGCGTTTAACGCTGGAATTTCTTGTGGTGACTTTGAACGCCGGTTTGGGCCATCAAATATTGGGCAAAGTATGGACTATTATATATTGCTGGAAAGCCCAGGATGTCTACTTTCCAACGCCGTTGAGAGCGCGCCAATTGGGCTTCTGTAGCTCCAGAAAATCCACTTCGAGTGCAGGGAGGTCAGAATCCAACAGCATCTGCAGTCCTTTTGAGTCTCTGGATCAGATTTTTGCTCAGGTCCCTCAATTTCAGCCAGAAAATACCTGAAATCACAGAAAAACACACAAACTCATAGTAAAGTCCAGAAAAGTGAATTTTAACTAAAAACTAATAAAAATATACTAAAAACTAACTAAAAGATACTGAAAACATACTAAAAACAATGCCAAAAAGCATACAAATTATCCGCTCATCATGCTTCCACAGGATGGTCACCAAAAAGAACAAGGGGAAAGGCCCCAAGAAGCCAGCTTCAGATAAAGTGCGCCAAGAACTAACGGCCAAGCCCCTCCTAAAGAAGTCCAAGGGCCCTGTTGATGTTCTAGAGAAGGACAACCCTCCTAAGGATTCAAACAAGTTTCCCAACCGTTACTGCGAACTTGTTTACTCAAGAATGATTGAAAGGAATTACCATCCGGAACCCCTCCTAGTCTTACCGGCTCACCTCCATCCGATTGTGATGCCACACATTGACCGGAGGCAATGGAGGTTCCTCTTGAGGCAACCAAAGGAGGCCAATCTCTCATGGGTAGTGGAATTCTACTCCAACTTCCACTCACCCCTTCTCACATCAATATTTGTGCGCCGAAAGCAAGTGTCGGTCACAGTGGAAACCATCCGAGAAGTCCTTGGGGTTGAACCGTCAACGGATGCGTATGACGCCTACCAAGAAGCCTTGGCTACATGCGATGACCGCGCATTCGATTGGGGCGCAATCCTCCGCGTCATTGCTTTACCCGACGCATATTGGATTCGGGGGACCATAAAACAAAGACCCAAGGGTTTAGATGTCCGCCACCTCACTCAAGAAGCCACGGCATGGGCCCAAATTTTGGCTTACTATGTGCTCCCAAGCACACATGGATCATCCATCACCGCCGAGCTGGCCGTATTGATATGGTGCATCTTAACCGATAAACCGGTCGACGTTTCGCATGCCATCCGCCAATCCATGGGGCGCATTCATGCTAAGGGAAATCTGCCATTCCCCGCTTTAGTGACGGCATTAGTTGCGAAAGCCGGCGTCAACCGGGAGGCTAAAGATAGGAGAACCTCAATTCCGGTCGATGGTGATATAATTCCGACCAAGAGATGCCTCAAGCCTCCGGAAGCCACCAAGGACATTGGACTACCCACACCAACTTGCAAACCTACCACTTCATCTACATCACAAAAATCGGCCGCCCAACGCCTTGAGGACCTTCACAAGAAAGTGGACCGTTATGAGAGGCGTAACCAACGCCGTTATACTCATGTGAAGAGACTTCTAAGCATAGTCACCCCACCTATGGAGGAACCCGATATCTCCACATCCACCGCAACTTCAAGCGGAGATAGCGATGACATTGGAGATGTGGGACAATCGGAGCTCAACCACCCACTGCGCCTAACCTATAGCACGGAGGACCGTGCTAAGTTTTAAGTGTGGGGAGGTCGGCCGACCGATCTCCGTAGGTAACATCTGAATAAATTAGGATAGGTTGCATGGTTAGGTTTTAGTTAGCACCATCTGCATGATAAGTTTACTTGGTTGGAACAATGAAATTCTTTCTTAGGAAACCAATACCTTGGGGCAACCGTGGGGCATTGCAAAATTTTAAATGCTTTGATGCCAAAAATTGCATGAGGAATTATATTTTGGAACATGGGTTGAGTTAAGAACACAAGCTAGTGAGTTTTGAGCCTAATTGCGTGGTCACATCTTATGACCATTTATTCCCCTTCTTGTGTGCATTATTCTCTTCCTATGATTGTAATCCCTGATTTGTTTGATTCTTTATATCCATTGTTTTGTGTATTCATGCATTTGTATGATTGAGGCCATCATTTTATTAGCTCACTTACCCAAATAGCCTTACCTTTTATCCTCCCTTGTTAGCCAACTTTGAGCCTACGCTTAACCCACTCATTCTTATTTTAGCACATTACAAGCCTTAAAGCGGAAAACAATGAATGTCCCTTATTTGGATCTTTGATTGGCTTAGGCTAGTGAGTGTGAGTGCCACCCAAGAGTGGGAAGACTTTAGGACGTTGGTTGGGATAAAAGGGTGTTTGTGTTTTGTATTTTTTTACATTGGGAAATTGGGTACATGCTCATGTATTGATTAAATGTATAGACCTTATGCATTGATGTTCTTGTATACGGTTTGAAAAAAAAAAAGAAGAGAAATAAAAGTTAAAAAGGAAAAAAAAAAAGAGAAAAGAAAAGAGAAGGTATATAAAAAAAAAAGAAAAAAAGAAAAGAAAGAAAAAGAAAAGCAATAAAGGGGACAAAATGCCCCAAAGTGAAGCTCAATAGGAGTCAATGCATAAGTGTGGTGAAACGAAAAAATTTTTTGCATGAGTATGTGGAAAAGTAAGGAATGGGTAGTTAGGTTAGTACTTAATTGTATAGGTCATTATATAGGTTAGGTGGGAAAGTCTAAGTTAATCAAAGATTCAAATCCTAAGTCCACTAGCCATATATGACCCTACCTTGACCCTAGCCCCATTACAACCTAAGGAAAAGACCTCATGACAATTGTATGCACGCATTGGATAATTGTTGATTGTTAGATGAAAAACAAATCTTGGAAAGCATGATTAGGGGAGAATTGAGAGAATAAACCCCAAACACCGAGTGACTAGAGTGCAAACATTTCCGGTGAGGGTTCGATGCTCAATCCTATGATTCCCGGCTCTCGCAAGCATTCCTCATGCAAAGTTGCACCTATTGCAATTGATGCTTAGAAAGTGGCAAGTCCTATGCTTTGACCACCATCGTGTCCCATGTGCTCGCATATGTCCTAAGAAGGCTAATTTGTTCCCAACCAAGTGGATAGTAGCACTAGTCATAGTTGCATGCATGTAAGTAGGTTGCATTTCATGAGTCTTATACTTTTTGCGATCCCTCGGTCTTCTGTGTTTCTTTGCATTTCTCTAAGCATGAGGACATTCTAGAATCTAAGTGTGGGGAGGTTGACAAACCCCATTTTGAGGGTTTATCTTGTGCTGATTTCAGGGGGTTTTATCAATGATTCCACACTTTCTATATGAAAATACAAGATTTTGCATTCCTTTCCTAGTTTTGCCTCATGAATAAAAACATGCTTATTTTGCACTAAAATAGATACATTTCTAATCTTCTCTTGATGCCATTCGATGCCGTGACTTGTGTGTTAAGTGGTTTCAGGATATAGAGTAGGAATGGACCGAAAGAGAGAAGGAAGACGGGTGCAAAGGAAAGAAGCATGAGAGTTGAGCCTTGGGAATTTCCGCATGGGCGCGTGCGCGCACCTGGCGCGTCCGCGCGGATAGAGCAACGTGAAGCCGAGACTAAGAGCCAAGTCACGAGCCGGCTTGAGAAGCAGCTAAGCCAGGACCTTCATGGACGCGCACGCGTACATCACGCTTCCGCGCACTTTACAAGACGCCTCGACGGTGCGTACGCGTACCTTGCGCGTGCGCGCCGATTTGCGAATATAATTTTTTAGAAGTCACGTGACTTAGGCGTGGAGGTAGTTAAGAAGCCCACTTTTGGGGAAATGCCTTGGCGGGAAAAGCTTAAGAAGACCAAAGGAGCAAGGGTTAAGGACACTTAGTTCATTTTCTAGAATTAGATATTTTTGGAGGAGAGTTAGTTACACTTTTGGGAGAAAAAGAGGGAGATTCCAAGCTTTTCACTAGGGTTCATCTTCATCTAATTTCTGAATTTTCAATGAGTTTTTGGTGAGATCCATTACAATTCTCACTCCATTTTGTTCATGTCATAGATTTTCTTCTCCAATTTCAAGTAGTAGTTATAATTGATCAATTCTCATAGATCTAGAATTCAACTTTGTAATTTTGGATTTCATCCATACTTTGAGAATTTGATTTCTATTGTTACTCTTTGAGACTTGTTGTTAGATCCTTGTGTTGCAATACTTTCAATTCTACTTTTCTTCTCATTTTACTATGACTTTCTTTTTCGCTCATCACATGTTTGATAAAATGTCAATACTAGCTATGGAGTAGAATTTTTACACTTGGCATAGGGTTTGGTCATTGGAAGAAGTTGAATAGTTGTATCACTAGTTGATTTGGAATTAGGGATTGCTAGTTGGCTTGGAGGGCACTAAAGCTAGTTTCCCATTAGGTGAAGCTAGGACTTGTGACTCAAGTTGATTGTGTTCATTTGAACTTCCTCTATATTTAGGGGATAACTAAATGAAGCAAAGCCTAATTGTTGTCAACATTGAATGAACTATAAGGATAGAACTTCTAATGCCAACCCTAAGCCAAGTCCTTTGATAATTGATTGTTTGTTTCTCATCACTTTGCTAAACCTTTCAAAGAATTCCAACAAGGCTTACCAAATCAATAAGATGCACACTTTGGCAATTCCAAGGGAGAACGACTCGGGAGACTAGTACTCTCGGATATAGATTGTAGATTTGTTTGATGATGGATTTTGCGTCGGTTTAGACTATACTACGATTGATCACTTGATAATTTCTATACCGGCAAAAATTCATTTGTCATAGATCAAGCTCAATCTTGCTTCACCAGATTGCAGATCTTTGAGCCTCTTAACAATACAAGCCATGGTTCTTAATTCTGCAGTAACTAGGTCCAGACTCGCTTGAATGTCTGTAATGGAGGAGTCTGCCATTGTAGCTAGGTCACACTTCTGTTTGCATAAAAAACTTTTACATTTCCTTTGGATCTTGATCTCCACATGCACCGCACCATGAGAAAATTGTGATCGTGATCTTATCGATAACAAAAGCAAAAAAGGAGAAAATGAGGTTCAGAGAAATTAGGCAGAAAGTTTCATTTCTCACTGAGATGCAAAAAACAGAAAAATGAAGGAAGCTATTACTGTATAGTTGCAACTAATTATTTATATCACTACCTAATTAACTCATCAGTCCCGCTACACATACAAGCATTTTTGACATACAAGTTCTGAAGTTCATACAAGTTAACCCTAACCCAACATAATCCACTTACATAATGCGCGCCTGAAATCACCCCGTTCCTCCTCCAACGTTTGTATCATGCGTTCCTCCCCTCCTCCTCCTCCTCCTCCTCCTCCTCCTCCTCCTCCTCCTCCTCCTCCTCCTCCTCCTCCTCCTTCTTCTTCTTCTTCGCGTGTTTCTTCTTCTTCTTCTTCTTCTTCTTCTTCTTCTTCTTCTTCTTCTTCGCGTGTTTCATTCTCATCGTCATTCTTTTTATTACTGTTGTTGCTGCATTTTTTCCTCCTCCTGTTTCTATTGATTTTGCAACATTATATATTTTTTGTTTGATTTTTTCCTCCCAAGAAGAATTATAAGAATATGAAATAAGAAGATGAAGAAGAAGCAGTTGCAGAAGATGAGGAGGAGAAAGATGAAGAGTTTTGAATTATGTAGAACATATAAGAATAAAAATACACCGAAACGAGAATGAAACAGATCAATCACAATAATAATTGAGACTCATAACTCCTACATGAAAATTTTGCTACAAATGCACAAAAATATTTTCTTCAATACATATTTTTTTCCTCTTTTTTTCTTATTTCTTTCTTTCTTTTAGTTGAATGAATGTGTGTTCATTCTCTTCCAAGTAATTTTACAGCATTATGTATTTTTTCTTCTTCTTCTTTGTTTGATTTCTTTTGTTTTTATTCTTGTTAAGAGAATAAAACAAGAAGAAACTTGAGAAGGTAAAACAAGAAGAAAAGCTGAATAAGAAAAAAAAGAAGATGATGAAATTAAGCTCTGAAATCAGTTTTGAACAATTATCTCATTGTTGAAGATAATAAATGACTCAAGTTCAAATTGTAAAACCCGGTTAATTAACGGCTAATTAACCCATAAATGAGAATTTATTCTAGAAAGCCTAAAATGTGATTTTTATGGCTAAATGTGATAGAGGAGACTGAGACGAGAATTTCGGTACCAATTTTATAGAATTCGGACCAAGATTGGACCGAACGGACCAAACCGGGCCAACCGGACCCAAAGTGGGCCCTTGGCCCAACTAAACTTAACCAAAACCCTAGTTTTCAGCACTCTCTCTTCTCACAACACTCAAACTCACGCTGAAATTGAAGAGAGGGGAGGAAGAACACTCTCTCAAGTTCTTTCTCTAACTTGATCTTCAAACCACCATAACTTTTGATCTAGAGCTCCGATTGCCGCTCCGTTTGCGGCCACGCGTTCACCGCGGAGAGCTCTACAAAACCCATACAATTAATTTTGAGGTAAGCCACGTTTTGCTCTTCGAAATTCCAGCCCTTATTTTCGAGTTTCATGGGTAAAATGTTGAGATTTTGGGTTCTTTGATGTTATAGAACCCAACTCTCTTGAAGGAGAAGGTTAATCTTGTCTCCTTGGACTTTGGGTGTGGTAAGATTCTCAACCCTAGTGTGATTTGTGGTTTTATGATGTTTGGGTTTTGAGATGTTGTGTATGGGTATGATGGTTGTGGCTTAGGTTGTGTATGTGTGGATATGGGAGCTTGATTGGTGACTTTGAAAAGCTTGAAAAGGGTTTGGTGGTGAAAAATCTGTCCTTGGAGGTGTTGAGGCCTTGAGAGCTTGTGGATAAGTGGTTTGGAAGTGCTCCGGGGGAGCTTGGGAAAATCGGCTAAGGTATGGTTTTGGTTTCCCGTATCTAATATGTAATGTGGTAGGAAATACTTAGGCTAGAGGCCCTAAGATAGGCATTGAATGGTTGATGTTGTTAAATGATTGAGATATATGATGTGGTCATATATGTGATGATGAGTATTGATGCCTTAATGGTATGATGTATGAGAAGTATGCATGTTGTGATATATGCTTGATGATTGGTTATGGTTGAATTGTGGGTTGAACCATGTTGATGGTGAATATGATATTGATTATGTATAATGATGGTTAATTGGGATTGGTGTTGTTGAAAATTGGCATGAGGAATAGTATATGATATGTCAATATGTTCGAGTTTGAGCCACTTGGGTGAAGTGGGCTAAAATGATGAGACAGTGATTTTGTATATTGTGGTAATGTGTCAATGTGTGAGTTGAGGAGGCTTGATGTTGAATTTGATACATTTTGATTGATTTCAAAGAAAAGGGATGAAATTGGCATGTTTTGATTGATTTTGAAAAGAGTTGAAAATGGTTTGTTTTGAAAATGGCATATTGTGGTTTTGTATGAAAATATGGTTTTTGGGCATACTTTGACGGGACATAACTTGGACTACGGATCCCCGTTTTGTACCAAATCTGTTTAGAAATGAAATTGGATCCGGGATGTCCATACCGTTCGAAGAACGGGTGAAAAACGATTTAAAATGAGGAAGTTATGTCCGTTGGAAGATTGGGGTTTAAATCTGTGAATTCTGCAGCTTTTAACTTAGAAAAATTTTTAGCAGAATGACCCCTTGCGCGTGGGCGCACCTGGCGCGTACGCGCCGATCTTCCAGAAAGCGCCATCCACGCGTGCGCGTGATGTGCGCGGGCGCGCCGATTGTGCTGCACCCAATGCCCAGCCATTTTCCAGAGAGTTATGCCAGAACTGTGCCAGTGTTGTGGCTGGGGCACGAGAACACCCGCGCGTACGCGTGGTTGACGCGTGCGCGTCGATTGGCAAGTTTGTAATCCACGCGTTAGCGTGCACGACGCTTGCGCGTCGATGAGTTTTTGAGGCCATCCACGCGTGCGCGTGGAGTGCGCGTACGCGTGGCCCTGTTTTCATCCCAAAGTTGATTTTTGAGTTTTAAAAACCAAATCTCATACTTCTAAGCCTCCGATCTCACCATTTATGTCTTAAATCATTATGACATGCCTAGCTATTAGAAAGGGGCTAGTGAATGAGGTAACTTGCGAGTGAAGCAAGGGAAAAATGAATGATCAATGAGGATCAAGATGATTATGTGAGATGCGGAGGATGGTGGTGGAAGTGCTTGTTATGCCATGGGCCGAAAGGCTATAATTGTTAATAAAATGGCTGGTTATGGATTTAACCGTGAGCCGGAATAGCTGTGTATGCTATGAATATTGGCTGGTTATGGATTTAACCGTGAGCCGGAATAGCTGTGTATGCTATGTATATTGGCTGGTTATGGATTTAACCGTGAGCCGAAATAGCTGTGAATGCTATGAATATTGGCTGGTTCTGGACTGAACCGTGAGCCGGATGGCTGATATGGATGTTGATCCATGGATGAGAATTCATGCATGTTGATGCTGAATTATTGATAATTGTGAATTGCACTTCCACTATCTGAGATACGAGTTTCCTTGGGTAGTAGCAGTGGCTAGCCACCACGTGCTCCAGGTTGAGACTTGATACTCTGGTGACCCTATGTCGTAAGTGTGGCCGGGCACTGTGAAAGACCCGGATGAGCTCGCCCCCGAAATATTCACCAGTGAGGGTGATGGATATGGATCATGTTTATGATCAAGTTTATAACGAGTATAACTCGAGTTGGGGATGCGCGACAGAGGGACAGTCCAATGGTTAGCGACCAGGACTTGTCGGGTTGGCTCTATAACCGACAAGATGATATCATCGGCCACTAGGGATAGGCATTCATCATATGCATACTATGTGAATTGTTTGAGATTGCCTATTTGACTGCATATTACTTGCTAATTGTCTAAATGTCTTAACTGCTTCTATTTGTATATTCTTTGTCTGATATAATTGTGTTTGCTATAATATACTCCTACTGGTGGTTGGGAGGTTTGAAGGAATTGGAAAGGGAAGTATTAGTTAGACTGAAGAATCTTTAGTCAGATGCCCTTATACGGTTTAGCTTGTTTATAAGCTTTGATATTATCTGGAGGAAGTTCTAGGATTGCCTTTGGCTTTCCTCTATTATTATGTATTATATATGTGGAAGCTGTTACCATACTGGGGACCTCTGGTTCTCACCCATGCGGATTTTGTGGTTTTCAAATGCTGGACGTGAGGTTTCCCGCTGAGGCATGCTGGAGACTTCTAGATTTGCGAAGATTCCTTGCTCTTGGGGACTCTGTTTAGTTTATATATTTTGCTTAGATACTTTTATCTCCATTAAATAATACAAACTGTGATGACTCCTCTTATGGGAGATTTTGGAGAATAGGTTTATGTATTTGTGTCCCTTTGGGTTTCCTTTGGGGTTTTCATTCTTTTATCATATGTATATATTACTATGCTCGGACCGGTTATCTTCGCAGCCGGATTCTAAGTCTTGATATTCCTGTTTTTGACACTCCTTTGTATATATATAATCTCGCGTTGGTTATCCATGTTCGTTACGTTATCGATCGGAGTGTTGCGCTTTCGAGTTGCGAGGTTTTTGTTTACCCCTTTTTCTACAAAGGCTCCTAGTTATAATCAATCATTCATACTACTATTCGTACTAATTTTTATTTTAGAGGTCGTAATACCTTGCCATCTCTGAATTATGACTTAAGCATAAGACTCTGTATGGTAGGGTGTTACATTATGGTATCAGAGCCTGGTTCGTTCCTGTAGAGCTTGAGGAATGGACTGACTATGCTTCGGTGCATTCTCTGTGTGTGTGTTATGTGCTATTAGTATATCTGCTTGATATAATTGGCATAAACGTTCATGAGCATGCATTTGGGACTTTGAAGCACTAGACTTCCGATATTGAGACTGATCAACTTAATATCGATTGTTTGGTGTGTATAGGAACCAGATGGCGCCTCGTGGACGCGGTAGAGGTAGTGCGAGAGGTCGTACTAATGCTCGTACACCGGAGAATAACCCTAATGACCCGGTGAACTTTATGGCTGCGTTGGAGAACATGGCTGCTGCTATGCAAGCCACTGCTGAGGCTCTTGGTCAACAGATGAACAACCATGGTAATGATGGAGGTGGAGTTCAAGGCCCGATGACACTGGCAAACTTTTTGAAGGTTAATCCGCCTAAGTTCAAGGGAACTACTAGCCCGACTGAGGCTGATACATGGTTTCAGGCTATAGAGCGAGCACTGCAAGCACAAGTGGTACCTGAAGGACAGCGTGTCGAGTTTGCCACCTATATGCTCACCAGTGAAGCGTCGCATTGGTGGCAAGGCATCCGACGTCTTCTGCAGCAGGGTGATGACTATATCACCTGGAATGTCTTTCAAGAAGAGTTCTATAAGAAGTACTTTCCGACTTCTGCTAGGACGGCTAAGGAACTTGAATTGTTACAGCTGAAGCAGGGTACTATGTCCATATCAGAGTATACTGACAAGTTTGAGGAGCTGTTCAGGTTCTCTCGTATGTGCCAAGGGACCCCGGTGGAATATGAGGAATGGAAGTGTGTTAAGTATGAAGGAGGACTCCGGAGTGATATCTTCAGTTCAGTAGGGCCAATGGAGATTAGGACTTTCTCCGAATTAATGAACAAGTGTAGGGTTGCTGAGGAGTGTGTGAAAAGGGCAACCGCTGAGAAAGGGAGTCACAAAGGTTCATTCCCACAGAACCGAGGGAAGAGCTTTGCACCTAGAGGTCCGTCTTTCAAGAGGAGAGGCTCTTTCAGGAGGCCCAACAACAACAATTTCCAAGGGAAGAAGTTTGGGAAGCAACCTCAGAATGAACAAGCTTGTGCTAGGTGTGGAAGTCACCATCCGGGAGTACCATGCAGGGCCGGATGGGGTTTGTGCTACAATTATGGAAAGGCGGGGCATAAAGCCGCAAGTTGTCCGAAAAGGCAGAAACAAGGTGCTGGAAAGGCACAACAGACTGGTCGAGTGTTCACCACTTCAGCTATAGGAGCTGAGGGATCCGAGACACTCATTAGAGGTAACTGTGAAATAGCTGGTCAAACTTTAAATGCTTTATTTGATTCGGGAGCATCACATTCATTCATTGCATTTGAGAAAGCCCATGAGTTAGGCTTGAAGATTGTAACCTTAGGTTATGATCTAAGAGTGTACAATGCTACCCATGAAACCACGGTAACTAGGCTAGGATGTCCGGAAGTTTCCTTTAGGTTCAAGCAGCGTGATTTTGTTCATAATTTAGTCTGCTTGCCGATGATCGGTCTTGATCTTATCTTGGGATTGGATTGGTTATCTAAGAACCATGTCCTGCTTGATTGTTCTACAAAGTCGGTGTACTTTATGCCGAAAGATACAGAAGGGCCGGTCGTGGTGAATAATTATTACTTGAACTCGATGATGGTGAACTGTTCTGGAATCGAATGTCAGGGTATCATGTTGTTAACCGCGGGCGTTTCAGGTGATGATCAAAGGTTGGAGCAAATTCCGGTTGTGTGTGAGTTTTCGGAAGTGTTTCCCGATGATATTGATGAGTTTCCACCTAACCGAGAGGTTGAGTTTGCTATTGAGTTGGTGCCCGGGGCGGGACCAGTCTCAAGTGCTCCTTATAGGATGTCACCGTTAGAGATGAACGAGTTAAAGTCTCAGTTAGAGGATTTGTTGGGAAAGAATTTTATACGGCCAAGTGTCTCTCCGTGGGGTGCTCCAGTGCTACTAGTGAAGAAGAAAGATGGGAGCATGCGGCTCTGTGTGGATTACAGGCAGCTGAACAAGGTTACCATAAAGAACAAGTACCCATTGCCGAGAATTGATGATCTCATGGATCAATTACAAGGAGCTGGAGTTTTCTCCAAGATTGATTTGCGATCCGGTTATCACCAGATAAGGGTGAGGGGTGAGGATATCCCTAAGACCGCTTTCAGGACTCGTTATGGTCATTACGAGTACACTGTGATGTCTTTTGGGTTGACGAACGCTCCTGCGGTATTCATGGATTACATGAATAGAGTTTTCCGTCCGTTTCTGGATAAATTCGTTGTTGTCTTCATCGATGACATACTGATTTATTCCAAGACTGAAGAAGAGCATGCGGAACACTTGAGGACCGTGTTGCAGATTCTAAAGGAGAAGAAACTCTATGCAAAACTGTCTAAGTGTGAGTTTTGGAAGAGTGAGGTGAAGTTTTTGGGTCACGTGGTGAGTAAGAAAGGAATAGCCGTAGACCCAACTAAGGTGGAGGCTGTGATGGATTGGAAACAACCAACCACCGTAACAGAGATAAGGAGTTTTCTGGGTTTAGCTGGCTATTACCGAAGGTTTATCAAGGGCTTTTCACAGATAGCTTTGCCAATGACAAAGTTAACCCGCAAAGACACTCCATTTGTTTGGACTCCTGAGTGCGAGGAGAGCTTTCAGACATTGAAGAAAAAGTTGACTACTGCACCTGTGTTAGTGTTACCCGAGCCGAATGAGCCATTTGAGGTGTATTGTGACGCCTCATTGAAGGGTCTAGGGTGCGTGCTGATGCAGCACCATAATGTGGTGGCGTATGCCTAACGACAGTTGAGACCTCATGAAGTTAGTTACCCTATGCACGATTTGGAACTCGCTGCGGTTGTGTTTGCCTTGAAGGTGTGAAGGCATTATCTCTATGGGGTTAAGTTCCAAGTTTTCTCTGATCATAAGAGCTTGAAGTACCTCTTCGATCAGAAAGAGCTTAATATGAGACAGAGAAGGTGGATGGAATTGTTGAAGGACTACGACTTTGAATTGCATTACCATCCGGGAAAGGCGAACGTAGTGGCAGATGCATTAAGTCGGAAGTCGTTATATGCGGCTTGGATGATGCTCCAAGAGGAGAAGTTGCTCAAGGGATTCGAGAGTCTGAAAATTGGTGCTCAAGAAGTATCCGGAACCTTGTGTTTGAGCCGATTAGAAATCTCAAGTGACTTTAAGTCCGAACTCCTTAAGGCTCATCAAAATGATGAAGCGTTATGGAAAGTGTTACCGGCCATTGAGCAAGGAAAACAGTGGAGAGTGTCGGAAGAAAAAGATGGGTTATGGAGATTCAAGGGTAGAATCATTGTGCCGGATGTTGGCACTTTGAGGCAAGATATCTTAAAGGAGGCACACAAAAGTGGATTCTCCATTCACCCGGGAAGTACTAAGATGTACCATGATTTGAAGGCGATGTTTTGGTGGCCGGGTATGAAGAATGATGTGGCGGAATATGTTTCAAAGTGCTTAACTTGTCAAAAGGTAAAGATTGAACATCAAAAGCCTGCCGGTATGTTGCAACCTTTAGAGATTCCACAATGGAAGTGGGAAAGTATTGCAATAGACTTTGTGTCAGGATTGCCAAGGACTAGAGCTGGTTTTGATGCTGTTTGGGTGATTGTGGACCGACTGACGAAGTCAGCTCACTTTTTGCCCATTCGTATGGCTTACACCCTTGAGGAGCTAGCACGGTTATACATAAAGGAGATTGTGAGACTTCATGGTGTACCTGCTACTATAATCTCTGATAGAGATCCTCGTTTCACTTCAAGATTTTGGGGTGCATTTCAGAAGGCTTTTGGAACCCGATTAAGCTTGAGCACGGCTTACCATCCTCAAACAGATGGTCAATCTGAGAGGACGATCCAAACACTAGAGGATATGTTGAGAGCTTGTGTTTTGGACCAACCGGCGAGTTGGGATCGGTATATGCCATTAGTGGAGTTTGCATACAATAATAGTTATCATGCGAGCGTCGGAATGGCTCCGTATGAGGCCTTGTATGGGAGGAAATGTCAATCTCCGCTATGTTGGTATGAAGCTAGAGAGAAAAGCTTGTTGGGGCCAGAAATGATAGCTGAGACTACTGAACAAGTCAAGAAAATCCGTGATAGGATGCTTACGGCGCAGAGTCGTCAAAAGAGTTACGCCGATCAGAGGCGAAAGCCCTTAGAATTTGAGGAAGGAGACCATGTTTTCCTTAAGGTCACTCCGACTACAGGAGTAGGTAGGGCGATTAAGGCAAAGAAGTTGAATCCTCGATACATTGGTCCATTTCAGATCCTAGAGAGGATTGGACCGGTGGCGTATCGGATGGCTCTACCACCTCATCTTTCGAACCTGCACGACGTGTTTCACGTGTCGCAGCTTCGGAAGTACACTCCTGATGCTAGCCATGTGTTAGAACCTGAGTCGGTTCAGTTAAGGGAAGATTTGACGCTTCCAGTGGCTCCAGTCAGAATTGATGATACTAGTATTAAACGGTTGCGTGGAAAAGATGTTTCATTAGTCAAAGTGGCATGGAGTCGAGGCGGTGTTGAGGAACATACTTGGGAACTTGAGTCGGAGATGCGAACAGATTATCCGCATTTATTCTCAGGTAATTTCATTTGAATTTTGTGGGCAAAATTTCCAATTAGGTGGGTAGAATGTAAAACCCGGTTAATTAACGGCTAATTAACCCATAAATGAGAATTTATTCTAGAAAGCCTAAAATGTGATTTTTATGGCTAAATGTGATAGAGGAGACTGAGACGAGAATTTCGGTACCAATTTTATAGAATTCGGACCAAGATTGGACCGAACGGACCAAACTGGGCCAACCGGACCCAAAGTGGGCCCTTGGCCCAACTAAACTTAACCAAAACCCTAGTTTTCAGCACTCTCTCTCCTTACAACACTCAAACTCACGCTGAAATTGAAGAGAGGGGAGGAAGAACACTCTCTCAAGTTCTTTCTCTCACTTGATCTTCAAACCACCATAACTTTTGATCTAGAGCTCCGATTGCCGCTCTGTTTGCGGCCACGCGTTCACCGCGGAGAGCTCTACAAAACCCATACAATTAATCTTGAGGTAAGCCACGTTTTGCTCTTCGAAATTCCAGCCCTTATTTTCGAGTTTCATGGGTAAAATGTTGAGATTTTGGGTTCTTTGATGTTATAGGACCCAACTCTCTTGAAGGAGAAGGTTAATCTTGTCTCCTTGGACCTTGGGTATGGTAAGATTCTCAACCCTAGTGTGATTTGTGGTTTTATGATGTTTGGGTTTTGAGATGTTGTGTATGGGTATGATGGTTGTGGCTTAGGTTGTGTATGTGTGGATATGGGAGCTTGATTGGTGACTTTGAAAAGCTTGAAAAGGGTTTGGTGGTGAAAAATCTGTCCTTGGAGGTGTTGAGGCCTTGAGAGCTTGTGGATAAGTGGTTTGGAAGTGCTCCGGGGGAGCTTGGGAAAATCGGCTAAGGTATGGTTTCGGTTTCCCGTATCTAATATGTAATGTGGTAGGAAATACTTAGGCTAGAGGCCCTAAGATAGGCATTGAATGGTTGATGTTGTTAAATGATTGAGATATATGATGTGGTCATATATGTGATGATGAGTATTGATGCCTTAATGGTATGATGTATGAGAAGTATGCATGTTGTGATATATGCTTGATGATTGGTTATGGTTGAATTGTGGGTTGAACCATGTTGATGGTGAATATGATATTGATTATGTATAATGATGGTTAATTGGGATTGGTGTTGTTGAAAATTGGCATGAGGAATAGTATATGATATGTCAATATGTTTGAGTTTGAGCCACTTGGGTGAAGTGGGCTAAAATGATGAGACAGTGATTTTGTATATTGTGGTAATGTGTCAATGTGTGAGTTGAGGAGGCTTGATGTTGAATTTGATACATTTTGATTGATTTCAAAGAAAAGGGATGAAATTGGCATGTTTTGATTGATTTTGAAAAGAGTTGAAAATGGTTTGTTTTGAAAATGGCATATTGTGGTTTTGTATGAAAATATGGTTTTTGGGCATACTTTGACGGGACATAACTTGGACTACGGATCCCCGTTTTGTACCAAATCTGTTTAGAAATGAAATTGGATCCGGGATGTCCATACCGTTCGAAGAACGGGTGAAAAACGATTTAAAATGAGGAAGTTATGTCCGTTGGAAGATTGGGGTTTAAATCTGTGAATTCTGCAGCTTTTAACTTAGAAAAATTTTTAGCAGAATGACCCCTTGCGCGTGGGCGCACCTGGCGCGTACGCGCCGATCTTCCAGAAAGCGCCATCCACGCGTGCGCGTGATGTGCGCGGGCGTGCCGATTGTGCTGCACCCAATGCCCAGCCATTTTCCAGAGAGTTATGCCAGAACTGTGCCAGTGTTGTGCCTGGGGCACGAGAACACCCGCGCGTACGCGTGGTTGACGCGTGCGCGTCAATTGGCAAGTTTGTAATCCACGCGTTAGCGTGCACGACGCTTGCGCGTCGATGAGTTTTTGAGGCCATCCATGCGTGCGCGTGGAGTGCGCGTACGCGTGGCCCTGTTTTCATCCCAAAGTTGATTTTTGAGTTTTAAAAACCAAATCTCATACTTCTAAGCCTCCGATCTCACCATTTATGTCTTAAATCATTATGACATGCCTAGCTATTAGAAAGGGGCTAGTGAATGAGGTAACTTGCGAGTGAAGCAAGGGAAAAATGAATGATCAATGAGGATCAAGATGATTATGTGAGATGCGGAGGATGGTGGTGGAAGTGCTTGTTATGCCATGGGCCGAAAGGCTATAATTGTTAATAAAATGGCTGGTTATGGATTTAACCGTGAGCCGGAATAGCTGTGTATGCTATGAATATTGGCTGGTTATGGATTTAACCGTGAGCCGGAATAGCTGTGTATGCTATGTATATTGGCTGGTTATGGATTTAACCGTGAGCCGAAATAGCTGTGAATGCTATGAATATTGGCTGGTTCTGGACTGAACCGTGAGCCGGATGGCTGATATAGATGTTGATCCATGGATGAGAATTCATGCATGATGATGCTGAATTATTGATAATTGTGAATTGCACTTCCATTATCTGATATACGAGTTTCCTTGGGTAGTAGCAGTGGCTAGCCACCACGTGCTCCAGGTTGAGACTTGATACTCTGGTGACCCTATGTCGTAAGTGTGGCCGGGCACTGTGAAAGACCCGGATGAGCTCGCCCCTGAAATATTCACCAGTGAGGGTGATGGATATGGATCATGTTTATGATCAAGTTTATAACGAGTATAACTCGAGTTGGGGATGCGCGACAGAGGGACAGTCCAATGGTTAGCGACCAGGACTTGTCGGGTTGGCTCTATAACCGACAAGATGATATCATCGGCCACTAGGGATAGGCATTCATCATATGCATACTATGTGAATTATTTGAGATTGCCTATTTGACTGCATATTACTTGCTAATTGTCTAAATGTCTTAACTGCTCCTATTTGTATATTCTTTGTCTGATATAATTGTGTTTGCTATAATATACTCCTGCTGGTGGTTGGGAGGTTTGAAGGAATTGGAAAGGGAAGTATTAGTTAGACTGAAGAATCTTTAGTCAGATGCCCTTATACGGTTTAGCTTGTTTATAAGCTTTGATATTATCTGGAGGAAGTTCTAGGATTGCCTTTGGCTTTCCTCTATTATTATGTATTATATATGTGGAAGCTGTTACCATACTGGGGACCTCTGGTTCTCACCCATGCGGATTTTGTGGTTTTCAGATGCTGGACGTGAGGTTTCCCGCTGAGGCATGCTGGAGACTTCTAAATTTGCGAAGATTCCTTGCTCTTGGGGACTCTGTTTAGTTTATATGTTTTGCTTAGATACTTTTATCTCCATTAAATAATACAAACTGTGATGACTCCTCTTATGGGAGATTTTGGAGAATAGGTTTATGTATTTGTGTCCCTTTGGGTTTCCTTTGGGGTTTTCATTCTTTTATCATATGTATATATTACTATGCTCGGACCGGTTATCTTCGCAGCCGGATTCTGAGTCTTGATATTCCTGTTTTTGACACTCCTTTGTATATATATAATCTCGCGTTGGTTATCCATGTTCGTTACGTTATCGATCGGAGTGTTGCGCTTTCGAGTTGCGAGGTTTTTGTTTACCCCTTTTTCTACAAAGGCTCCTAGTTATAATCAATCATTCATACTACTATTCGTACTAATTTTTATTTTAGAGGTCGTAATACCTTGCCATCTCTGAATTATGACTTAAGCATAAGACTCTGTATGGTAGGGTGTTACACAAATTGTCAATTGAATCAGAACGAAGTGGATTATTGTTTTGAATCCAATCAAGTGGCTAAGGTGTGGTTCGATTCTAGTTAATGTTTTCTTTAGTTGTTTATAATTCTGTAAGTGAATAATGTTTTTTTGTTTGTGAAAATTGATGTTCATCGTTGATGGTTTGAATTGAATATAATGTAGGAGTTCTACATTAAAGAAAATATTTTTGTGCATTTGCAGCAAATTTCGGTGTAAAACTAAGATATTTATGTGTATTGTTTAAGAATTTTTGGTATATATGTACTGATAAGTTCTGCATAATTAAAAAATCTTCTTCTCCCTCTTCCTCATCTTCTGCTGCTGCTTCTTCTTCTTCTTCTTCTTTTTTTCTTATTCATCTTTTCCTTCTTGTTTTACCTTCTCAAGTTTCTTCTTGTTTTACTCTGTTAACATGAATAAAAACAAAAAAAAAATCAAACAAAAAAAAGAAACACATAATACTGCAAAATTACTTGGAAGAGGATGAACTTACATTCATTCAACTAAAAGAAAGAAATAAGAAAAAAAAGAAGAAAAAATGCAGTATTAAAGAAAATATTTTTATGTATTTACAGAAAATTTCGGTGTAAAACTAAGATATTTATGTGTATTGTTAAAGAATTTTCGGTGTATGTATACTGATAAGTTCTGCATATTCAAAACTATTCCTCTTCTTCCTCTTCATCTTCAGCTGCTTCTTCTTCTTTGATGCATTCTTTTCTTCTTCTTTTTTTTTTTCCATATTTCTTTCTTTCTTTTAGTTAAATGAATGTAGGTTCATCCTCTTTTAAGTAATTTTACAGCATTATGTATTTTTTCTTCTTCTTTGTTTATTTTTTTAATTTTTATTCTTGTTAAGAGAGTAAAACAAAAGAAACTTGAGATGGTAAAACAAAAAAAATGAATAAGAAAAAAAAAAGATGATGATGATAATGAAAAAAAAAACAGCAGTAGAAGATGAAGAAGAGGAAGAGAAAGAGTTTTGAATTATGCAAAACTTATTAGAATAAAAATATACCGAAATATTTTCAAAATACAATGCAAGTTTTTCAAAAAATATCGAAACGAGAATGGAACAGATTCATCACAATAACAATTTAGATTCAAAACTCCTACATCAAAATTTTGCTACAAATGCACAAAAATATTTTCTTTAATTTTAAATCAGGCAATGCCATCAATATGGCAAAAATTCTACGATAACAATAACAACGATACGTATAAAAAGAAGACGACGATGATGACTATAATGATGATGATCATGATGATGAAGATGATAAAGAAGAATGAGAAAAATGATGGAAGAGAAGAAATTCCAATAAAAAAAAGAAAGAGGAGGAGGTGGTGTTGATAACGACGATAATAAAAGAGAAGAAAAATGTGTAACAGCGGCACGAAAAAGAATGTGTGTGCATAAATATAAATGACTTATAAAAATTTGTATAAAAAATGACTTGTATGCAAAAAATAATTGTTAGCTCATAATATATTCTAACTAATTTAGAGTACTGATAACGCGATTACTCAACATAGTTAATTGTAACAAAATTCTATCTAAAAAATAACAGCAAAATAATATATTATTAGTTACTAGTTACAACTTAATAACTCAATTCTATCTAAAAATTTTTGATGATTTTTCTGATTAACATTAGTATTTTATCAATTTTTTTATTTGTAACTTTGACGAGACTTTTACTTCATTAACAATTAAATGAGTGATTATTATGTTGAAGGAAATTTAATGAAAAAATATATTAAATTAGATAAATATCATATTTATAAAAAAATCACATTGATGTGAGGCTCTTTGGTGGGAAAGAATATTAAGGTGCTTAAGGCTCTAAAGAAATTAAAAAATATATATAAAAACAGTAAATTTTTTTTATAATAAACATTTTTTAAAAAAATTCAAATTATGCTTGTTAAAAAAACAAAAAAAATGTTACTCATCCGATGATAATTCTCTATATAACTTTTAAATTTAACCATTTTATTATATTAATTTTTTTAACTATTTACGTTTTTTATTTTGCCATTTTGGAGAAATCACTACCAATTTTATTTAATTATACTACTTATTAGTACTTGTAACCACCTCCCCACTATTTCATGTTTTCAGAGGAAGCATTTTGAAATATATGTTAGAATATTTTTAAGTAGACTTTTTTTTATTTATTCAATTTCGCTAGGTAACTAATATAAAATTTGCTAATTTCTATCAATTTCTGTTGGACTAGGTCCAAAACTCACTAATATAAAAAAAAATTACCCCAACTTAATCTTAACCTAAGCAGGCTACGCTGCAGCCCCCTCTCCCTCTCCCTCTCCCTCTCCTCTCCCATCTTACTCACAGTGCTCACAAATCCAAAATAGTTGCGTCACCATCCCCTACCAGTGCTGACGAACGTCCCCCCGCAACAAGATGCTGGAGACGACAACCAGAACCATCACTGAATAAAGTTCTGTGCGCCATCAACCTTTGCACAATCGCACCGACAGTCTCGACCCAAGCATCCATCCGCTACAAGACGCTGGCGACGACAATCTGAGTCACCATGCAAGGAAGACGACGAAGCCATCGGCCGCGACTCCTCTCCGTTGGAGACAACGTTACGCACCCTGCGAACCATTCCAAGTGGTTCATCGCTGCGCCGCGCACCACACGTCGGCACAACCGCAATCAGCACCGTCTCCAAGATGCGTCGTACAGGTTCTTCCCCCTCTATTGTCGTGTCTTCTGACGACTGTGTCTTTTTTGGAGGTGTCTTTTTTGGATGCGTCTGTGTCTTATGTGGTTATGGAGGTGTCTTTCTTGTATTGGATCTTCGGTGATACGGCGACAACACAAGTACTATGGTAACGACATCACCTAAAGAGGAGTGGGTTGCGATCATAGGTTTAGAAGAAAGACGGACACTGATCACAGTGACCTTGTGAGCGGTTACTCAACACAATCCTTATTATTCAAATTTCTCACTAATGTCATTTTTTGAAATTTAAATTTATTAAAATAATTTAAAATTATTAATTATTAATTGAATTTGACTCTTGGTACCCAATACTTTTCCTATTTATAATATTTATATTTTATTTTGTGATTTTTATACATATATAAATATTGATACACTACAGATGGAAACTTTTACATAGTCATTTTATTAAATTCATGCATTTATAAGACTTTTAGATAATCGAATTTAAAATTAATTAATTATGGGAGTTCGTAATACATCTAAAATAATATTATGGTGTACAAAATATTTTCGAAACACATTTAAAATCATCCACACGAAATGTGTGAAATATTATATCTATTAGATATATTTATTTTAATTTTTTATTTTAAATTCATGTAAAAAATTATTAAAAAAATTAGAATAATTACCTAAATCAATTTTTAAAATTTTTTAAATCGAATATTTTAATTCTCACTTTTAAAATATACAAGAGTTTTTAATATTTATCCTTAATAGACAATACAGTTTCTTTTAATTTGATTCTTTTTATCAAAATGACTGTTTTAAAATTTTTGAAATTTTTTAGGATTGTTTTAAATTTTTTTAAACTCTTAAAGAATTGTTTTGTACTTTATTTTTCGATCAAATTGAAAATAGATCAAAAACCGATCTGAAGACAGCTACCCACCTTAATGATGTGGGTTATTAAGTAAACATGAATGGAGTGGTTATAAGAGGGACATATCTAGGCTGGGGATGTATTTGTAGCTAGCAAAGTAGTTAAAAAAGAGAGGCAAAACAGAGGATCACAATTTCACAAGTCTGTTTCATAATATTTGACAAATGTTCTAAAGGAGAAATGATTACAATTTCGTCTTAATTGATATTTTTTGCTATCATGTGATACATCTAAAATTCAAGGAAAAAAAAAGATTTTTCAAAGCAAGGAGATTAATGTTGACGGTATGAAATGGGAGAAGGAAATGAGGAGTAAAGCTAATAAAGTTGATTGAAGGATAAGTAGTAAGCAGTATCGACTAAGAAGGGATGATTGGTGTGTCTTTAAATTTTACTCTGTCTGTAAATTTTTTATGTTTGTCTCTATGTGATCTCTTGTTTTGGTTTAAACGAATTAGACTTTTATAGATAAAATATGAGAGGTCAATATCATTTTAGTAAATTGTTTGAGATTTCAATAGTTTAGCTTAGTTCAAGGATTCTAAATAAATAATTGATAACCAACACGATTTAGCTTGATTGAAAGAATCTATATAAATTGTCGAGGGTCTTAACAATTTTAGCCTAGTTGGTGGGATTTAGGCAAATCATGCGAAACATATTGTTTTTAAGAGTAATACCTCAAATAAGTCTTTAAAAATTTGGCGGTCTGATAGATTTGTTCTCCAAAAAAATTAACTAAGTTTTGAGTTTTCAAGATTACTAGATATATGTTATATAGGTATTCAAACCAGGTTGAACCGGTTAACATGACACTCTCTCTTCTACGTGGAGGTTTTAGGTGTGACGTATCACGACGCATTAGTCCCTAGACACGTGTGTCACACTCAGGACATATTAGTCCCTGGACACGTGGCTAAAACGACGTCGTTTTGGGACAATGCCAAACGACGCCGTTTTGAGGGGACAGATTTGTCCCCTCCTTTATTCTCTGGTTCTCGGAACTTCGATGTTCTAAAGTCAAATAGGTCCTTTAATAAAATTTTTGTTACAAGTCAAAAAGGTCCCTGAATTTAAGTAGGTACCTTGTATAAAAAAACACATCCTCTCCCTTTCTTTTTGTAAAATTACAAGTATCCCAAACCCTCACCTAGGTTTTACGACCTAACCCTTCATATCCTTCACTCTCATTAGTGTTTATCCAAGTTCGTAATGGTGCTTTGACAGTGTGTACCAAAACTGCCTGGTGATGGTGTGTCGTGCATATTGCCATTGTTCGAGATAAGTTAAGTTAGTTTTTGCTATATTAAATTGGCAGTAAAGAGTGAAATATGATAAACGTGTATGTGATGTATGTTTAGGATAGATCAAAGACAGTATGTTATAGGTGTAGTTTAAATGAGATTTGTAAAGTGGTTATAAATAGATATTTGATAATAACAAAAACAATGTAGGTATTTAAATTTTTTATTCTATTATGATGTTGTATTGTGTTAGTTGTTTGGTTAACTTTTGACAGAATTTTAGTTTTTGGTATTTAAATGAGTAAAGATATAGTATTTATATTTCACATCGTGGTGAAAGTTTTGTTAGAGATAACAAAGGGGTGCTTGTGTACATCAATGGAGAAGTCAAAAAATTTCTCCCAATGAACAATGACTTGATCTGTTTTTTATCTATAAAAATTTTTCTTGGATACCATGACCACAAGGCAATGTATTAGTATGATCCCACTTCTGCTAACTTGGAATCTAGTATTCACCCAATTAATGAAGATAAAGAGATCAAAGTTCTGCAAAAGAACAAGATGTTAAATGAGGATACTGACGAATTCTAGTTGTTTGACTGTAATTATACTTGAGATCTGTCATTTCATGTGTTTGAGACTGCATATTTTGACATACTTTGGATAATTTCATCATGATTTGATTTTAATTATGATTCTAGTTACTTAATTCGAGGGGATCAATTTGACATATATACTATAAACTCAGGAGCCTTTTTGACTTATAACAAAAATTTTAGGGGACCTATTTGACTTTAGAACGTCGAAGTTTCGAGAACCAAAGAACAAAGGTGGGGACGAATCTGTCCCCTCAAAACGACGTCATTTAGCGTTGTCCTAAAACGACGTCATTTTAGCCATGTGTTCGGGGACTAATGTGTCCTGAACACGACACATGTTGCTTTACCTGACACGTCACACCTATAACCTCCACGTAGGAGAGAGAGTGTCGTGTTAACCGGTTCAACCTGGCTTGGGGACCTATATGGCATATATCTAGTAATCTTGGGGACTCGGGACCTAATTAATTTTTCTGGGGGACAAATCAGTCGGACCGCCAAATCATTGAGAACCTATTTGGGGTATTACTCTTGTTTTAATATATGTTTAAAATGATATTGATGTGTGATTTATATATTGTTTTGTTTTTATGTTGTCTACGATATTTTTTAATCTGTCAGGATAAGAATTAATTTATCGTAAATCTAAATTCTATTTAAAAGTTTGTTGTTAATTAATGAATTGTTACATATACAAAAAAATATTCTTGAAAAAATTTGATAGATATGCCTTAAAAAATATCCTTGAAATATTGTTTTTTTTTTATAAAAAAACTCAATCAAGAAAGCTCAAATTTGAGTAAATTATTAAACACTCCAATTACACATCCAAGCATTTTTGTATCTAAGTCCAATCAAATTGGGCCAAACTCAACAAAACCACCTTTCAACATGCGCGTTTCAATAACGCAACTTCTTCATCTTTGTCTTCTCCTTCTATTTTTCCGTTCCCCTCCTCCTCCTCCTCCTCCTCCTCCTCCTCCTTCTTTTAAATTCGTGCACGTATGTTCTTCTTCTTTCATTATCGTAATAACCAACAACACCAATATTTTGCTAACAAAAACCAACATTTTGAATTGAATTTGAATTTATATAATGGACAATGTTCGGTTCATTTAGTATTATACAGTGATTTTGCTTTGATAATACTTTCGGTTCATTCTAGAGATGCAGATGTTTTTAAATTTGAATTTATATAATGGACACATGTTCGATTCATTTGGTATTATACAATGGTTTTGTTTTGATAATATTTTTGGTTCATTCTTGATGCAGGTATTTCTAAATTCGAATTTATATAAGAAATAACATAAGTATCCAATAAAAATGAAGAAAAGAACAATGTTTATAGAACAATAGTTGGTTTTATTTATGATCACAGTAGAGTAAGGTTACTTACATATTCTCTCATTTTATACTACAATTAAAACCACGCATGACTTGAAAAATAAGAAGCAAGAAGTTGGGAAACAAAATCTTGATTGCTGATATTAATTATAGTTATAGTTATTATTAGTGTATAACTTGCTATGCAAAAACTAATAGGTTTAATTACTCTGTTAGTCCCTATAGTTTCGTAAAAATTTCAATTAGGTTCCTATATTTTTTTTCTTTTAATCGGGTCCCTGCACTAATTTTTTTTTCAATTAGGTCCCTCTTAGTAGTAATTGACTTAATTGTATAGGGACCCAACTAAAAAAAAATAGATGCAGGGACTCAAATAAAAGAAAAAAAAGTATAGGGACTCAATTGAAAAAAAAATTAGTGCAAGGACCCAATTAAAAAGAAAAAAAGTATAGGAACCTAATTGAAAATTTCGCGAAACTATAAGGACCAACAGAGTAATTAAACCAAACTAATATTATTAGCAGGTTATTTAATTTGGCAGCAGTTTTCTACACATTCATTTTCAATTTTTTTTCAAGTTTGTTTGAAATTTGTGGAATCCAGAGTATGGTTGGGTAAGATTCATATATGGTCGATTCATTTGGTATTATACAATAATTTCGCTTTAATAATATTTTTGGTTCATTCGCAGTCCAGATGTGTTCTCGATGAATAATTTGTCACAATGGTTGGAATGACTTTCAAGATAAATTGAATGGAATGGAATGAATACAATTGAATAAAGTGATAATAAATCATTTTATTCTTTTTTACTAAAAAAAAACTCAATCATTAACAAAAACATATTGAATCATTTCTAGATCTAGATAAGTCTCAATTAAACTAAGAAATAAACTGAAATATTTAAGGAATAAAAAATTTAGTCAATACTTATCAGCAGCATTAAGTGAGCCTCAAGTAACACACAAATAAAGCGAAATTATTTAATGATGGCAGCAGAAAAAATCAGAACTAATAAAGATGTTCACAAAATGTTGATATTATTGATGATGATGATAACGAAAAAGAAAAAGAAGAAGACACAACATTCAAGAAGAAAGAAGATGAGGAGGAGGAGGAAGGAAGAAGAAGAATCTACATGCACGAATTTGGGAGGAGGAGGAGGAGGAGGAAGTGCGTGATTTAAAAAGTTGTTATAACAACTTGGTTAAACTTTATTAAATATTTTATTTGGATGTAGAACTTTATTCATTATTAAAATAATATTAAAAAATTTGCATCACTAACAAAAAGAATCTCAAAGATGTTAATGATAAATAAGTTTTTAAAAGATTTTAAAACACAACAAAAAAAAATACATATTAAATATATATTTTAAAAAAAAATTTAGAAATTAGATTTTAATATAAATTTTTGTAATTATTACTAGAAAAATAAAATATTTTCATTCTTAAAATTTAATAATTTTGTGTGAAGTGAAATTTTTTAAAAAATTTTTTATTATAAATTATCATATTTTTTTAAAAAATAAAAAATTTAAAGATCAAATTTTGTTTCAATTTTTTTTTATAACTTCTAAATATTTATTCAAAAATTATCGTAAAATTTAAATTAAATAAATAAATTATTTGTTAAATAAAAACCTTTTTATTACTTATAAAAATTATAATTATTAATTATTTTTTATCATATTTTTAAATTATTTAAAATTGTGTTGTTGATAATATGTTTTAAAAAATTTTTTATCAACAAATCTTTCGAATATTAAGTTAACACTGCAAATTTGGGAGAAAACAGTGATAGCAGTCCCAGATGTCACTGAGGTAGCGTTTGTTTTCAGGTATTGAGACAGAGACTGAGAGACTGAGACTCAGTTTCATGTTTGTTAGTTCAGAGACTGGTACTAAAATTTCTGTCTCTGTCTCTAAAATTTCAGTATTTCAGTACCTCCAAAAAGTAGGGACACAGGGGACTGAAATTTTTAGAGATAGAGACTGAAACTTTAATAACATTTTATACCTAAAATATTTTCATTTCAATTAATTAATTTCAATTTTACCCTTTATACAAATTAAATTAGAGTTTCATTCTTGTTTCAATTCCTGTCTCCCATTTTGCACTAAACAGAATACTGAGATTTGTTTCAATCCTTGTCTCTTAGTCTCTGTCTCTTAGTTTCAATCTTTCTGTCTCTGTCTCTCCACCAAACGCTACCTGAGAGACTTGAACCAGATGTCCATAAATGTGGATGTTTCTTTTCACATCCACACTGGAGACCTTGCCTAATTTGAACATATAAAAAGTCCTTACTCTGATTTTAAAAGAATCTTTTTGTCTCGACCGAATGGAGGGAGGTCCAGCTCTTTCTAGCTCATTCCAAAAGTCAAAAAATGAAAATTCTTGGCCTTCGATTTGAGAATTTTAAAAGGTAAAAGAAAAAAGAAAAGCGAGCAGAGGTCCTCTGATTCTCATCACCATTCACTACAGAATTGAAAATTGGAGGCTGCAAAAATAATTAAAAAAAAAATGGCTCGTTTACCAGCGTTGCTGCGTCGTGTCCAACCGGAAGACGTAAAAGCCGTCTTCACGTGGGGGGTGGCCGCCACCACCGGCTCTCTCTACCTTATTCAGGTATTCTTTTCTCGATGCTGATTCATGAGATTATACACCGTTCCTATGTATGTCACGTTGGTTAACTGCATGATTAAAGCATGGTAATGCTAATGCATACATATATGATCATATTGCTGAGGAACAAGTATATATATTCATGTCCGTAGTGATGTTTTTCTTGGTGATTAGTGAATACTGTCTAATGATGTTTTAGTAATTATTATTACGTCAATGATTTGCAGCCATGGGACTGGTTGAGGAGGACCTTCTTGGAGAAACAAGAACAAGAATCTGAGCAGAAATGAGTTGATATGCGATCGATCTGTAGAGAAGGTAGAGTATGGTCTAGGTTATTGAAATAGTTGAATAATATAATCATTGTGCTTAGATCTTACACCTTTTCTGTGAGATTATGGTTCTAGAAACATTTTGCGTTGTACTCGTGGATATCCCGAAAAATTAAAATCAAAACAAGTTTGTAAAAAGATTGTAATAGATTTATAGTTGTCTGAAATCAAATTCGGTTCAAGATTGAGTTTAGTCTAAAAAAAGTTGCACTTTTTAAGTTTTTTTTTTTTCTCGGCCTTTTTGTTTCATTAAAAATTTACGGATGGTGTTACAATTTTTTTTAGGACTTATAGACGTTTTAGTTAATCACAATTTTTTAACGACTTGACATAATAATTTTACAAAAATCCTTTAGAATTTAGATCTTCTAAAATAAAAATAAAAAAATTAATAAAATAATAAAGTAATAAATTAATTATCATTAATTTTGTGTGTTATATTATTTTAATTTAAGAGTAATGAATTTTTATTTTTATCGATTTATCAAATTTTTTTATTTTAGAAGATCTCATAAAATCAGTTATTTATTTAATATATATCAAAAATAAATTAAATAATATACATTTAAATATAAGTGCATAATAATTAATTCAGTAATTAATATTTTGGTTAAATTTTGTGTGTACAATTGCGCTGGAAAATATCTTACATGGATTTAATCCAATTCCATTAAAATATCCCTAATTCGCGCCATGGATGTCTGGATGGAGTGATATCGCTTCTTTAGGCCCTAAACATAGCCAAGGAATCCTTTTAATATTAAGAGCACAGACTAATGAATTCCGCTTATATTACATTTGTGGTATATAGTCGATCCCAAGTCCGGATAAAAGAAGAAGGATGTGTTAGGTTTTCGACAACTAACATAAAAACTTAGTCGAATTTTCATGAAATGAATCAAATACGTTATTACGCTAAAGCTAGGTCGTTGTTCGGAAGCAACGAGCTATATGGTTCGAGTACAATGTCAAATGAGCAAGAGTCGTTGTAACGGTGCCTAGATGTAATGTTAAATGAGCAAGAGTCCCTGCGTTTTCGTGAACGGACGAGGGTAAATAAGCTAGTTCACAAAGTAAAAAGTAAAGGTCGGAGCGATAAAATGTTGAGATTTGGGACATAGAACATACACACTCTAACAAGAAAATCCGTGGAGGTGGTGAACACCATGACAAGGAGGAAGATTAACATTATGTGCCTACAAGACACAAAATGAGTTGGTGTGAAGGCTAGGGAGTCGGATACTTCCGAATTCAAATTTTGGCATATAGGAAAGCTAAAGAATAGGAATGAGGTTGGTATTATTGTGGATAAGCAGTGAAAAAAAGGACATAGTTGATGTCAAGAGGGTGGGAGATCGAATCATCTCTATCAAACTTGTGGTGGAGGGACGCATTTTTCATGTGATTAGTGCCTATGCACCGCAAGTGAGTTCGAACGAAAGGTGAGGAACAAAGAAGCTTCCTAAGACGGGTAGGAGAAGAGGCAAAGTGGGATGGGAATGGAAGCGCGGAAGAAATGTGGAGGAATATGGCAAAAGTTATTAGAAGAACAGCAAATGAAAGTTTTGGTGAATTTAAAGGGATAGGATCAAGAGACAAGGAGTTCTGGTGGTGGAATGCGAGTGTACAAGAAAAGATAAAGATGAAAAGTGAGTGCTTTAAAGAGTGGTCTCTATGTCACAATGCAGATAATTGGAAAAAATATAAGGTAGCTAAGAAAGAGACAAAAGTGGGTGTAAGTAAACTAAGAACAAGATCATATGAGGGTCTCTACCAGTTTTTGGGCACGAAAAAAGGAGAAAAAGGTATATATAGAATCACAAAGAGTCGTGAAAGAAGAACAAGAAATTTGGATCAAGTTAAGTGCATAAAGGATAAAGATAAAGAGGTACTGACTCAAGAGGAGAAGATTAATAAAAGGTGGAATAGCTACTTCTACGAGTTATTTAATGAATGACATAAGACTCTTTCGAGCCTTGTTCGGTTATGCACAAGGGAGGAAGATCAAAACTTTGAATACTATCAAAGAATTCGAGGTAAAAGAGACTCTAAAGCAGATGAAAAATGGCAGGGCAGTAATATCCCGATGGAGGTTTGGAAGGGCCTTGAAGGAAAAGACATCAATTGGTTAACCAAACTTTTTAATGAGATTTTAAGGTTAAAGAAGATGGTTGATGAGTGGAAAAAGAGCACCTTGGCACCTATCTACAAGAATAAGGGGGATATACAAAGTTACAACAACTATAGAAGGGAGGTCTTATCGAAGGTTTTAAAAAAGAAGATAGTAAGGATCGCATATATTCGTATAATTAAAAAAATATATGATGGAGTCACAACTAGTATGAAGACTCAAGGTGAGGTGATAAAGGAATTTTCTATTGGTATAGGATTATACCAGGGATCATCATTAACTCCATACCTTTTCACATTAGTCTTGGAAATACTCACAGAGCACATCCAAGAGCCTGTGCCATGGTGCATGCTTTTTGTCGATGATATCATCCTTATGGGAGAGTCAAATGGAAGACCAAAATAAGAAGTTAGACTTATGGAAAGAAGCTCTAGAAGTGTAAAGTCTGCGCATAAGCCGTAGTAAGACGGAATATATGGAATATAAGTTCAGTTTAAGAAGGAAAAACCCTAATATAAAGGTGAAAATTGGAGAAAACATCCTACGAAAAGTTAAAAGTTTTAAGTATCTTGGGTGTATCATACAGAATAATAGAGAGATTGAACAGGATGTAAATCATAATATCCAAGCAGGTTGGTCAAAATGACAAAGTGCATCTGGTTTTATATATGACAAAAAAGTGCCTTTAACACTTAAAGGTAAATTATATTGCACTGCTATAAGACCGACTATGCTTTTATGGTATGGAGTGTTGGGCGGTCAAAGAAGAGCACGAACATAAGTTAAGTATGACAGAGATGAAAATGTTGAGATAAATGAATGGTCATATGCGATTGGATAAAATAAGGAATGAAAATATAAAGGAGAGAGTTGGAGTAGCACCCATTGTGAAAAAAATAGTAGAATCACATTTCAGGTGGTTTGGACATATAAGAAAAAGACCGACAGAACACTCAATTAGGAGGATAGATGAGACGGAAGATGAACAAGGGATAAAAGGCAGAGGAAGACTTAAGAAGATCATCCTTGAGATGATCAAACAAGATCTACATATAAATGATCTCTTTGCAGACATGATACATGACAGAATTCAATGACGTCATTTGATTCATGTAACCGACCCCACCTAGTGAGACAAGACTTTGTTGTTGTTGTTGTAAGAACATAGACTAATGTGTTCCAAACATAATTTTGGAAAGCAAACCAACACGGCTGGTTCATTTACTTAAACAAACAGCATAAAGCCAAACTAGAATCTTAGTGTAGCAATAAAATCAAATAAATCATTAGGGGGAGAAAATCTAATAATAAATATCCAGTCTTTTATGGTTGAGTATCATGCCCATCTTGCCCATCTCAAACTGGAAGGAGGGTGGAGGAGAGAGAATTATTAGACCTCATTACGATGACTAATATCTATTAATATTATACATAATTACAGAGAATGACTTAAATTAGAAAGGGCAAGTCATAGATATCTAATATTTACAAGAACAAATTAACTAACAGAGAGAAAATGAAATATTGGTTAGAAGGAATCTACGGTTGGAAGTCTATTGAATTGCAACACCTCTTGCCACTTGACACTGCCATGAATTTATTCTGCTATGTAAAGTTGCATCTTTGGAATGTAACACAACACCAACACGTCATCATTTTGAGTGAAGAGAGGCAAAAATCATGTTTGCTCATTGACTCTTCTCTCAGCGGCAATCGCCGCAGCCATTGATGGCGGCAAATGCCTTAGATTTGAATTTGTGTTGCCATTTTCATCAGCTTCTGGCATTATTAGTGGGGCTCTTGATAGTAAGGATTCCACATCCTTCAGAGTCAAAACAGGTTGATCTTGATTTTTTGTGTTCCCACTAATGAATGAATGATTGCTCCTGCCTCTGTTTAGCTTGTATATGCTCTCTTCTACAGTGTCTTTGACCTAAACACGTTCAGGAACAAGCATAAGAACTCATATGCAACACAAACCTTCATCCAAAAGCAAGAAACAAGTGCAGAGGGGGATACATAAGTGATTGAAGAATAAGTAAACAATTTTTGCTCACCGGGAACAGGTCCATTTTGGAAATCCTCTCAGACCATTGCGAATCAAGGTTATCAAACACTCAAGTCACCAAATTTAATTACAAATAGGTCCCTGACATTTGTAAACGAGAGACATATAGGTCCCTCTTTACCGGATTCAAACCATTGCTAGAGGAATTTATGTATCACTCATTTACAAAAGTCTGACTTATTTGCAATTTAAATTTAGTGAGGAATTTATTTGTCTTAGAGATAAAAGATCAGGGATTTATTTGTCCTTTTCTCTGTTGGATTCATCTAAACTCCAAAAGTTTAGGTGCACTATTGAGTTTGATAACTTGTTGAATATAAAAAAAATAAATGACAAGTTTGTTGGTGCGTGAGATGGGGAGAAACAGAACAATGTAACAGCAAACATTAATGCCTTCTGGTAACTTACAATGAAACGATGAATGAGGGTCTTGTTCTTTTGGCCGATACGATGTACACGACTGATCGCTTGTGCTTCAGCAGCCGGATTGAGTAATGGCTCTACAAGGACCACATGCTGTGCTTCCAAGAGATTGAGGCCATTGGCTCCATGTTGGATTAAAAGCAATAACACCTGAATAGATTTTGACACTGGCCTCTCACCTTTCTTGCCACTCTCGTGTCCTCTAAATTGACTGATAGCAACTTGTGCTTTCCTGAACCCACAAATTCATAACCAAAGTAAATTGAGCATAATGGAGTGGCAGATGTATACTATTGTGAAACATGGGATCACCAATAGTCACACATAGTTGATACAATAACCCTCACAATTGTGTTGGAGAATGACATTATAGACTGTCATTGGAAACTGGAATAACCTACCTAAACCTGTATTTATTTCATTCAGATTCAAACCACTACAGCAAGAACCTTAAGTTAAAAATAAAGGAAAAAAGAAAAAGAAAAAGAAAGAAAGAAGAAACCCTGTCTCATATAATATCTAATGATGTTTTTTAACTTTTTCCCTTAAGTTTTTAACTCTGAACCGATAAGATATTTTACTTGCATTTCCAGCTAAAGAATTTCATTTGATTGCAAGTATTCCTTCACATTATGGTCATCTATGCATATTTGATATAGCAACATTCTGTCCTGACCTACTCAAGGTCATTGGAATCCTATTTTATGGGTCATGGACCATCACTCTTTTAGCCGCTGTGTTGAAACCAAATTTATTTTATTTCAGAAGAAAAAGAGCAAACAAACATCAAATTTAAATCATTTGGTCACAGAGGCTCTCGCATTATAAACCATATCTCCTAAAAATATAAGCTATCAACTAGAGGCCCATAAGCAGCTTTATATCTACCAATGTAATCAAAACTATTTTTTTTCCAGTGTATCCTATTTCCTTTTATTTTTATCCAAATCTCTTCTCCTAGTCCAGCTTCAGTTTACAAATAGAGTTATTGGGTACATTATCTTCTTACCTGCCTCCTTTCATGCGGATGAATGTAATGTCATTTGCAGCAAAGGCATGCTCCAATACATCAAGTACGTCATTCCAACTAGAAAACACAAGAACTTTTGCTTTTTGATCTGTAGCCTTTACCCACAAGATTCTTCTAGTGATAGCTTCAATCTTGAAAGCACCCAAATCACAAAGAGAAAACAGTTACACAAAATGAAATTCAATGTCCTTAACAAGTTAACCAATAGAGTAACAATACAAAACTTGTTCTTGAAATAAATGCATTATGAATTTGTTTTCTTATAGAATCATACTACACTACTAATTTACGTAGTGAAGGGTTGTTTCTCAGAAATCACTGGGGCAACTAAAAGTACAAATTACACAATAACACACTGAAAAATGCAGCCAACACATTTTGAAGTTCATATTCAATCACACAGCACTCAAATGACAGTTTTTTAAGTTCACATCAGTCCCCCAGAGATTTTGCAGAACAAAGTTAGTCTTCTAAAGATTCTAAGCATCAATTTTATCCTATTGTTTGAAATGCAATTCTATTTGTAGTCCTTCGTTGTACATGCAGATATGAATTTCTCAGTAAATTATGGTTATCTTATAAATGGGGGATCAAATTGATGTAAAGAATCTGCAAAATAACCATTTTAACGTTGCACTGCCATGCAGTATATTATAAACCATGACAATTCAGACCTAAGAACATCACGTGCGGATTCCACAGGGTTTTATGCATAGATATAGGATATCTTTATTTATACTGAGCACGTCAAAAGAATATAAGCTGTAAAGAAAAACACCTTAGTTCCATATGAGCCTTTGACAGTAATGGATGCTTCACTTTTTTCACAGTTGTCAAGTGTATTAGGTGTTACAGAATTAGAAGATTCCTTCTGTGCATCAACAGCATAAGCAATGCTTCCAAAATCTGTATGCTGTCGACATGTTGGGCACATAACCCAATTGTGAATCTTGCTATGTTGAAGCCTATTCTCAGTCATAGCAAATAAACCTGTAAGAAACAGATGACAGTAATGTTTCATATATTATCAAGGTAAAAAGTCGCCTAACAATTCACCTGTTGAGCACAGATGGATGAAAGTAGAGTACCTATGCTAGGTGTTTCAAATGGTGAAAAACACATCAATGGGAACCATTGTTTCTGAGCACTGAATAAAAAAAAAGTAATACAAGAGACATTAAATTAATCCTTAAAAGCTTCTTATACCATTTTATCTTTTATAACTTATAATATTGAATAACTATCAATTTAAGCACCAAACAGATGTCTAAATATACATTGAAGAGCTAAATTGATGTCTATTTTGATATTCAAAATCCAGAGAACAAATTGGATGTTGCTGAACATTATAGAGGACTAATTTAGTTTTCACTTTTAGGTGGGGAAGTATAATAAGAGATCAACTATTTTATGCAGCACCAACTATATATTCACCAACAATGAATAATGAATTATCTAGGTCCATCATTGTAGAATGGAACAACAAATGAATGGGACATTAAGCTGTCATATAATTACTTACATTTGCAGCACGTAACATGCCCACATTGAAATACCATTTTCTGACTGCCAAGCTTTTCTTGGCAAATTGGACATGTTTCTTCATCAGCTTTAAATATGACTGCACCCCTCTCTTCTGTAGAGTTTGGCAATGCAGTTATCTCTTGAGTTAATGAAGAACTATCTGGACTTCCCAATGGCAGCTTTTGCTTAGATTCTACCAAACCCTGAAAAACGGTTCATCTGAGGTTACAGATTCAAAAAAGCAAAGCAAATACCAATGCGCGCATAGTGACAAAATACATATAAAAACTAAATGAATCTCGATATAAACAAGTTTCTAAGGCTTGTTCCCTTACCTTTAAGTAGCGGAGCTTTCCTTTTATCTGTGACAACATGTTCAACGACATAAACTTATCATGCGAAAAGTTTGAGCTAGCTGCAAATAGCTCATCTTCACCTAAAGCATCAAGAGATTTATCATCCTCATTTGCCCTTAAGTGCAAACGGGAAACAGCCATCTTTATTTCATCATGGGCCCGTAGGTACTGAGCTTGAGCTAGAGCTAAAGATCTCGCATAGCCAAACTCCTTCCTCATTCCCTGTCAAAGTCAAGAACAACTGATCAGAATTCAGAGAATCCAGGGTGTCAGTAGATAACATCAGCTGCTGAAAACGACTCGAGCAGAATCAACCTAACCTCAAATGCTTCTATTACATGATTTTTTGCTTTCTAAGAGAAGGGAAGTATAACTTCCAAACAGAAACGTTGTTTAGGTTAATTTCCCTAAAAGGTTACGCTAATAAAATGGAAAACATTTCATCAACCCATACCTCAAAAACATGTAAATGCTTGGTTGCTGCTGTGACAATGTCCCTTCCCAATCGACCCTTGCAATAGTTCTTTATAACACCGAGAATAAGCTCCAATTCAGATGCTGATCTTGAAACCTAAATACCACAACATAACTAATATGAAATATGTATTTCAAGAATCCAACTGATCACTTAAATGAAAAATGAGGCTAGCATCTTTTATGGTCAAATCCATATCTGATTTTATGTGGAGTCCAGGTGTCTAGACTTTTAAGACAATATGGGATAGAGATAGGCCATGGTGAAATTATATACAACAAATTCATAAGACTAGAGAATTTTAAAAAGCAGTAGAATATGAAATTGATTTAATTTAAATACATTGCAAGACTCTTTCCTTTTCATTTCTGCATGGGTCATTTTTCTTAACAATTTTGCACTCTATTTCAATAGTAAATGAGTGCTTGGACATGAAAAAAAATTAGAAAACATATTTTTGTACTCCGAGGTTGAAGTTTTATGGAAAGCTCCGTCACATATCTTTGACATATTCACCTTAAATCAGTTCCTGTTGACAAGTTTCTACGGTTTTGGGATTTGGAGTATTTGTTTTTGTGCTTCTATTGATAATCTCTAGTCGCTCTTGTAAAATTCTATATTTATCTCAAAAAAGTTGTTCTTTTATCCAAAAGAATAAATCCAAATAGAAGAATCTAAATCAGCCTATGGACCCAAAGCAAAAGTTGATAACATGCAGTAACTAACCACAACTCTCTGTCCAACATTCCTTTTCTTTGATTCTTCATTATCAATTTGAGATGCTGTTGCTCTGTGATTAGATTTTGATAGCTTTGAGAGGAAATGATTCAATGCGAAATTCTTCTTCTGAAGATCTACTGCCTCCTCAGCGGATGAAATTATTCCGCCACGTTCATTCTTAAGAACAAATAGTCTTGCTTCATAATCCTGAACAGATAAGATAAACCTTGAGATTAATTAGTTGTACAAGAGGAATCAATTTGAGAGAGAATTTCAGCTGCAAACCTGGAAGAGTTCATCTAGTTCACACAGAATGCATGGGGGACCATCACAATTAGGTTGGCAAGTTTGACATTTACCCATACGGTCAATATCTTCTTCATTTGGTTTTTCCATTGTTTGGTCAATTTCTAACAGTCGATCTAATAGACCTTTCCGAGAGGTCTCTAACTGATCCAAGCCTGTCTGAATTTGATACTTCAGAGATGATATGCTCCGAAAACTGAATTAGAATAACAAATATAAGAACTAGACCTTTCACATGTGTGTTTTTTTTTATTAAAAAAAAAAAAAAACAAGAGTCAATTTCACAGAATTTCTCAGACTTAGCATTGGATTCTCAAATCTTTTTTCATTTTCACAAAGAGTATATCCACATTCAAAGAGATTCAGATGTTCGTTGTCAACACAGCCATCCTATTTTATCCAGCCTTGAGATCATCCCGGTGTTCTATATATTATTTGCCATAAACACTTTTCGTTCATAATGCAGTGACATGTTGGCAAAGACAGCAAATATGTTTTCTTTAATGTTCATGACCCATCTCAGACTTCTCAAGAACTAGGCCCTATCACTTTCTCAATTTCTTTTTTTTCAATGTTTCATGCCTAATATAAGAAAAAAGAGTTCAAATTTCTCACTGCTAGGTCCAAACCCACATTCACCCACATGCATCAACACACTTCGCCACAAAATTGGTCCTTTAATAATTGCTGAATTTTAAAAGATTATTTTGAAAATAGACAAATGAAACATATATGGAGATAGTTAGTCATTCAAATGGTATTAGCACTCAGCGATTTCTTGTTGAAATTCTATAAATTCAATAAAAGCACAACTTGTTAGGGATACTGTTTACCACCAAACTTCATTCACTATGTGACATATATCTTGCAAACTGAAAGCATCACTAACCGAGCAGCTATTTTTGATGACTTTGAACTATTTGCAGCTGCTGAGATCGCTTCTTCAATCTTTCTAGACAACTCGGCTGAGAAATCCTTGTTCTGTTCAGCATGATGAAGTGCTTCTAGCCACCAAAACATTTTTTGATCTGCTTTGCTGTCACTAAATCCATTACTAACCTTCATAAAAGTTGAAATGTCATTTACAGAAAATACAAGAGTGTGAAGGAGTAAAAATAACAATCAAAATAAATAAATAAATGTCATGAAAGAATATAAGGTTCCTGATTACTTTCACCTCTCCAAAACTTAATAAAATAAAATAAACTATTTAAAGATAGCATGGTAAATGAAACAACATAGAAGCGACATATCATCTTCTTTTCGCCTGTATAATTGACGCTTTTCCTACCTTTTGACTTTTGCAAACAAAAAGAAGACATTGGTGCAATAGCTCATTTCGAATGCAATTAAACTGACTTAAATCGTTATGTATGGTGGTCCTACAAAATCCTTCAGAAGCCTGAAATTAATCATCGCTGAATTTTAAGAGAAGAACAACGGTTGTTGAATTCAAATAGATCACCTAAATGATCATAAAATTCGTTGCTCAGACTTAGATTAATGATGATGTCAACTGTGTACCAGGAACAACATATTAAGAAATAGTTTGTGTTAATATCTTAGTCTTACGCACCCAGACCTCTTATAGTTCTTTGGCATTCACCAGGAAAGATCAACTTATCTTCACAGGCTTTTAAAATGACTCATCATAAAGTGTCAAAAGTTTGAAACAAATAAAGAAATAAAAACAAAATTTCCTTTAGATCCACTAAGGATATTTACCTGCATGTATGAGTTTTGAAACTCCTGTTCAGCTGCACATAGCTTTGTACTGAACACGGATAAGTATTTCTGCTTCAAATCTTCACATTCTGCTGTCAGAGATTCGACAGTGCAGACAGCTACATCATCAACATCCTGATTCTCATTTAAGTCATCTTCTGAAAGGCTGGATGCAGAATTGGATAGTTCTACCGAAGCCGCCGAAAATTTTGTGTCATCACAGCCACTTACTTTTTGCCTCTTCAAAAGACAATGATCAACCTTGTCAATAAAATGCTTTCTGGATGTTCGAGAGAACTGCTTTTCTTTAGAGGACACTCTCAGGGCAAGGTCTGCAGCCTGTGGGAGCATTTCGGCAAGATTATGATGAACGTGGATATTCAACAAAGGATCCAAGCGGAAATCCTCAGAATGCTCTTCAGCCAACGTCAGAGCTTCGTGGTACAGCAATGCAGCTTGAGATAATTCGTTTTGTATTGTTGCTATTGCTGCAAGCCCGTTCAGAGCAACAACTAACCTTCTAAGAGCTTCCTCACCTTCTACCTTAGTCTTGCTTATAAGAACCTACAGATTAAGATTCATGTCAATCAATAGACCAATGTACGCTACATGTAAAATCTCACACTGAAGATTCTTAAATGATCATACCATTAGTATTTCCTCCATGGTCATAGGTGACTGCTGGAGGGAACGCAGACCAGAACTCCCAACTTGCGGGTGACAACAAGCCTGACGAAGTTTCAGCAGAGCATTCAGTAGCTTCCCTGCCTCTGAGTGAGTGATTAAAGAATCTGACAAACTATTTAAGGATGCAGAACCTGGAATCCACGTGAAATATTCATGTCAAAAATTATTCCAGATAAACATTGGTTTCAAACAACTTATAAAATGAAATTAAAACGCCAGAAACCTGGGCCTTTTCTATTAAGGATATCATTTCTCAAACTTTCAATAACTTCGTGGGCATCTATGACACAGGTTTCATGTTGCCTCTGATAAAAGTGCTCTTCTACTGGTGAGAGTGTAAGCCAAGAGAGACACTCCTCCTGAGAGGGAAGGTCCAATTCATCTGCAACATGTTCTTTAGAAGAACGCCACATGATTTGTTTGAAAACTCTGTGTGTAAATTCCATAGCTCCCATATCTCCCTTCTGCAGAAGAATATAAAAACATATAAGAATACAGGAAATATGCATGGTGCAAACTATATGAATCTCATATAAGAAGAATTGATTGAGAACATGGGCACAACATATTAGAGAAAACTAAACTGACATCATGCTAAAGAGAAGTTACTAAATGCCTCTGAATGCACAAGGCTTATAGAATGCCATAAAAGAATGTAATTAGAAAATAGATATTCAGACTCCTTATGTTGTCTTTGACTATTGGTGGCCAAAAGTTAATATAACTAAGATTTGATTTGATAAAGTTTTTGGAAAGGTGCTTGTGCTTGGTGCATCAGAAAAAATCATATGCTGGTGCTTGCAACTTTTAGAAGTTAGGGGTACTTTTGAAAGCACCTAAAGAGGTGCTTTACAAAGTTAGCTTGTGCTTATCAAAAATAAAAAATCTAATATAACCTCATATATTAATGAATATCCAAATTTATCCTTGTATTTAATTATTTATGTCTATTATGGTCCTTCTAAATTTTAAAAGTTATTTTGCCAAATACAATTATTGTTACTTGTATTTATTGAGAGTCATTTTTAGTTTGATTTACGTAACATAGGAGCTACAACTCATAGAAAACCATCTTTCAAAAGCCAATAAAGGTACTTTCGAGAAGTAAAAACTTTACTAGACCGGCCCTAAAACTTATCTTACGATATTCCTTTTTTTCTCATAAAAGAGAAACAAAGCAGCAACAAAGTTGATTAACAACAACCAAGTCAAACATTAAAGTATCAAAGAAATACCTCATAAGGATCTTGAATAACTTCAGTCCACCACTTGTATGTATTGAAAGGGCTAGCTTTAAGAAACCTTAGCAGCCCATATAAATCATCAAGCTTGCGCTGAATTGGGGTTCCTGTTATGCACCAATGATGCTTAGAATGGAGTCTTAGAGCCATTTCAGTGGCAGCAGCAGTATTACTTTCCACCATTTGAGCCTCGTCCAAACAAACCCTCCACCAATATATCCTGGTGAGAAGAGTTGGGACAACTGGGTACCTACAAGGGAAGAATATTACTAAAACACTTGGGATCATAAAGGAGATATGAAATCTAAAGTTTCTCCGACAAATAATTTGATTAATCATGAGGAAACTGTTATTGCTAGACCATGCATCCTCTCCCTAAAGACTTAAGCTTTGGAGGAGCACTGGTTCATGACATGGTATCTATTAAGATTTTTGGTCTTAAGTGTCCAACTCCTTTCCAAAAGCTAGCTTAGAGGGAGAGAGTACCGTAAGTGTTCATAGAAGCTATCTAGATTGCACTATTAGCTTATGTGGGACTCAACACTCTATATGTCTAATAGTAGACATGTAGATTTAGAGTGTGAACTTTGCAAGATTGAACATCTGCAAGTGGCCCAGCATAAAGCCTAATACAAGATGTGATATCATATTATCATCTCTAGATTCTTTGCTGAACTCCAGCCAAAAGTTAGCAGAAAGGATATGCTTGCTCATGTCATGTGTTATAAATGTTATTTTGGCTGTATGACTTGATGTGGAATTCAACAAAAAACCACAGCCTCTATGACCGAACAGCTTAGAGTTAAATTTCAGTATGTTCTTTGCATTCTATAGACTTCATGTTCATGCCCAATGGGCTTATGTGCAAGGGGACATATTAGATATGAAGTCGTTTATGTGTCTTCCCTTGACAGCTTATGCTTATGAAAGAGAGAGTTCATGTTGGACAGGCTTTTCTTTTAGCATAAGAGAGTTTGATTTCTGAAAAAAAAAACATTTGTTATTCAATTTGTTGTTTTCAAAATTAATTATAAAATTCCACCTTGATTTTATTTTGTTTCCTGTTTGAGGATTTTATGAAACGTTGGTAGTTTTCAATGTTTTCTTTACAAAATCAACAGGAGTTAGGACAAAATAAGGAAGCATCCTTGTAATTAATCCTGAAACAGAAAACATTTTCTCACACCATATAGTACCTTCAGCGAGACAGAATCAGAATATGTTGCAGAAAAAGCATGTGACATTCAGTATAAACTCGCATCATTCTCATATGGATGGGTAAAATATCCTGCCTATGAACATGATAATAACAATGGAAATATGACATTCTATGGAACCAACCTCTTTTGAAATCTCAAAAAGTGTCGATCACCTTCATGTCTATCAGAATCATGGGATAAATCCTCTTTAAGCACATCATAGGTAGTTAACACAATGTCAGCAGTGGCGAGTTCACTGATATCCATTATAGATGTGTTGGATAAAGAAGTCTCCCGCACGCCTTCATAAATACAAGTTTTCAAGGATCCCGAGCGCGTATGGCTACAATGATAGCTTATCATCAATTTGACAATGATAAAAACAGTTATATATATATATATATATATATATATATATATATAGAGAGAGAGAGAGAGAGAGAGAGAGAGAGAGAGAGAGTTATTGAAGCATGGAGAGAGACCAGAAACCCCCCAGACGTATAACATATAACACACAAACAGAGATAAGGGATTAGGAATCCCCCTAAAAGCACCACAAAATAAAACACTCAGAATTTGATTGATGCTAACAATAATACTACAATCTATTTCCTAATCTTAATACTAATCAACTAACAAAATAAATTAAAAAATAAGAAAAAGAAGTAAATAAGAAAATCAATTCCAAGAGATCATTAAAGAATATTCTTTGATACTCTCAAATACTCACTTTGGGCATCCATACTATTTAAGATCCCTACCAAAAGATTCATTAAAAACAGCGGGAGGAGTGGGGAGCCTGTACCGTATAATTTCATTATGCCACTGGGGCAAAATAGGAGCTGGGCAGACAATAAGAGTGGCACCCGATGCAATGGGAGATTCAGTCACTTCTATTAGTTCAGAGCACATCTGACATACATATTCACCATCCCTTACAGCTATTGTGGTTTTATATGTCTTGCCTTCACATCCATGTCTTGATTTCAGTGATTTTCCTCTAGCTGAATAACCAACACAATCAGCATGCTGCCAAGCATCACAAATGTCACATTGAACCCATAGTCCTTCATATTTGAGACTTTCACTCACAGATCCACATATACACTCCACACGCTCCCTTTTGAGTCTTTTTAAAGTGACATTTTGGTCTTCATTAACTTGAGGCACTGGTTCAACTAGTATATCACTTTCAGATGCTGATCTCCGGTGAGCAAAGATGCAAGCAAGTAATTCAACAGTTTTTCCCAAGCCCATCTCATCTGTTGCATTACAAAATTGAGTCAAAGTGGAGAACTATCACTTAACTGCTTGGTCATGCATCCACTCTCTAAAAGCCTTAGACAGAGGCCAAAGAATCATTCATAAAAATAAAGAAGCATGGACAGAAATTTCATCAGCGTAGGACTCATTTGACCTATCATACAAGCCTACCATAACCATACTTTGGGACCTATTAACTCCATATGGTTATATGAAAAACTAATTATATATGCAACATAGCTTGGGACCTACCAGCAAGAATGCCTCCAAATACATAAGGCGAAGATGTCTCCGGGCACAAAGAAATATTCCCACTGAAGCCATTGTAACTCAAATAAGCATAAGGAAGAAAGAATAAAATTAAAATCATAACAGAGTTGGAAAAGGGGGGAAGCGACCCATAGTGAGACTACCAGGAAATAGTATGCAATAAATATGATTATATTAAGAAAAAAGGGTCAATAAACCTTGCCTGAATGGATTGAAAAACATTTTAGTACTTGTATCCAGAAAATCCAAATGCATGCATAATGGAGAATGAAACTGAATTCTTTCTCTTTCACGCTGACTTTCTTCCATTTGTTTCTCCCGTTTAACCATCCAGAAAGCTGCACGTCGTTGATAAGGCCTCAGTTCAGGAAGTAACTCAGGTATGTCATCTTCAAGCATTGGCTCAGATCTTATACACATACATACAATATACAAATAATAAGCTCAAACTAAAATTCAGGCATAGAAATTGCCTATAAATTGATTGTCATATCAAGTCAAGTGCTATTGGATCATTATAATCGGCATTGCTATGAGAACTAGATCAAAGAAAATGCTTAACTTACTTTGAAGGCTTAATGGCTTCATAAAAACCAGCAGGATCAAATCTTGTGTGTTTTCTGTTGCTGGATGTGTTATTTCCGGTCTCTGCCTGTGGATCAACTTCCATTTTCATACAGCTACCAAATCCATACCTAACTTCTGAAGTTACTATTTCTGGACGTAGCCAAGACATGACATTCATCATACTCCTTTTCCATAGTTGCCTAGACACATCAAGAAGTGACTCACAAGCATCAAAGGCACACTTTAGTATTTCAACTCTTACCCTGAGAGAAGAAATATCTTCCGAAATCCTAATCCCAAGAACTGGCCTCAATGTGAAAAATTTCAAACTTGCCAAGTGAACAAGGCCAGAAACACCTTCATCCGGTCCATCAAAAATCCCAGACAACAGCACGGTACATTGTTCCAAATTGTCTATTGCATCCCTTTTCACAAACTCTAGATGAATATCAGTATAGGGTAACACGGGCCAATGACCTAACTTGATTCGACTAAGAACATTATTGACATTAGACACTCGAAATCTCAACAAGTACCGTGGATCCTGGTAAAAATCCTCACACAGTTCAAAACCAGAAAACCCTTCTCTCAAATTTAAATCCCTCAAGACAACCTCAGAAACATCAAGGTGCTCACCTGACAACCAACCAGACCGATCAACTTCAACAAAATAGGGTATATCAACTTCAACAAAATCATCATTTCCTCCTTTACTTGTCCCTTCAACATTCCGCTTATCCAATTCTGCTTCAGCAGTAGAATTTGTTTCAACTATTAACCCCCCTGATCGATGAGGTTTACTTTTTTTCCTCCCCATCACTTGCGAATAGTTACCACTAGCAAATGAACAAATAAGATAAACAAGTTAATACACTAAACTACATATACTAGACATTAAGACTCCTTAAAAATTAACAAAACTGATACAGAAGCTCAACATACACTAAACTACATATACGCAGCATTTAACTTCAATTCCAAACAGCACAAGCACCAAACCAAATGAAACACCATAAAACCACATAACACTACAATTTAAGAACAAAACTAACACTAATAAGTAATGAATAACATGAACTAAAAAAAGGTAAAGACTTAATGAATAAACGTTCAAATGGTTTACGAATTCAACATGAAAATTAACAGAATTGAACCAAAAAGTAGGACAAAAAAGACATAGAATGGAAACAAACAAAATTAAAGAAATTGGAGAATGAACAAAATCAAAACCTCCAAACATTTTCTTTCAGTTTCGTTCCGGAATAAAAACAGGTATGAATGTGGCACCTGAATTCGTGAATTTGAATTGGAACCTGAATGAATTCGAGAAGAAGAGGGAGTGTTAAGCTGGGGAGTGAGTTGTACGCGCGAGTTTTGCGACTGCCCGAAACGGGGTTTGGGATCTTCGTAGTAGATGAGAATAGATAGGGCGGAGCAATGCACTTAACAAGTCTCTAAGAAGCTGTTTACCGCACGAGGAGTTAAGGTTAATGATCGATGGCTACTACACCCGTACGATAATTCCACCAAGTGATTTCTTCGTCGAAGGGAACAAATCCAACGGTCCTCATTCGGTTCTACGTTTCTAAGTTGGCAGGGATAAATCCATCGCCGAATTTTATTTAACAGTTTGTTGCTTGTGGATAGCTCACAAAGTTAGATTTCAAATATTTATTTAAATTTAGAGAAAAGGACAAATAGGTCCCTGATCTTTTGCCCCGCGGACATTTTCGTTCCTGAACATTTGAAAATACTTTTAAATCCCCGACCTTTACAAATTTTGGACGGATGAGTCTCTCCGTCGAATTGCCTCCGCCAGACCCGTCGGAGAAGTCTGATGTGGCTCCCCTGAGAATGACGTGGCACCACTGGTTGACACCTGGACTGCTGAGTGAAAAGGTGCATTCAAAAATTGGACAATTAAGTCCCTGAGCCCTAAACTACGTCGTTTTGCCTTCATCCCTAATCCTTAAATTGATTGCGTTTCTTTCATGGAGGCCAGTAGTGAGGAGCTCAACCTGCATCAACCATGGCTGCCAATGTAGCATCAGCAACCTCGAGAAGAAGCCGCAGGGGAGTAAGAGAAGAAAATTCTGCTTCAAGCTCAGACCCTTGTGTTGTGCACGACGGAGACCTGAAGGACGATGTCGCCCCGAGATGCTTCTGTGGAGTTTATGCGATAACGTATATGTCGAGGACGATTAGCAACCCAAACAAAGTCTTCTTTTGAGTTGCCCATTCTATAAGGTAAGATAAGAAACCTGGGGATTTTGTTCTGTTTGAATGGTTTTACATAACTTCATTATTTTGGGGATTTTGACAGGGAAACCAACAACATTGCAAGTTTTTTCTTTGGGTCGATGAGCATCTTGCTAGAATTGGAAGCAATGATTGCATCTTTGATAAAATATCTCTGGTTGAGAAAGAGGCAGAAGTTGTTGAAGAGGAAGAGGGATTTCATCATAGGATGGCTATTCTGGAGGAGAAGGTTACTATGCTAGAGAAGAAAAAAAACCCATTAGCTTGTTGTGTTGTTATAGTTGTATGTGCTGTTGTGGCTGCTTTTTATGTATGTAGTGACTAAGAAATGAATTTTAGAAAGTAGAGTAGGAAAATGTGTTGATCCAGATTTTTGTTGTGTATTGAAACATGCTGTTTAGGCAATTTATGTATCCTATTATCTATCTAAATGCAATTAAAGTTAACCTATCAGTAGGTTGTTGAAATTATGCTGTCAGTATCTAAAGAAGCATTCAATGATTAAGGAAAGTAGGCATAAAAGTTGTATACAGACACACATAACATATATTGAAAGTTATAACATCTATGCGACAGTCACATTTTCTAAAAGCTGCCCAAAAAGAAACAAATCTGTTCAAGTGTATAGCATTATGAAGCTTAAGATCACAAAAGTAAGCCTAACAAGTCTGCAACAGTTTATAAAATCCTAAGAGCTTCTCCAAAAAAAAAAAAAACTAATTCTTCCAAAAAAACATTGTTGTCACATTCAAGTTTCCTAAATGCTATTACAAGGCATAGTGGGATGCCCAAGATGTCATATTTCTTCATGTCTTTGAATTGATGGATGGTGGATAGGAATGAATTTGAACAGTCTTGTTGTTACTGTGCTTGCTGCTGCCAATGTCTCCTTGAAAGCTGCTGTACTCGGTCCTGGCCTGACTTGAGATGGTTGTGGGCCATGTGTAGCACCTTATGGTTGGGGCTGTAGAGCTGCAGGCTGACTTGGAGGTGGGAGTGAATTGGGACAAAGTGGGGCAGGTGGCCTGAATATCTTCCGTTTGGGCCTGATCTTTGAAATTTTTGGTTGAACTGTTTGGTGAGCTGTGGATGAAACTTGAAATGGAGGCTGAAATGGTGTACTTCTAGTTACACGACCTGGCTGCAGTTGGTCTGCCACGGGAGCTGCTGTTACAGGGGTTAGTGTTGCTGCCACAGCACTTGGAACCTGGTTGTGATACATAAGAGAATATTCATGAGCATTAGGATAAATAACAGCCATCAAGAGTCAACATTTTACAATAATGTATAAAACTTACATCTGGAGCCTAACTAGATGCAGCCTGGCTAAAAATGAAGTTATGTAAAACCATGTTGTTAAGATTTTGTTCGGGAGTTTGAAAGTCTAACTTCCATGTTGTTAAGATCTATTGCCTCTTTGGGTTCCATAAAGTATGTTGCTCCAGAACTGCTAACATTCATAACTATACCATTTGGAAGCAAGTATCTATGGGAAGCTCTAATACCAACACACATTCTAGATCGACGCTGAATAATTAATGGTCTGTCAATATCCCAGCGTGAAATATTCGAGAAGATACTTCCCTTAACAAAGAATCCAAATTTTCTAGAAGTGGAGAACAATTGGAAACAATGTTGCAATATTTCGAGAAGTGGAGAGTACCTAATTGGAAACAATTGCATGGATAAAGTTATTTGAGTGCTACACTATGCATACCATGAGAATCCACTACCATATGATCTATGCTCCAAACTTTGTCAAAGAAAAATACAATAGCTAGCCAAATGCATAAAAGAAGCTGCTTATGAACTGAATCCGACTAAGAAAATGCCTTGAACATTAGGGAAAGCTAGGTTTTATAACTTCATACCAATAGAATTAGAAAATAAAATGAAAGTAATAAAAACCACATAGGTTACTACTCCAAGTAATGGTTGACACCAAAAGCATATATCTAAATCTTTTGTCCTGATAATTGGACAATCTATTCAGTCGAACAAGTATTAGGATTTAAGATTATTATGAAAGTAATAACACAATAATGAAGTTATGTAAAACCATTCAAACAGAACAAAATCTCCAGGTTTCTTATCTTACCTTATAGAATGGACAACTCAAGAAGACTCTGTTTGGGTTGCTAATCGTCCTCGACATATACGTTATCGCATAAACTCCACAGAAGCATCTCGGGGCGACATCGTCCTTCAGGTCTCCGTCGTGCACAACACAAGGGTCTGAGCTTGAAGCAGAATTTTCTTCTCTTACTCCCCTGCGGCTTCTTCTCGAGGTTGCTGATGCTACATTGGCAGCCATGGTTGATGCAGGTTGAGCTCCTCACCACTGGCCTCTATGAAAGAAACGCAATCAATTTAAGGATTAGGGATGAAGGCAAAACGACGTAGTTTAGGGCTCAGGGACTTAATTGTCCAATTTTTGAATGCACCTTTTCACTCAGCAGTCCAGGTGTCAACCAGTGGTACCACGTCATTCTCAGGGGAGCCACATCAGACTTCTCCGACGAGTCTGGCGAAGGCAATTCGACGGAGGGACTCATCCGTCCAAAATTTATGAAGGTCGGGGATTTAAAAGTATTTTCAAATGCTCAAGGACGAAAATGTCCGCGGGGCAAAAGGTCAGGGACCTATTTGTCCTTTTCTCTTAAATTTAAATGAATTAGTAAATAAATTATTAAATCAATTCAAATTGATTATTCTATATTTTTAAGTTATTTAGTATTGAGTAAACTACCATTTATATCCACGAAAATTGAAAACGCTGACACATCTATCAATAAAAAAAAATTACCATTTGTACCCATAAAACATGAGTTTCATATAACAAAACTATCCAAACACTAAAAAATCACATAAAAATCCCAAATTACCTTTATCATCATATGCATCATCTTTTCCCCTCCACCACCACCACTACCACTAACCCCATCCTCTCTTTCTCATTCCATTTTCGGAGCTTGTCGCCACCGCCAGAGTCTGTCAACTCTGTCAACTCCTTCCTCTCTCTCTTTCTCTCTCTTCCCTTCTGTGTTTTGCTTCGCTCTCTTCTACTTCTTCAAATGGTTGTGTGATGTAGGTTCACTGGTCTCTGGGTTTGCAGATTGGGAAAGAGCGGGTGAAACCGCGAACTGGACAGGGGTTGGATCGGAGTTCTGTGTCAGCGAGAGATGGAGGGCTAACTGGAACGGGTTGAGACAGCGGTAGCGATCAGGCAGCGATGGCGACTCTAGGGTTGTGAAAGGCGGCAAAAATAGAAGGTGACGGTGGTCCTAGGCTCGCAGAGGTGAGGCGAGGGGAAGAAGAAGAAAGAGAGAGGAAAATGGTGGAGGAGGAAAGAATGGGGAAAGGACGCGGTGGCAGCGAGTGGAGGTTGGGTAGGACTTGATGGCGCCAGCGACTGTTGAGTACCGCGACGGTGGTTACACAGAGGAGCAAAGAAAGGAACAGGGGTGAGAAGGGGCAAGAGAGAGGAAGAAGATAGGAAATCGGGTGAGGGGGCGACAACTTGGTGGTCGCCGGTGGTGGTGCGGTGGTCTGAGATAATTTGCTTTTTCTATTGTTATTGTTGTTATTGCTTTATGTGAAGAAGATGATAATGGAGGTATAGTGGTGGTGGTGGTGGTTATGGTAGTGATGAAGGAAATGAGGTGGTGGTGCCTTTGAACTCAAAGTTTGACTCAGGCGAGGAGGAGACAGGGAAGGAGAGAAGGAGGGGTGGATGATGCGGATGATGATAAGGGTAATTTGGGGATTTTATGTGATTTTTTAGTGTTTGAATAATTTTATTATATGGAACTCATGTTTTATGGGTACAAATGGTAATTTTCTATTTTATGGGTAGATGTGTCAGCGTTTTCAACTTTCGTGGATAGAAATGGTAGTTTACTCTTTAGTATTTTCTTTATTTTTTTATAAGTATATGGGCTAACTGTTCACGCTACCCAATTAATATCCTAGGAAAACAAATACCAGTAACATTTGTCAAAATACAAAAAAAAATAATTTAGTTATTTTAAAGTGAAAAAATTAGTAAAATAATAAATTAAAAGATTAATTACTATTAAATTTATAATTTTTATTATATGTAAATTTTATTATTTTAATTTAATAATGATTAATTTTTTTACTCACTTTATCAGTTCAATTTAGAAAAAAAAATCTTGATAAAAAAAAAAAATACAAAAAGATAACAAGAGAAAACTATGGCAACCATAATTATCATATAAGGCTAATCTATCAGTACAAGCATTAACTTCTTTGAATTCATGATAGAAGTCCAAATGATAAATTTGTTGAAACAGTTTCTAATCATCGAGACCAAGAGTTGGAGCAATGATGCATTCTCAACTCTTGGTGTGTGAGACAAGGTACAGAGGTCAGTTCAAGTTGTAACAAATTTTGTCTAATAATTTATGGTGAACCGAAACTAATCTTGGTGTAAGACCTTGTAATCACAAATATTATTTAATATGTTTAGAATAGTTGTGGATTTTTAAGTGCGTAAGTTTGGCTTTATGTTGGAGTATTTTTACAAGTGGCCTTGATTTATATGGGGTGAAGTGACCAAAATATTTTGCATATGATAGAACGGAAAAAAAAAACTTTTCACATAAGATCATATGGTATGAACAGTGTAAAGAAAGGAGAGTCATTCTCCCAAGTCTCTCACACATTCTCACTTTTGAGTCTATCACCCATTTTCAACAGCACATCAAAGAAAAGAGATCTAAACCCTAGCAACCACTCAACCCCATGCCCCAACTTCTTCATCACTAAGCTATTCTCTATCAGCTAGAGGGTGTCATTGTCGTCGGCCTAGCCTTAACCGAACCTCCCACTTCTCCTGTCTTTCGTTTTCTCCCACCTCTCACGTCGCTCCCATCGTCCGCTTTTTCACTAGTGCTCTTCGTTTCTCCATTAGAATCTTCTTCTCAACATAGTGATAGTTTGTTCTCTCCTCGAAATCTCTCTTTCTCTCTCTCTCTCTGATGTCACAATCTCTCACCACAAACGTCTCTGCTTGCGCTCAGTCGTCTTGCCGTCGTTGTCACCTTCTCTCTCTCTCTCTCTCTCTCTCTCTCTCTCTCTCTCTCTCTCTCTCTCTCTCTCTCTCTCAAGTTCTCTCTCTTTTTGAGCTCACTCTCTCTCATCATTCATAGCCTTTTGTTGCTTCTTAGTTAATGTTAATTTTGTTTTGACTCCTGAGTTAATGTTAATTTTCTGATTTAATGTTAATTGTTGATTTTGCTCTAAATTATTATAAATTTCTAAATTAATTAGTGTTGATTATTGTAAATTTTTCTAAGTTTAATGTGTTTTTTGAGTTAACAGGAGTTTAAATCCTTCCTTAAAATTATTCTTAGGGCTAGCTTAGAATTATACACATCATGATTTATGGGAAGTGATGCTTCACCAAGTCTTCGTTTATATTATATATCTCTTTACATTTATTTATTTTGTTTCAAAATTTGAAATTTGACATTGGATTTAAGTTTATGTGAAGTTATAGGAATCGAATTTTCAAACACAATGAAGATCGGAATGACTTTTTAATGTTTGTTTTCCAAACATAAAAGGATTATACGCATCATCATTCATGGGATAGTTTAGTGTGTTTACTATTTTAAAAGTTAATTAGTGTGTTTGTCATTATGTTTGAACTTGTTTGTGAACTTTTAATTTTAAATTTTAGACAAATTATTAGATGAAATTGTAAAATTTTGAATTTTATTAGTCTAAAAACCATTGCATTTAAATATTTGAAATTATATATTGCATTTTTTATAATTTTATTTTATATTTAACTCAACCGGTTCAACTACTGTTCGATCCCAATTAAACCATTGAACTAGCCACTTGAAAGGTTCACTGACCAGTTCGATTCTCGCAACCTTGGTGGTAGGTGTGAGTGGAGGGGCATTTGGGTTCATCGTTAGAGGCTTTAGCTATCATCAACCAAAGTGGTGTGATATCGACGGATGTAAATGCTACTCCTAGACTTGATTCTCTATGTTTGGGGATTGCGAAGGACACCAATTATGAGGTAATTGTTCAATCTATATTGTTGTGTAAGCTTTTGTTCCCTTTCTATTGTAGTGTTGTCAAATATGTTGGAGCCTCCCGGTAGTTGACGCCATTAGAAAAAAGTTAGTAAAGAATAGGTAAAGGGCGAAGTAGTGGTACTAATTGTGGGGTGGTTGGGGCTTGCTCTGCTAAGGGGGTGGGGGAAAGTTAGGTTTTAGGATTTAGAATTATTTTGTGTGAAAGTGAAATAAGTAGAGTTGAGTAGCTTTGAATTGTGCATGAAAAGCATTAGAGTTGCGTGTTTTTTATTCCAAGGATACATAACAACAGGAAGGGCTAAAACTTTAAGTTATATGAATTGTGGTAATTTAATATAATTGTATGCTATATTAGAACTGCAGTTTAGTGTTGAGTTTGGTTGGGAAAATTGTATTATGTTGTTATTTTATTTGTGTGTTTGTAGATATCCATATGGATGATAGTCGTGGCGAAGCAGTTGGAGAAGGTGGGGGCGATGCAGGTGGAACATATGGCAATTCAAAAGTAAAATTTACTAACGATGATAATAGTTTTGAGGATGTTAATGAGGCTGAAATGATTCAATATGGAGAAGTTGCCAGTTTAAGTGTGGCTGATTTATTAAAGCAGGTTTGGGATAGTGTTAATGATGCCTATAAATTTTACTGCAGATATGGAAGATGTCATGGATTTGGAGGTGCGAAAAGGTAATTTTGACAAAGATTACAATGGAGCGTACTCTTTGTTTGGGTTCTTGAAGAAGGATATGTACAACTGTATTGACAATGTGAGGTGGGCAAAAATAGCAGATGGTAATGCGAATACAACCCTAGTATATCTTGAAGGAAAGGCTGGTTCTGACCCCGATGTTAGTTGCTAGATGTAGCATGATTACCGACAAAAGGCTGGAAAATTTGATATGAGCTGACAAATCAGGTCAATCAGACTACCAATACTTTAGCAATGTGTTAGCCTTTGACTTTACTTATAGAAAAAACAAGTACAATAGGCTCGTTATTTTTTCAAGTGCAAATAACCACAACTAGACGATAATTTTCGGGTTTGGCTTGTTGATCGATGAAAGTGTTTCATCGTATCGTTAGATGTTAGAGAATCTTTTAGAGATGATGTGCCAGAAGAAGCCATTGGTAATTGTTACTAATGGAGATAAAGTGGTGATTAAGCTGTCAAGAAAGTATTACTTGAAGTGTCACATCGATTGTGTGTGTGGTATGTGGAGAAGAATGTGACCTATAATGTGAAGGATGAAAATTTGAACACCTTGTTCAAGAGATGGCTGTACTCAGACATGGAGATTGAGAAATTTGAGGCAGATTGAGAGGAGGCGATTGAGGAGTTTGGGTTGAAGCATAGTTTGTTGGCCAACCAAATGCATGAGAAGAGAAAAATGTGGGCAGAGTACCTGTACAATAAATTTTGTGCTGGATTTCGAACGACATCACATTATGAGGGAATTAATGCATTCGTCAACAAGTTTTACAAGTCAACCCACAGTATACCTAAGATGATCTAGAACTTAGAACTAGTTGTGCGGGAATATAAAAATAAGGAAATGATCTTCCAGTTCAACTCGATATAAATGGTGCCTGTGATGACCACTTGTCTTAGATCAATTGAGTCAGCTGCAGCAAAGGTGTGTACGAGGGAGGTATTTTCGGATGTGAAGAAAGAGATAGAAAGAGCTGGAACAATTAATCTTGTGATGAAAAGGAAGTGTCTCAATACAATGGTGTATATTTTAGAGGAATACAAGAAGTCAGACACGCACATAATGGCATCTTTTGGTAGCGATTCGAGGAAACTCGAATGCCCGTGTAACTTTTGGCATAAAAATAGTTATCATTGTAGGCATATATTCTTCATGATGATAGTTGAGCATCTTGCAGAGATTTCAGATTGCTTAGTTCTAAAGTAATAGAGATTGGATGCAAAGTTTCCTGACAAATATGTTGAGAATTGGGATAAGTCAAGCAAGAGGGGTTATTTACTACGTCATGATGTCCTATATTTTACATCATAATGGCTATTTTTCTTGGGGCTCATAACTTAGCGATGTTCCGCAAGGCAATGGATGGAATACTTAGCCTGTGTGGAATGCTTGAAGTAGATTGTAAGGGTTGCACATTAGAAAATGGGATAAAGAGTGTAAAAACTGTTGTTAAGGACCCATAGGTGGCTAAATCAAAGGGAGCATCTAAGATACCAAAGCATATGCATGGGAAGGGTAGGGATTGCACCTATTATAAACGCACTGAACACACAAAAAGGAAATGTTCCGAAAGAAGGGTCAGAAAGAACCCTCAAGCTTAGAACAAATGTGTGGATCCTTCGTAAATAGAGGTAGATGGGGTTGTAACACAGGTTGAGTTGAATGTTAGTGAATTTATTATTCAGAAATATAATTACACAATGTTCACTAACTTATTTACTTGATCATATTTCAATTCAATTATGGGTGACATATCTGTCATTGTGATTTTTTTGTGCAACTATTGTTAAGTTTTGATATATAGACCTGAGAAGGCATATGCGTCACAAAAACATGTAAGAGGCAACGGACAATAGACGTTGTCAACCTTCAAACTGTGACCTCAACCAAAGATGACCTACATTTAAGTGAGAAGAAAGCGGAGACATCTCCCAAAACGGATTGCGAGCAAGAGGTGAGTTGAATCAATTGTCATGTATTGCTGTTAAATTTGAATTGTGTTTTGCATATTGCTGCATCTAAGTTGTGTTTGATTGATTGAGTTTGAATTGTGTTTCCTATATTGCTGCATCTAAGTTGACGCTGATTCTTGTTGCTACTCATGCAATTTATGGAGTTGCTATGTCAAGTTTAGTAAGGTTCCAACATAAATGGCGCAGAATTCGGATATATTGGATAGTCAATCAAACACAATGACCTTGTTGTGCATGATGGTGTACGTGCTTGATCTTTATGTGCGTTTAAGATAGCATTCTGCCCGAAAACATTAATTTTACTTTTTTTTTTCTTTGTTGCTCTAGCTGCATGGTCTTTTTTGTCAATACACTTGCTTAAGAGTTAAATATTGGGTTAATTGTGATTGGTTAAATATGAAAAATAGGAACATTATGTTGCCTAGATCATGTCTTCCATGCTAAGCTTATATTGTGAAAATCTTTGGCAACTGTTATTTTTTCCTCATGAAGAATTTACGTGAAGGATTATACTATAGTTAATAACCATAAAATGAATTTCATTTCATGATTGAAGATAAAATTCGGCTAGCAAAAGAGAAACTTAAATTAAACGAGGCATTTGTGTCTTATATTTGGGTTTAGAACCAAAATACATACTCGTTGGAAAGCGTTGGTAGTAGCAGCTTCTCTTTATTATACATATTTAACCGCCCTAAACCCATTAAGGCATCTCCAAAATATATTGTTGCACCTAATAATGCATTAGACTACTATGCCGCTACATTAGACAACAAACATTACACCCATAAATCAGAAATATAGATATATTCAAAACACAATCCATACAACAACAGAGAGAAATAAGCAAAAGAGTGTGTGCTCCCCGACTATAATGCAATTTTTAGGATCAAAAAGTGAGGCTGCCGTTTGGTGAGGGTGTCTTTGCATATTCTTCCTCATCATTCTATTGTTTCCTATTAGAGCAAGACATGATACGATCCCAATGAGCCATTGGCTTTGCAAGATATTGCATGAGCTATTGGATTATGATGTCCTATCACTAAGTCTAGAACTAACCTCACCCTAGTTTGGTCATTGTAATCTTGGTTCAGATAAATCATGTCTAATTTGAGAAAGAAAGAACTTTTATAGTAACAAAATAAGGGAAGAAGCATTGAAGATGTAGCACAGTTACCTCTAGTATGAAATCATGATACAACCACGACTGCATCATCTATTAAGCTACCCACACACTGTAGTCATTACTACCACAGCTCCGCTGCCCAACCGTAGACTCTTCCACATCGTATGTGGACAGATGCGGTTTTAGATGGTCAAGATTTTGCCAAAAGCGCTTCTCATTCAGCATAGTCTCTATAAAAAAAGGTTGTGAATGGACTCACAAATTGTAATTCTCACTCCAATATGATTTATTCGAATGATACAAAGCGTCAACGATAATGAAAACAGTTACCACATATTTTATTTGTGTAATCACCGCACCATGATCTAAGGTGCTTTTTGCAGAGTCAAGATACACCAATCTGTAGCAGACTAGGTCCACTATATAAATTTTGAGTAATTAATGATTAATTCGTTAATAAATTAATTATTATTAAAAAAATTAGAAAATTAAATTTTATAATTTAGGGAAGTAGAAATAATTAAAATACGAATTTTAACATTAATTTTAAAGATTTTGGCCAAAAAACGGGTCAAGCCGATTGGACCGGGCCTAAGGCCCAACATATATATAACAAGAACTCAGCCTTATCTTCCCCAAATCATATGAATCATACTACTGAAGGAGAGAAGAGCCATGAACCCTAACCCCCATTCCTCTTCCAATTTCAATTCTTCATATCTTTCAATCCAAAGCTCCAAGTGATGAACCGTTTGTAGTCACGCGTTCATCTTGGATTTCTCTTCAAATCCATCAGAAAAAAAGTGGTAAGAAATTTGATATTTCTCACCTAGCCTTTCCCTTCCCAATTTTGAAAATGTTGGGTTCATGGGTATTGAGATTTTGTGTTTTAATGATGTTAGGTGTGCTCCAATAGTAAGGAATTATTGGGTTTTTACTTCGAACATCCATGAGAACGGTAAGAAACCTCTAACCCTTGTAAAATTGTTGAAATAGCACTCCCTATGTTGATTTTGGTGATGTTTATGTTGAATTAGATTGTAACCAAATTGATGAAGTTGGAGACTTAAATTGAGTATTGGGAGCTAGAAGTCCATTTGGTGGAGGCTTAGAGCTTGTGAATTGTGGATATTTGAAGTGTTCCGAACTTAGGGAGGAATTGGTCAAGGTATGGTTTTATTTTCTCGAAGATAATGTGTAATGTAACGTAAAAACGTAGGCTAGTTGACCATAGGTTAAGTTGAACTATGAGGACTTATGAAAGTTTAGTGACTTTGGTGAAAATGATGAAATTGATTATGAGCATATGTTGAACAATGATGATTGTGATGTTTGATGATAACCATGAGTTACGATGATGATAGTTTGATGAATAATGAGTCATCTTGTTTTGATTTTGGATTGTTTAGAATGGAAGGGAATATAATTGAGTAATTGGTATATATGAAAGAGATGGTTTTTAAAATGGAAGTTTTGGTAAAAATAGAGGTTTGGTATTTCTGGTAAAACTTGATTTTTTACCAAACTTTGGCGGGCCATAATTTGGCTTCTGGACCCTCAAATTTTTTCAAACTTGTTTCAAATGAAAATTGAGTCCGTGAAGTTTATGCCGTTTAAAGAATGGACAAAAAACGATTTTTAACAAAAAAGTTATGCGCGTTGAAAGTTGGTGTGCAAAAGTGATTTCTGGAGACTTAGCAGCTTTTTTGAACAATACAGGGCATGCGTACGCGAGAATTCCTTATGTTTCAACACCTTCATGTACGCATGGGGTGGACGCATACACGAGTTTGGCTAAATTTTGGAAACATGCATACGAATGATGCATGCGTACACGAGAATACCCAGTTTTCAAACTGACTACGTAAAACTCATTTTATGTTTCAATTTAACAAGCAACACCAAATTTACCAATATTCATGACCAAGAATTCAATCACAGTCACAGGCTCACAGCCAATCATTCACAGCCAAAAATCCAAACTCAATAACATTATAATTATTAACATATTTGCAATTATCTACTATATTTTGGACATTCTTAATTGAAAATGGTTGATTTTAAAATAAAACCCCCTACCTCAGTTAGTCAAAACTATAGAATTTAAACGCGATAGTCCCTTTTTTCTTTTAAATCCATGGCAGCAGCAGCAGCCGCCCTATTGTTGGCTTCTGTCACAGCAACACCTCCTAGCAATGGCTCCCACCGTAACAACCTCCAACAATCAAAAGATCAAAAACCATAAGCAAGAATGGTCATGGCTATGGCAACAACACTAACTTGATTAGTTCCGATAGCTAGGGCATGACTTGGTTCGTCTTCAATAGTGGTGGCAGCGGTAATCCTAGCGACGGCGATGGTGGTGGCGACGGAAGCAAGGCACGGCGGCACCCAACGATCCCTTCCTCCTCCGCACGACCTTCTCTCCTCTTGCGTCTCTGCTCAACGGTGACCAAGAAGCATGGTGACCAGCACGAAGCTTATCCAACGACGGTTATTCGTGGGCGTGTTGGTGGCGAGCAGGCGGCATAGTGGAGCTTCCCCCTCCCTTCCTACTTCTCTGATCCCCTCTGCTCTCTTTTTCCTTTTCTTTCTCTGGTGTGGGTGTGTTGTGTTTTGTATCAAAAGTGTGCGTGTGTGTCCGTGTATAGGGTGTGCGTAAAGGCAAAGGGGGAATGGCGATGGTCAATGAGTGGTGAGGAGAGGATGAGCGTGGTTGAGGGGTGAGGGACGAGTGTCACTGGGAGTGAGTCATGGTGATGGGGAGGAGAAAAGAATGCGTGTTTTTACTGAGACTAAGTATAATTAGTGAGTGTGTAGCTAATTCTATGTTTAGAAAAATGCATGTTAATAGCATAAAAAATTTACAAAATGTTTAAGTTAAAAATAATAATTTAGAATTTAATCATGATACCAGAAATTATTTTGGGAATACATAAAATTTAATTTATTAACATATCAATAAATTCAAACAATTAATTTTAAGAATTGTAATAACTAGATTAACCATCTTTTTATAAAATAAAAATTTAAAATTCAAGCCATCTGTTACTCAAATTAATTCATATAGTTTTTTTTACTATTTATAAATGACTGAAATTCTAATTTTAATTGTGCAAAATATTTCATTAAAATAAAATTATATACAAAAATTCTAATTAAATCAAACTCAAATAATTATAAAATTAATTTAATTATGTCTAATAAAAATAATTTTGAAATAAATAATTCAAACTAATAAAATATGTCATAAATAATTTATAATAAAAGTTTCAAAAATTCGGGTTATTATAACCTTAAATTCTTGAAATTAAAAAACAAATTTTCTATGGTAAAATAAGATATCTTTTATTTTTTTTTCGAGAAATTTTTTTTTTAGAACAATATTAATAAGTTGTCTTTGCTTTAAAGCCTATTCATGTATGTCAAATAAAAAAGTAAGACGTTAATTTTATTAAGTCTTAAGTTGTAGGAAAATATTCAAATACATGTCTTTTTTTTAATAATCCATATTTATAGCAATGAAAGGAGTGAATAGAACATAAAACCGTAAGCTTCCAAGCAGTGAGAAGAGCCCAGTCCAAAGCTCTAACCACGTGCCTGTTGAAGAATGAGCCGGCGACTCATAGGTAGTGGCTTGGTTAAGAAAAACCACCGAAGCCATAGCGAAAGCGAGTCTTCAATTGGTTTTCTGTGTCATTGTAAAGAATCTTTGTCCTGTTTTCTACATTTTCTCCGTTATATAATATATAATATAATTAAAAATATAAAAATTCTTATATTCTAATAAGAAAAATTATAATATAATATAATAATTAAAGAAAGATTTCTCAAGTTAATAAATAATTTAAAGAAAAACGAAATTAACGCACGTTGGAGAACTCCATTCACGCAAAGCAACACGCCTGGCGAACGCTCCCCACGCCCAACGGCCCACACATCACACCTGGCGGAGCCCCCTTTGTGTCCTCTCCCACTCTCGGCGGATGAAGCCCACGCCTGACGGACCTGCTCCTTTGCAAGTGTGAATGTTGGGCTCTTTGCTCAAATTCTCTAATACAAGCCTAGATTAAACACAAATACAACTCCTAAGATTCAACAATTGAGGCCCAAACTTAATGATCCATAACATCAAAAGCCTTAATCACATTTAGGCCCAGTTTGGCTAAACTTCTTAAATAAGCTCTTTTGAAAAAAAACTTAAAATATAAGGACTTTTATTACTAGTAGCTTATGAATAAGCTATTTCGTGTTTGGATTTTAGTTATAGAAGTGCTTATTTTAAATTTGTAGTGTTTGGATAAATGACTCAAAAAAATACAATTTTTTGTACACAAGAAAATAGTATTAAAATAACAATGATAACTCATACATTTTCAATATTGAATGTTAACTATCACCAAGATTACAATCGATTATATAATTGATTCTTTATTTGCTCTCTTATTAGTTAATTTTTCTAGCACTTTCAACATTTGGTTCTTCCCACGTAATATCATTAGAAACTGGTTCTTCTACTTAACTTTCACCCATAAGATCAAAATTTTCATGGAATTCTTTAAACTGTTTATCACTTGTGTCATTCCGTCGAATAAAATTGTGTAAAGCCATACAAGTAGGGGTGGCAAAGCGGGCCGGCCCGCCCCAACCTGCCCCGCCAACTAAAATGGGTTCAAAATGCTAGCCCGCCCCGCTTTATGGCGGATTGGCGGGCTAGCCCGCTTGACTCTTTTTTTTTTTTTGAAAAAAAATCATTAAAATTAACCAAAAAATAATAATTAAAAAATAAAATACAAATAAAAAATAGTCAAATTATAATATATTTTTTTATTATTTTTTTAATTTTTAACTTCAATAAAATTGTTCAAAATAAAATTTGTCAATAACATCATTTTTATTTTAAAAAATAAGTCACATAATTTGAGCATATACACGAAATTGTAAAATAAAATAAATAAAGTTAATAACTAAAAGAAGAATAAAAATAAAAAATAAAAAAAGTGTTTAAAAATTCTATAATTATTAATTTTATAATAGTAACCACTCTTTTATTTAATTAAAAAAAGAAAAATAAAAAGCTTCGGCCCGGCGGACCGGCCCGCCCCGCCCTGCCAAAATCCGCCAATTTGGCAGTGCGGGTTTGGCGGATTTTTTTAATTTGGCGGGCTCAAAATCCTAACCCGACCCGCCTTTTTTAGCGGGTTTAGCGGATCGGCCCGGTGGGCTCGACCCGTTTTGCCACCTCTACATATAAGCGCCAATGATTCTAACTTATGTTTCCAAGGAAATGATGGCATGGCACACAAGATTTTTTATCTTTCTTTGCAACATCCAAATAAACGTTCAATTTTACATCTAATACTAGAATGATAGTAGTTGAACACTTTATTTCTTCCTCTTACTCTTGACCTAATCTAAAGTGCGGAAGATGGTATCTGTGACCTTTATAAGGACCTAAGAAACCCATAAAATACGGATAGTCAGAATCTACCAAGTAGTATTTGCTTAGCAAAAATTTAGTACACCACAAAATCAATTAATAAAAATAAAGAGTTTAATCGAATATACATAATAGTAGTCTCAAATGTGCGAACCTTCAGGAGGAAGAGGGAAATGAAGACTTGATTTACGCACGGTTTGATTGAAAATTTTAGTATCATGTGCAGATCCCTCCCAACCTACCCATATAAATGTGAAATACATGTTAAAATCATATATTGCTATCACATTTGTAGTTGTGATCCCCTTTCTACCAATATATGGAATTTTCTTATCGGTAGGAACAACAACAGGTATATGAGTTTCATCTATTGCACCAATGCAATTTTTAAAATATGGATAATATCTTTTATCATTTCTAATTTCCATTGGAGTATTTATGAATTGTGGATCAGTTGACTGAATAATATGTTGGGCAAGCTTCCAAATAATATTCAATACACAATGAAATTGTCTAGAAATGGTTTCTCCTAAATGTTTGAATCTTTCTTCTGCATTACATATTGAACCTGGTTGTGCAATGATATATAAAAATATACCTACTTGTTCATGAATTTCAATACCCTTTATTGTCCAGATTGTAAGTATTTTGTAAAACATCCAGCGATGAAGGAATACATGCTTTTTCATCCTAAATTGTTGGTAGCAACGAATAGGATGCCCATTTAAAAGTTAATTTACCTAACTATTTCCTATCAACCTTGAAGTTCTTCGTGGATTTTTGAAAATTGACACAATTGTATTTGATATGAAATTTTCAGTTGATAAACTTTCAGTCATAGTTATTAGAACCGGATCGAACTGGCCGATTCGACCGAAAACCCAGTAAACCAGTAGTCTGGCCGGTTCAATTTACAATGCAGACTGTTTCTGCAATTAACCCGGTCAACGGTGATCAAATCCATTAAAAACCGGACGGTTCAACGCGAACTGGTGCGGCTCGGGCGCATGACCTGCGCGTCTCTACGGTGCACTGGCGAGCATGCTGGATCACAGTAGAAGTACCTTGTGAATTAATTCACAAAAACGCAGCACCTGGGACTCGAACTAGGTCACCACCCTTGCCACTAACCAAGACACTCTTCTTTGAAAATTATAGGCTAATAATAAAATATATAATAAGAGGAATGCTAGGGGGCCAGCAACTTTGGTATCTTATAACCATAAATTGGCCATCAATAGTATTTTTAATGGTGTCAGATTACATCCAATGGTGACAAATCACTCACTTTTTTTTTATGGTTAAGTGCTGGCCAAAAAATATAAAAGTTGCTGGCCCCCTAGACTTTTCCATATAATAATAAAGTTTACATGAAAATGCTCTAAACCTACAACCATACACTAGTTCATATGTGTAAGATTAATTTTATTTATATGTAACTTTTAATTAGATTAGACCCATTAAATTAAAGGCTAATAATTTATATATATATATATATATATATATATATATATATATCATATTAAAGTAATAAGCTAATGAAATTGATATATGTAACACCCTACCATACAGAGTCTTATGCTTAAGTCATAATTCAGAGATGGCAAGGTATTACGACCTCTAAAATAAAAACTTAGTACGTATAGTAGTATGAATGATTGATTATAACTAGGAGCCTTTGTAGAAAAAGGGGTAAATAAAAACCACAACTCAAAAGCGCAACACTCCGATCGATAACGTAACGAACAAGGATAAACCAACGCGAGATAATATATATACAAAGGAGTGTCAAAAACAGGAATATCAAGACTCAGAATCCGGCTGCGAAGATAACCGGTCCGAGCATAGTAATATATACATATGATAAAATAATGAAAACCCCAAAGGAAACCCAAAGGGACACAAATACAGGAACCTATTCTCCAAAATCTCCCATAAGAGGAGTCATCACAGTCTGTATTATTTAATGGAGATAAAAGTATCTAAGCGAAACATATAAACCAAAACATAGTCCCGAGAACAAAGGATCTTCGCAAATCTAGAAGTCTCCAGCATGCCTCAGCGGGAAACCTCACGTCCTACATCTGAAAACCACAAAATTCGCATGGGTGAGAACCAGAGGTCCCCAGCATGGTAACAGCTTCCACATATATAATATATAATAATAGAGAAAAGCCAAAGGCAATCCTAGAACTTCCTCCAGATAATGTCAAAGCTTATAAACAAGCTAAACCATATAAGGGCATCTGACTAAAGATTCTTCAGTCTAACTAATACTTCCCTTTCCAATTCCTTCAAACCTCCCAACCACCAGCAGGAGTATATTATAGCAAACACAGTTATATCAGACAAAGAATATACAAATAGGAGCAGTTAAGACATTTAGACAATTAGCAAGTAATATGCAGTCAAATAGGCAATCTCAAACAATTCACATAGTATGCGTATGATGAATGCCTGTCCCTAGTGGCCGATGATATCATCTTGTCGGTTATAGAGCCAACCCGACAAGTCCTGGTCGCTAACCATTGGACTGTCCCTCTGTCGCGCATCCCCAACTCGAGTTATACTCGTTATAAACTTGATCATAAACATGATCCATATCCATCACCCTCACTGGTGAATATTTCGGGGGCGAGCTCATCCGGGTCTTTCACAGTGCCCGGCCACACTTACGACATAGGGTCAACAGAGTCTCGAGCCTCCACCTGGAGCACGTGGTGGCTAGCCACTGCTTCCTCCCAGGGATCTCGTGCCTCTGATAGTGGAAGTGCAAATCTCAATTATCAATAATTCAGCATAAACATGCATGAATTCTCATCCATGGATCAACATCCATATCAGCCATCCGGCTCACGGTTCAGTCCAGAACCAGCCAATATTCATATCATACACAGCCTTCCCGGCTTACGGTTAAATCCATAACCAGCTATCCGGCTCACGGTTAAATCCATAACCAGCCGTTTCATTAACAATTATAGCCTTTCGGCCCATGGCATAACAAGCACTTCCACCACCATCCTCCGCATCTCACAAAATCATCTTGATCCTCATTGATCATTCATCTTTCCCTTGCTTCACTCGCAAGTTACCTCATTCACTAGCCCCTTTTTAATAGCTAGGCATGTCATAAAGATTTAAGACATAAATGGTGAGATCGGAGGCTTAGAAGTATGAGATTTGGCTTTTAAAACTCAAAAATCAACTTTGGGATGAAAACAGGGCCACGCGTACGCGCACTCCACGCGCACGCGTGGATGGCCTCAAAAACTCATCGACGCGCAAGCGTCATGCACGCTAATGCGTGGATTCCAAAATTTGCCAATCGACGCGCACGCGTCAACCACGCGTACGCGTGGGTGTTCTCGTGCCCCAAGCACAACACTAGCACAGTTCTTGCATACCTCTCTGGAAAATGGCTGGGCATTGGGTGCAGCACAATCGGCGCGCCCGCGCACATCACGCGTACGCGTGGATGGCACTTTTCGGAAGATCGGCGCGTACGCGCCAGGTGCGCCCACGCGCAAGGGGTCATTCTGCTAAAAATTTTCTAAGTTAAAAGCTGCAGAATTTCACAGATTTACACCCCAATCTTCCAACGGACATAACTTCCTCATTTTAAATCGTTTTTCACCCGTTTTTCGAACGGTATGGACATCCCGGATCCAATTTCATTTCTAAACAGATTTGGTACAAAACGGAGATCCGTAGTCCAAGTTATGTCCCGTCAAAGTATGCCCAAAAACCATATTTTCATACAAAACCACAATATGCCATTTTCAAAACAAACCATTTTCAACTCTTTTCAAAATCAATTAAAACATGCCAATTTCATCCCTTTTCTTTGAAATCAATCAAAATGTATCAAATTCAACATCAAGCCTCCTCAACTCACACATTGACACATTACCACAACTTACCAAAATCACTATCTCATCATGTTACCCTACTTCACCCAAGTGGCTCAAACTCAAACACATTGACATATCATATACTATTCCTCATGCCAATTCTCAACAACACCAATTCCAATAAATCATTATTGTACACAATCAACATCATACTCACCATCAACATGGTTCAATCCACAATTCAACCATAACCAATCATCAAGCATATATCACAACATGCATATTTCTCATACATCATACCACCAAGGCATCAATAATCATCATCACATATATGACCACATCATATATCTCAATCATTCAACAACATCAACAATTCAATGCCTATCTTAGGGCCTCTAGCCTAGGTATTTCCTACCACATTACATATTAGATACGGGAAACCGAAACCATACCTTAGCCGATTTTTCCAAGCTCCACCGGAGCACTCCAAACCCACTTATCCACAAGCTCTCAAGGCCTCAACACCTCCAAGAACAGATTTTCCACCACCAAGCCCTTTCCAAGCTTTTCAAAATCACCAATCAAGCTCCAATATCCACACATACACAACCTAGGCCACAACCATTATACCCATACACAACATCTCAAAACCCAAACATCATAAAACAACAAAATTACACTAGGGTTAAGAACCTTACCACACCCAAGGTCCAAAGAGACAAGATTAACCTTCTCCTTCAAGAGAGTTGGGTCCTATAACATCAAAGAACCCAAAATCTCAACATTTCACCCATGAAACTCGAAAATAAGGGCTGAGATTTCGAACAGCAACACGTAGCTTACCTCAAGATTAGTTGTATGGGTTTTGTAGAGCTCTCCGCGGTGAACGCGTGGCCACAAACGGAGCGGCAATCGGAGCTCTAGATCAAAAGTTATGGTGGTTTGAAGATCAAGTGAGAGATAGAAGGTTGAGAGAGTGTTCTTCCCCCATCCCTCTACTTTTCAGCGTGTTTTTGAGTGTTGTGAGGAGAGAGAGTGCTGAAAACTAGGGTTTTGTTTTAGTTATGTTGGGTCAAGGGCCCACTTTGGGTCCGGTTGGCCCGGTTTGGCCCGTTCGGTCCAATCTTGGTCCGAATTCTATAAAATTGGTACCAAAATTCTCGTCTCAGTCTCCTCTATCACATTTAGCCATAAAAATCACATTTTAGGCTTTCTAGAATAAATTCTCATTTATGGGTTAATTAGCCGTTAATTAACCGGGTTTTACAATATAAAATTTATTTAAATTTAAATAATATGAAATATTAAACACTAATTTTTATTTTTCAATAAATATTGTATTATAATTTTATATATTTATTTAATTATTACCGGGTTAAACGGTTCGACCACTGACCCATCGGTTGAACCACTAACCCAGTGACCCAATAACTTTATCAGGTCGATTGCCGGTTCGGTTTTGATAACTATACTTTCAGTTGAGCTATTAGATATCCTATCATACAAATATTTTAAACTAATATAAAATAATAAACACTAACCACACCTGTAAGAAAATCAGAATTTCTAAATAAACACTAGTTCACATCTTAATTATAAAATAACAAACAACCATAGGAAGCAATAAAGAAACATAATTATGAAAATATTTTTTGAACATCACATAAATATATTTAAGAGAGACATTCTAGCCAAAAAACTTTAAGAACCAGACACATCTGCTAAACTATGAGTCCTTAATTAACCAAGTTGTAAGGCAGAGTCTTCAAGTCTTAGAAAAATCTTTCTATTTGTCTTTTTTGCCATTAGTCTTGTAGCTATAAAGAATATATCACTCCCCACTTCTAGCCCAAACAATTGTTTGAGAGTAGTTAAACAAGTTGATATACTTGTTACATTATTTCTATGAGCTATTTCGTTGGCCTTTTCTTCTTCAAACACATTAATTATACGTTCTAGTTGAGTTGAAAGTTGAGAGGTTCCCAATCTTTTATCGCCCTTCCCAACCTTTCTTCTTTTTTATCTCATTGCACTAGAAGATGTTGATTCATCATTTAACTCATTTTTTAAACTTTCTTCCTCATCATCATTATCTTTCTCATTATCTCTATCGTTATAACTATCATTTTTATCTTGAGAGGGTGCCCATGCACCTATACCAGCAGCTACAATATCTTCAAAAAGGAACTCCATTTCATCAAGATGTTTTGGACCTTTCTCTCTAAATTTTGCCACATCAGGATTTTTCTATGAGACTATAAAATAGCAATTAAAAATCTCTCTCAATAGAATTGATATTTCTGAAATAGTTTAAAAGAATGTAACATACCTGAATATTAGCCTTCCACCAATCATCACTTGTTTGTATGGTCTTCTTAATAGGATCCCAACCAAGATCGGTCTCCTTTCCTTTTAGTTTAGCCCATAGTCTCCACTCTCTTTTTATAGCTTCCCACTTATTTTTAAATTGTTTATACTCATAACTCAAATCAGTCTGTTTCAAGAACTTTGTTTTCAAATTTTTCCAACCAGCTTTGTTAAAATGTGTTCCAGGTCTATTTCTAGCTACCATATCTTCTTTACATATTTTCATGAATATAATAGTATTTCGTTCATTCCAATTAGTTTTAAATTTTCTTCCGAACTTGCCACTTTCATGAACTTGTTGTGGAAGAACATAAAAAAAATAAAAAAATATTTTGTACATAAAGAGATACATAAAAAAATAGAGAAATATTGTAAAACAAGAAAATGACTCTATTGAGAAAAAAATAGCAAATTGTATAAAAACAAAACCACATGTGAAAAATATAGAATTGAAATTAAGATTTTATACCACACACAATGTTAAATATAAATTTAATAATAAAAATAGAGTGGTAGAATGATAAAAAAAATAACTGGAAGGGACATATATAGCAGGTGGCTCAGATGGAACATTGTGTGAAATGGTGGTAGAGGCCAAGTACTTTCAACAGATGAAGTATTGCATGAAAATGGTGAAAGGTCAGTACTTCTAGCAAATGAACTATTGCGTGAAAATGGTGGTGGAGGGCCAATATTTTCAGCAGAAACAGAAAATATTTTTTCATAGAGCCAAGAATGAAAGTAGCACAATATTGGAATCTTTTGTGAATGGGAGTGATAAAATAACTTCTGAGAAGGAAGAAGTCATATTTTTCTACTTCTTCAAAAGCTCTCAATTAACTTCTCGGAAAGTTAAAAGCATTTCTAAAAAATGGTACCAAACACGCGTAATATAACTTTTCATAATCTAAAAGTAAAAAAAAAAAAAAGAGTAGCTTTTGCTCCTTCCCAAACGGGCTCTTAGAAGACTTGAAGATCTAGAAGATTAGTTTTTTATTCTTTCTAGAAGCATAAGAGATTTGGTCATTTCAGATTTGTTGAGTTTTCATTTTGAATTTAAAATGGAAGTTTGTAGCTTATCTTCTTTTTTTTTTTCCGAAAGATATGATTAGGGTAGTTATCTTATCTTCCTCTCCAACGGATAAGATTAATTTAAGTTTTGAATTTGAATTCTAGAAATTAGGATATAAATAAGTGAGCATAGCTCACAGAGAAGGGCATCAAGTCCTCAGACTACTTCTCTTCTTCTTATTTTTCTTACTTCTTCATGGGTAACTAATTCTCTATCAAAGTGTTAAGAGCTCTGTTTCTGTTTTCTATGGATAATTAATCTATGTTTATTTTATTTTAAGGTCTTGCATTGATCTATTTCATGATTGAGTTATTCATTCTTCATTCGGATTAATGGATTGAAAGGTAAGCTAATTCTTCTTGGGTTCTTTTATTATAATTGGAAAATTGGATATTTGAATTAAAGCTTGAAAACTCTTTCACATGGCTATTTGAATTTGGCTAGGAATAGTTGTTCAATTAGTGTGTGACACATACATGATTTTCAATCACTCTAATTTTGAATAAATAACATAATTCAGATTAGAACAACTTTCAAAAATTATGTTTTATTTTAAGATTTAACTAGACAAGACTAGCTTGAATACGTGACATATAATTCGACCTAAATACTACTTTTAAATCTTATTTGAATTTAAAATCAGTTTCTGTACTTAATATGTTAATTAATTAATTGACACCTAATTAATACTTGAGAAACTGAGGAGCCAATGAATTGAAAATCAGTTACTAAATGTTTTGTCAAGAAAGATCTTTGCAAACTTCAAAATGAATAAACAAGATTGTTTTCCTAAGAGCGTAAGCATCTCTAAAGCCCTTGACTCTTGTCATCAGTATCTTCTCTCGATTCATCATTCAAGCTCCCTATCCGTGGCATCCAAGCATTTAGCATTCAAGAGTCTCAAGGCTCCCAGTAAGATACTCTCTTACCCTTTTCGATCATCAATCAGGTTTTATTAATCTAATTAGGTATTTAATCTATCCTTTGATTGTTCAATCCTTTAATTCTTGTGGGAACAAGATCCACTCACTGTGATATTACTTATGCAATTTGGTGTACTTGCTTGTATCCATGATCTTCAATTTTTGCTCATTAATATCTGCCAATCAAGAAAGAAGAGTGAATGAAGCCAAGTAATAGCAATGGTATCCCTATCCATATTATTGGTAGGCATATGGTATGAATGACAACGGTTGATAGACATACCCACATCAACTCATCAGTGAATCCCATGAATCGAGTTTAAATGAATTTAAATATATCGATGTTGTGGTTCACAGGACTGAGAGCAATTTGTTGTGATAGTGGAAAGAAAAAATTAGTTGAGTTGAGAGCCAACATGTTCAAACATGTTAGAAATATCATACTTTAGATACTAAAAATGGGTACCGCGAAGGTTGTGGATAGAAACCACCTCTGAGATTTATTTTCATGAGTAAGTATTTGGGCAACCAGATTTATCACCTAACATGGAATCACACGTTACGAAACTTATCTTCTATAAATGCATCTTCCACCATAAACTAAATATACACAATGATAGGAAATAAAAAAACACATATATATCATACATAATCATAAACCTCAACTCTAAGACATAAGGTCCAAAGGCTTGCCGATCCCCCCTTAAATGGTCGTTGCTAACAAGAATATCACTGAAAAAGGCTTGACAAAAAAGTATAAAACCGTTAACCCTAAACGAGACAAACATCAGTACAGAAATACAAAAGCAAAGGGGTCGATCTCTTACCTTTCATTGAGGCCTATGGCAAAGATGTACATCGCAACAGCGAACTCCAAGCTTCTGAAATTCATCCCTTCTGGTGGTCGGAAGATGAGGTCCAAGCACTAGTCAACCAAAAATATTTTGAAAAAGTCAACTCACAAAAAAATCTATGTAGAAAGTCAATTGTTGCATTGCAAGTTTTGAATGAGTTACAAAGGTCACTTGAGGCATCTTTTAACTACATGACTAGGATCATGGGTGTGGTACATGAATGGCAACCCATGTTCAATATGTCTGATGTTGGTGCCAACTTGAGAGAAGGTCTCATGCTCATCAAATGTAAGCTTGTGCTTGCCAGGAAAAAGAAGAAATAGGATAAGAACTCGTCAAAAAACTTTCACACCTTCGTAATCCACAATAAAACATTCACACAGAAGGTTATTGGAATACCTTTAAGGCTGAGGATGTTGAACCCTCTACAAAAGGCTTTTTCTACCTCTGCCTTTAACGTGACAAAGTGGTTGTTGGAATACCTTTAAGGTCGGGGATGTTGAACCCTCTACGGAAAGCATTTTCTAGCTCTACCTTTAACGTGACAAAGTGGTTTTTACCTTTCTCTTCGACAACATTATGTCTCGGTTGCATTTACGTGTTCTCGACCCCTTGGGACCCTTCTTTTCTCTTTTTGGCTTTGAGGTCTCACCCTTGGCCACAGTTACATTAGTTGGCATTGGTTTAGTTGCCAAGGCTGTTGTTTCAGTAGATGTGGTAACTACTTTGATAAGATCCTGAATCGTCCTCCCATGATCTGCCATCATCTTAGCCATCATCCTTATCTGCTCACACTAGCTTTTCAAGATTGCCTTAGTGGTCTCGTTATCCTTGAGAATATATTGTGTCGAAAAATAAAAAAAGGTTAACATTCTCTTTTAAAAAAAGAACACACACACTTTTCCTATATTTTTTAGTGTTACATAAACACTTTCAGACTTACCTCCTGAATCTTACTTAGCACGCTGAGCACGTGGTCCTCCATGATGTTACGTTCACCCCTATCAATCTCTTTTGCAACCTCGCTGCAATCGAATAAGACAAAACAAAATGAAACTGTTACTTTCATTTGAACCATCTCAAATGAAGCAAGATAAGTGGAATGTGAAAATAATCAGGTATTATACTCGGCTATAGAGGCATTGACATTAGCAGCTTCAACAGTTTTTGCCTTCAACTTTTCCATCACATTTTCTACACCTTGTGGGTGGTGGTCCATTGGCATTGCATCGTGAGTTTTCAGTATTGCTCTAGGGTGGAAATATGAGATGCAATGACTCTCATGCTTTGATGAAACGATACGAGGTAGACTTTTCTATTTATAAGGGCCGTTTTAACAGGAGGCCCACCATTAAACCCATATGACATCCATGTATAGATTTACTTTGTCTACAAAGTGATTATCATATTCAATACTCAGCTGAGGTAATTTAAATTATTAATAAATAAATTATTTTATTAGTTTTAATAACAACAAACAAAAATCATCAACAGATATAAAGCCAACACCTTTCGCATTGTGTTCGGTTACAGCTCACTCATTGCTGTCCTGAGTGACAACACCTTACCCATTTTTAGACTCTGATGTGGAACAGCCAAACCATTTGGCCCCAAATCTGGACTGCGTGGCTTCTGTTCTTCATTATTCGAATCTTCCTAGATCTGACCTAGCCAAGCCTTCGCATCACTGTTGTAACAGAAATCTTTGTATTCGTTGTCATTAAACCCATACACTTGACGCTTCCCGTTATCCTAGTTAGTGTAGATACCTGGCCGACGGCCCCTCTTCACAGCATAGAAACATTTTCTCCCATTTTTCATGGGTGCAACTCTTTATCACTCTGACTTTTCAAATGTCTTCCATGCAGAGGCTTTATACAGGAATAAAATACAATTGTAATAAAATAATATTTAAAATTTAATTTTCCATCTATAATTTGCATTGTCATTGAATATTTTTTTACTATATTTAATTATTATTTCTCAAAAACAACTCCCAACAAAATATTAGGTAAAAATTCCTAAACCTTTTAGGTAATTGATTCTTTATTTGCTCTCTTATTAGTTTAATTTTTCTAGTGCTTTCAGCATTTGGTTCTTCTCACGTAATATCATTAGAAACTGATTCTTCTTCTTCACCTTCACCCATAAGATCAAAATTTTTATGGAATTCTTTAAACTGTTTATCACTTGTGTCATTTCGTCGAATAAAATTGTGTAAAGCCATACAAGCGCCAATGATTCTAACTTGTGTTTCCAAGGAAAACGATGGCATGGCACATAAGATTTTTCATCTTGCTTTGTAATATCCAAATAAGCGTTCAATTGTACATCTAAGACTAGAATGATAGTAGTTGAACACTTCATTTCTTTCTCTTGCTCTTGGATCCAATCTAAAGTGCAGAAGATGGTATCTGTGACCTTTATAAGGACCTACGAAACCCATAAGACACGGATAGTCAGGATCTACCAAGTAGTATTTGTCTAGCAAAATTTAGTGCACCACAAAATCAATTAATAAAAATAAAGAGTTTAATCTAATATACATAATAGTAGTCTCAAATGTGCGAACCTTCAGGAGGAAGAGGAAAATGAAGACTTGATTTACGCACGGCTTGATTGAAAATTTTAGTATCATGTGCAGATCCCTCCCAACCTGCCCATACAAATGTGAAATATATATTAAAATCACATATTGCTATCACATTTGTAGTTGTGATCCCCTTTCTACCAATGTATGAAATTTTCTTATCGGTAGAAACAACAATAGGTATATGAGTTCCATCTATTGCACCAATGCAATTTTTAAAATATGGATAATATCTTTTATCATTTCTAATTTTTACTGGAGTATTTATGAATTTTGGATCAGTCGATTGAATAATATGTTGAGCAAGCTTGCAAACAATATCCAATACATAATGAAATTATCTAGAAATGGTTTCTCCTAAATGTTTGAATCTCTCTTCTGCATTACGTATTGAACCTGGTTGTCCAATGATATATTAAAATATACCTACTTGTTCATAAATTCCAATACCTTTTATTGTCCTCAGATTGTAAGTATTTTGTAAAGCATCCAGCGATGAAGGAATACATGCTTTTTCATCCTAAATTGTTGGTAGCAACGAATAGGATGTCCATTTAAAAGTTAATTTACCTAACTATTTCCTGTCAACCTTGAAGTTCTTCGTCGATTTTTGAAAACATACATTAGAAAATAATCAACACAAGTCGCGATTGTTATTAAAGTCACCGTCTTCTTCTTACGTTTGGCTGTGACTTTTTGTTTGTTTTCAAATTCTTCATCTGACATAATTGTACTTGATATCAAACTTTCAGTTGATAAACTTTCAGTTGAGCTATTAGATATCCTGTCATACAAATATTTTAAATTAATATCAAATAATAAACACTAACCACACCTGTAAGAAAAGCACAATTTTTAAATAAACACTAGTTCACATCTTAAATATAAAATAACAAACAACCATAGGAAGCAATAAAAAAACATAATTATGAAAATATTTTTTGAACATCACATAAACATATTTAAGAGAGACAATCTAGCCAAAAAATTTTAAGAACCAGATACATCTGCTAAACTATGAGTCTTTAACCAATCAAGTTGTAAGGCAGAGTCTTCAAGCCTCAGAAAAATCTTTCTATTTGTCCTTTTTGCAATTAGTCTTGTAGCTATAAAGAATATATCACTCCCCACTTCTAGCTTATATAATTATTTGAAAGTAGTTAAACAAGTTGATATACTTGTTACATTATTTCTATGAGCTATTTCGTTGGCCTTTTCTTCTTCAAACACATTAATTATACGTTCTAGTTGAGTTGAAAGTTGAGAGGCTCCTAATCTTTTTTTGCCCCTCCCAACCTTTCTTCTCTTTTGTCTCATTTCACTAGAAGGTGTTGATTCATCATTTAACTCATTCTTTAAACTTTCTTCCTCATCATCATTATCTTCCTCGTGATCTCTATCATTATAACTATCATTTATATCTTGAAAGGGTGCCCATACACCTATACCAGTAGCTACAACATCTTCAAAAAGAAACTCCATTTCATCAAGAAGTTGTGGACCTTTCTTTCTAAATTTTGCCACATCAAGATTTTTCTATAAGATGATAAAATACTAATTAAAAATCTCTCTCAGTAGAATTGATATTCTGAAAAATGTAACATACCTGAATCTTAGCCTTCCACCAATCATCACTTGCTTGTATGGTCTTCTTAGTAGGATCCCAACCAATACCGATCTCCTTTCCTTTTAGTTTAGCCCATAGTCCCCACTGTTTTTTTTACAGCTTTCCACTCATTTTAAAATTGTTTATACTCATAACTTAAACCACTCTGTTTCAAGAACTTTGTTTTCAAAATTTCCCAACCAACTTTGTTAAAATGTGTTCCAGGTCTATTTCCAGCTACCATATCTTCTTTACATATTTTCATGAATATAATAGTATTTCGTTCATTCCAATCAACTTTAAATTTTCTTCCGGACTTGCCGCTTTTATGAACTTGTTGAGGAAGAAGATAAAAAAATCAAACAAATATTTCGTACATTAAGAGATACGTAAAAGAATAGAGAGATATTGCAAAACAAAAAATGATTCTATTGAAAAAATAGCAAATTATATAAAAACAAAATCACATGTGAAAAAAATAGAATTGAAATTGAGATTTCATACCACACACAATGTTAAATATAAATTTAATAATAAAAAAATACCTGGAAGGGACATATGTAGCAAGTGGCTCAGATGGAATATTGTGTGAAATGGTGGTAGAAGCCCAGTCCTTTCAACAGATAAAATATTGCATGAAAATCGTAGAAGGTCAGTACTTCTAGCAGATGGACTATTACGTGAAAATAGCGGTGGAGGACCAATATTTCCAGCAGAAACAGGAAATATTTTTTCACAGAGCCAAGAATGAAAGTAGCACAATATTGATATCCTTTGTGAATGGGAGTGATAAAATAACTTCTGAGAAGGAAAGTCATATTTTTCGATTTCTTCAAAAGCTCTCAATTAACTTCTCGGGAAGTTAAAAGCGTTTCTAAAAAATGGTGCCAAACACGCGTAATATAACTTTTCATAATCCAAAAGTAAATAAAAATAAAGTAGCTTTTGCTCCTTCCCGAACGGGCTCTTAGAAGACTTAAAGATCTAGAAGATTAGTTTTTTATTCTTTCTATAAGCATAAGAGATTTGGTCATTTTAAATTTGATTGAGTTTTCATTTTGAATTTAAAATGGAAGTCTATAGCTTATCTTTTTTTCCAAAAGATAAGATTAGGGTAGTTATCTTATCTTCCTCTCCGACGGATAAGATTAATTTAAGTTTTGAATTTGAATTCTAGAATTTAGGCTATAAATAAGTGAGCATAGCTCATAGAGAAGGGCATCAAGTCCTCAGACTACTTCTCTTTTTCTTATTTTTCTTACTTTTTCATGGATAACTAATTCTCTATCAAAGGGTTAGGAGCTCTGTTTATGTTTTCTATGGATAATTAATTTATGTTCATTTTATTTTAAGGTCTTACATTAATCTATTTCATGATTGAGTTATTCATTCTTCATTCGAATTAATGGATCGAAAGGTAAACTAATTGTAACACCCTACCATACAGAGTCTTATGCTTAAGTCATAATTCAGAGATGGCAAGGTATTACGACCTCTAAAATAAAAATTTAGTACGTATAGTAGTATGAATGATTGATTATAACTAGGAGCCTTTGTAGAAAAAGGGGGTGAACAAAAACCGCAACTTAAAAGCGCATCACTCCGATCGATAACGTAACGAACAAGGATAAACCAACACGAGATTATATATATACAAAGGAGTGTCAAAAACAGGAATATCAGGACTCAAGATCCGGCTGCGAAGATAACCGGTCCGAGCATAACAATATATACATATGATAAAATAAGGAAAACCCCAAAGGAAACCCAAAGGGACACAAATACATAAAACCTATTCTCCAAAATCTCCCATAAGAGGAGTCATCACAGTTTGTATTATTTAATGGAAATAAAAGTATCTAAACAAAACATATAAACCAAAACATAGCCCCGAGAACAAAGGATCTTCGCAAATCTAGAAGTCTCCAGCATGCCTCAGCGGGAAACCTCACGTCCTGCATCTGAAAACCACAAAATCCGCATGGGTGAGAACCAGAGGTCCCCAGCATGGTAACAGCTTCCACATATATAATACATAATAATAGAGGAAAGCCAAAGGCAATCCTAGAACTTCCTCCATATAATATCAAAGCTTATAAACAAGCTAAACCATATAAGGGCATCAGACTAAAGATTCTTCAGTCTAACTAATACTTTCCTTTCCAATTCCTTCTCACCTCCCAACCACCAGCAGGAGTATAATGTAACAAACACAGTTATATCAGACAAGGAATATACCAATAGGAGCAGTTAAGACATTTAGACAATTAGCAAGTAATATGCAGTCAAATAGGCACTCTCAAACAATTCACATAGTATGCATATGATGAATGCCTGTCCCTAGTGGCTGATGATATCATCTTGTCGGTTATAGAGCCAACCCGACAAGTCCTGGTCGCTAACCATTGGACTGTCCCTCTGTCGCGCATCCCCAACTCGAGTTATACTCGTTATAAACTTGATCATAAACATGATCCATATCCATCACCCTCACTGGTGAATATTTCGGGGGCGAGCTCATCCGGGTCTTTCACAGTGCCCGGCCATACTTACGACATAGGGTCACCAGAGTATCAAATCTCAACCTGGAGCACATGGTGGCTAGCCACTGCTACTACCCAGGGAAACTCGTATCTCAGATAGTGGAAGTGCAAAATCACAATTATCAATAATTCAGCATAACATGCATGAATCCTCATCCATGGATCAACATCCATATCAGCCATCCGGCTCACGGTTCAGTCCAGAACCAGCCAATATTCATAGCATACACAGCTATTCCGGCTCACGATTAAATCCATAACCAGCCAATATTCATAGCATACACAGCTATTCCGGCTCACGGTTAAATCCATAACCAGCCATTTCATTAACAATTACAGCCTTTCGGCCCATGGCATAACAAGCACTTCCACCACCATCCTCCGCATCTCACATAATCATCTTGATCCTCATTGATCATTCATTTTTTTCCTTGCTTCACTCGCAAGTTACCTCATTCACTAGCCCCTTTCTAATAGCTAGGCATGTCATAATGATTTAAGACATAAATGGTGAGATCGGAGGCTTAGAAGTATGAGATTTGGCTTTTAAAACTCAAAAATCAACTTTGGAATGAAAACAGGGCCACGCGTACGCGCACTCCACGCGCACGCGTGGATGGCCTCAAAAACTCATCGACGCGTAAGTGTCATGCACGCTAACGCGTGGATTCCAAACTTGCCCATCGACGCGCACGCGTCAACCACGCGTACGCGCGGGTGTTCTCGTGCCCTAGGCACAACACCGGCACAGTTCTGGCATAACTCTCTGGAAAATGGCTGGGCATTGGGTGCAGCACAATCGGCGCACCCGCGCACATCACGCGCACGCGTGGATGGCACTTCTTGGAAGATCGGCGCGTGCGCGCTAGGTGCGCCCACGCGCAAGGGGTTATTCTGCTAAAAATTTTCTAAGTTAAAAGCTGCAGAATTCACAGATTTTTACCCCAATCTTCCAACGGACATAACTTCCTCATTTTAAATCGTTTTTCAACCGTTCTTCGAACGGCATGGACATCCCGGATCCAATTTCATTTTTAAACAGATTTGATACAAAACGGAGATTCGTAGTCCAAATTATGTCCCGTCAAAGTATGCCCAAAACCCACATTTTCATACAAAACCACAATATGCCATTTTCAAAACAACCATTTTCAACTCTTTTCAAAATCAATCAAAACATGCCAATTTCATCCCTTTTCTTTGAAATCAATCAAATGTATCAAATTCAACATCAAGCCTCCTCAACTCACACATTGACACATTACCACAATTTACCAAAATCACTATCTCATCATTTTATCCCACTTCACCCAAGTGGCTCAAACTCAAACACATTGACATATCATATACTATTCCTCATGCCAATTCTCAACAATACCAATTCTGGTAAATCATTATTGTACACAATCAACATCATACTCACCATCAACATGGTTCAATCCACAATTCAACCATAACCAATCATCAAGCATATATCACAACATGCATATTTCTCATACATCATACCATTAAGGCATCAATACTCATCATCACATATATGACCACATCATATATCTCAATCATTTAACAACATCAACCATTCAATGCCTATCTTAGGGCCTCTAGCCTAAGTATTTCCTACCACATTACATATTAGATACGGGAAACCGAAACCATACCTTAGCCGATTTTCCCAAACTCCACCGGAGCACTTCTAAACCACTTATCCTCAAGCTCACAAGGCCTCAACACCTCCAAGAGCAGATTTTTCACCACCAAACCTTTTTCAAGCTTTTCAAAGTCACCAATCAAGCTCCAATATTCACATGTACACAACCTAAGCCACAATCATCATACCCATACACAACATCTCAATACCCAAACATCATAAAACCACAAATCACACTAGGGTTGAGAATCTTACCACACCCAAGGTCCAAGGAGACAAGATTAACCTTCTCCTTCAAGAGAGTTTGGTCCTATAACATCAAAGAACCCAAAATCTCAACATTTCACCCATGAAACTCGAAAATAAGGGCTGAGATTTCGAACAGCAACACGTGGCTTACCTCAAGATTGATTGTATGGGTTTTGTAGAGCTCTCCGCGGTGAACGCGTGGCCGCAAACGGGACGGCAATCGGAGCTCTAGATCAAAAGTTATGGTGATTTGAAGATCAACCAAGGGAGAGAACTTGAGAGAGTGTTCTTCCTCCCTTTCTTTCTAATTTCAGCTTGTGTGTGTAACAAATGAGGAGAGAGAGTGCTGAAAACTAGGGTTTTGGTTAAGTTATGTTGGGCCAAGGGCCCACTTTGGGTCCAATTGGCCCGGTTTGACCCGTTCGGTCCAATCTTGGTCCGAATTCTATAAAATTGGTACCAAAATTCTCGTCTCAGTCTTCTCTATCACATTTAGCCATAAAAATCACATTTTAGGCTTTCTAGAATAAATTCTCATTTATGGGTTAATTAGCCGTTAATTAACCGGGTTTTACACTAATTCTTCTTGGGTTCTTTTATTATAATTGAAAAATTGGATATTTGAATTAAAACTTGAAAACTCTTTTAGTATAGTTTTGTTGTTTGGGATGTATATATAAATCCCACCAAACAAACATCTAAATCTTTAAAAGCAACAAATCATAAATACATAATCATAATCTGTAAACTATCAATCCTATATTTAAGGCTGGAAGTAAGTAAAGTTAACTCATGAGTCTGTTCAAGCTTGACTCATTAATAACTCGATAAGCTGAATTCGTGAGCTAGTGAGCTAAACTTGAACCTAAAATTGAGCTCATAAATTAAATGAGTTGAACTTGAGCTTGGATAAGCTCAGTTCATTAACTCGTAAGTTAGTTCGATTATATATATATTTTGATGGTACCGGAGCCAAAGGCCCCAAAACAAAAAAAAAAACTAAATAGTAGAAATTCTAGGAAACTTTATACCCCTTATACCCCATCTCTCTATAGGGGTGAAAAAGCGGGCCAGTCTGTCCCGTCCCGCCAAAATCTACCACGAAATGGGACGGGCCAGCCCGCCCCACCAAAGTGATATGGGCTAAACTTACTATTCTGCCACGCCAAAGGGTGGACTGGCAGGTTGGCAAGCCATCCTTCCTTCTTTTTTTTTTTAAACTCAAACCCAAAATTATGACAAAAAAATCCCTCCAAATCACAAACCATGAAGCCGATTCGCAGCATATTCAAAGTTTCTCATTTCATTAATTAAATAAATTAATAATCAGAATTCAGATCAAATAGATTAGAAAATGAGAAAAAAGAAGCAAGTTAACAACAGATCTAGCAACAAGTCAGCAACATATCATAATAGATCAACAAAATAAAAAAATAAAACAAATAATAAACTTTCAAAATCAAAATCACACTCAAACTTTGAAATATATTTATGACCTAAAAATTAAGAATTGAAATAGATAAGAAAATAGTAGGGGGCTAGAGAAGGTGCGGTAGGCTCGCCGCTGTTGAGGCTTCACACCGCCATTGCTACTAGAGAACCTCTCGTTGAAGAGAAGAGACAAGCGTAGACCTGAGAGAGGAGAGATGAGCGCCTTCGCAGATGTGGGGGAGATAGCGCCAGGAATGAAAAGGAGATTCCTTTGCCAGTGACATCGGTGCTCTGAGATGCTACTGGTGTGAGGGACGCTGAGCTAGTGAAAGGGAGAACTTTGAGCCAGGGACGCCAATGCTCTAAGTCGCTATCGTCGCTGGTGCTCTACACTGCTGCCACTATGTGAGAGAGAGATGGAATGCGATAGAGTGAGAGACAAGAGTGAAGAGGGAAGGATGGTTACTGTCGGTGTTCTGATCTAGAGGCCAAAGGCTCTGTGCACCACTTGTCTGCTTCGAGAGAGGGAATTCGAGAGTGAGGATGCTGCGAGAGAGATTGTGAAACTGAAAACCCAATCCCGAATTTTTGAATTTATATCATGCTAAAAAATTACTAAAATAACCTAAAAAAAGAGTTATATGCCTGCCGGGCTCGCCCGCCTTGCTCTGCTAAAGCCTGTGATTTGACGGTGCGGGCTTGGCAGATTTTTAAAGATTGACGGGTCCAAAATCTTGCCCCGACCCGCCTTTTTTGGCAGTTTGACCTGGTGGGGTTCGACCCATTTTGCCACATATATATGTATATATTAAATTATTAATACACATATCTTATATGCATTTAATCTATATTTTTTATGTAGAATATAAATAAAGAATTTATAATTGATAAATAGACAATATATAAAACTAATATTTTTTAATATATAGAAGTTATAATTTATTGATATAGAATTATAGATTATGTTCTTGTCATTTGAATCAGCTCATGAATTCGAGTCAGCTTGTGAGCTTTTGGTGAGTTGAACTTGAGCTTAAGAAATAGGCTTGATTGTTAGTGAGTCGAGCCATGAGGCAAGCTTAATTTTTGTGAGACGAACTTGAACTTGGTCTAGTTTGACTCAACTCGACTCACTTCCAGCCCTACCTAAACCCTAGAGCTCAAAAACCCTACATATTCAACAAAAAAATAAATGCTATCACTTTAAACCCTACATAATAACTCTTAAACCATGAACTAAACAACCAAAATCCTAAACTCTCAATCATAAAATCAAAACCCTAAACCTAAATAACTATTCATTAAATCTTTTACCATAAACTTAAAAAATTACCCCCTGATAACTAAAGCTGACATCCTAAATAATAAAATAGAATATTAGGTAATCATACAACCTAAATCCAGATTTATACTATCCTAAACTATATAATTATAAAAATTTAATCATCTACATAAGTTTGTTTCATAAATTCAACAACCCTACTGCCCATAACAAATTAAATTTACCACATGATAACAAACATTTCATATGCATTCTCCAATATAAAATAAAAATTATTATAAATAATCGGGTCAACTTCACCAACATAATCGGGAGACGTAAATATCATTGCTTATTCCATTCGCTATATATGTATAGCACACTAAAAATAATAAATGGGTGTCACGCACATTAGTTGGAATGAACCTTATCTGTATGGTGGATATCTACCATAATAGATCTAAGTGAATATAAGCCTTTTCTTTTTTTACTCTAGACCCTTTTACATACTTTTTGAAAATTTTATTTCTCAACCCATTCTATCATTTTTTTTACATTGTATGTAGTCCAAAATAACTACATGTCCAAAAATTGTGTATCCTAAATCATGGGCTAAATACAACAAAAATATCATATCAATATTAAAAAAATATTTAATATCAGTACTTTTTCAAACATCTTAATAGGATGATTATATTTCCTCCACGGTTAATTATTAGACAAAAACTATGTATTGTGGGTCCGACTTCTGTAACTATTGAGTGTCATTGACCAAGGTTCAGGTGACCTTTTCATTGCAGGATACACGTGTATAACTTGTTAGCTTTGATACGCATGTTCAACAAGTGAGGAAGGTATCTTCCTTCAGCACCATAGAAATTCCCTAGTAATAGTACAGCTGCCTTGGTTTGCACTGAAGCATGCTAAGAATCTACCATTATAGTCTCTAAGTATGCCATCACAGGTTGTTTTATCGTCTTTACAAATTGAACCATCTGAATTTTGTTTAACAAATAGATGCTTAGGAGGAATCCAACGAACCTATTGTACCATAAAATTATTGTCACTCCTTCTTGGCCATGGCCATGTAGTAATCTTTTGTCAAATGCATAGCAAAGTCATGAATCTTGTCTTCATCAATAGCTTTGTCTCTCTCAAATATATATTTGTTGAGTCGAAACCATAAGTAATTCAAAATACTTGCAAATAGTGGGGGCTAAGAAATGCCTTTAATGAGAAACTAAGAAGATAAATTCACCAATAATCAAGGGATGAGGGAAATTATGAAAATATTATCTGAGCTCAAACTATTGTAAATGCTCTTCCATATCTTATAAGCAATCTTACAATAGCAAAGAATGTAAAATAAATACTCAAAAAGAACCGCATACAGTGCACATATCACTAGACGCCATTTGTCTTCGACAAACAGAGCTATTGATCCAAGATAAACAAAGAAAATATCTTAGGGAAGAGTAGAACACAGACCCATCTATCCTAATCCGCCACAAATCTCTATGGTAAGCTTCCTTGCTAGATAAAAAGCATTCTAAGCTTGATCTTTTCTCCCTTCAAAGATTTTTGCACTTTAGGCCCTCCGTAAACCCCAACAAATAGCTGCGAACAAGCGCATCTTCTAATCCCTATCAATCCCATTTCTGGCCAGTGTTTAGATTTCTAGCCACCAATCTACAAATGATTCTGGTTCATTATGATCGGAAAGGAAGACTAATGGTAAAGTACTCCAAATTTCTCCAGCCAGACTACATATCTGGAGGAAATAGTTGGTGGTTTCATCTTCAGAGCCACATCTTGAACACAAAGAAGGAGTTGAGGGAAACCGGTGGTGGATGTTGACCAACATAGGTAATTTGTCGTGTAAGGCTCGCTAGAGAAAGAGTTTGACTTTTGTTGGAATTTTTAAGCTCCATACCCTTTTTCAAATTAGTGTGTTTTGCATCACTTGGGAATATTGTTCTATTGGAGGATGATAGAAGGTGTATGCTATTCTGTACCAAAAAATGACATCATATTATTTGCTCTTGTTCTAGGTCCAAATTAGCTTATCTACTCCATCTTTGTTCATTCAGGGGGACACTCAGGATACAGGCTACCATGCCTGGGGGGAAGGAAGTTTCAATTAACTCCTAGTTCTGGATACGATTTTCTTTCAGTAACTCTTTAACTCGATTGAAACATATAAATATGTTGCTATCTGGATTGAGGTAGAATAGGTTTGGGGGTGAGAGCCAAGAATCTCGCCAAATTCGGACACTGTCACCCATCTTTTTCCACTACTTTTCTCCCTTCTAATAAAATTTACCAACCACAGGATGATTGAAAATCCTTTTTGCTGAGATAGGAGAGTTATATCGAAAGTATTTTCTCGTAAGAAGATGTGAGAGTAGTGAATTCGATTTAATTGTTAGCCTCCAAAATTGTTTGTCCAGTAGCATCAGATTCTAGGCTTTCAAATCGTTGAAACCAAGTCCATCCTCCTTCTTAAGCCTCGTCATATTATCCCAGTTGATCCATGTCATCATTCATTCTTTACCTCATTGTCCCACCAGAACTGCATTAGGATTCTGTGAATATCATCCACTAATGAGTCTGATAGCTTAAAACATGATAAAGTATACACCGGTATCGCCTCATCCACCGCTTTAATTAACACATATCTCCCAGTAGTTGAGAAGAGGTTCTGTTTCCAAGCTTATACCTTCTTCTAAACTTTATCCTTAATAGTCCTAAAATTAGTCTTTTTCAATTTATGCACAACAAATTGTAGGTCTAAATATTTGTCCTGAGCCCTAGTATCAATAATGTTGAGACTTTCTGCTAGTTGGTGTCTGAAAAAAGGGGGTTATTTTGGTTGAAGAAAACTAAAGATTTATTAAGATTTACCTTTTGACTACTGAAACTCTCATAATCATTGAATAAACCCAAAGTATTGGAGCACACTTCTTCAATAGCCTTATAGAAAAGAATGGAGTCATCCGCAAAAAAATAAGTAATTAACAGTCGAACACTTTCTGTGAATTTGAATTCCTTGAATAGTCATGTTTTGCTTTGTTTTGTGTAACAAAAAAGAAGGAGGTTTTTTTCGCACAAAATAGAAAAAAAAAGTTATGTAGCCATTATAGTTATATTTTCAACCATTTTTCTATTATTATTGAGAGAAAATATTTTTAAGGTTATACTAAAATACTTTAAATTTGATGCCAATCTTATTTTAAATGTAAAACAAGGCAAAATATTTATCATTTGATATGAATAATTAAAGTAAGTAGTTAAATAAATCAATGTCTAAAAAATAATATTAATTCTCTCTAGAGAAAAAGCAGCTTTTTATTTAAATAAATACAAAAAATATTTGAATTCGTTAAATACGTATTGTAAGAAAGATTGATGAAAATACGCAGTGTCATTCTCATGAAACCCCTGCAAAATAGATTTGGGCTCCAACTCACAAGACCGACTACAAAACGAGAGTCAGGCCTGGCATAGCCATTTCTTTGATAGTAGCCACGAAATGGAAGCCATTTCTACCCTAGTCCACATGAAATAAAAAAGTTGCGATGACAGGCTATGTCAATGACGATGCATGCGAATTAGGCATGTTTGGTCTGGCACCCACAAAATGGAGGGTTCTAATTTAGGTGTACTACAATTAGGCAAAAAAGACGTTTTATCAAGCAATCAAGCATTAAAAGAGATAGGTTATTGATGTTTTAGAGATCGTCTCATTGGACATCAACAATGGCGAAGAAAAGTGTTTCTCTTCTCAAGTTAGAAAAGTGGATTTGGGGTAGGTGATTCTTGTTTGTAGGGCTTAGCCTACGAAAAAAAATATTGTTGAGGTGTATAAATTTTAATTTTGTAATAGGGATAAGTACTTTTTTCGTCCCCAAGGTCTGGGGTCAAAATCAATTTCGTCCCAAAGGTTTTTTTTATTAAAATCATCCTAAATCTTTACAAACACATTAAAATCGTCCTCCCCCCAATTACAAAATTTTTTGGACACAATTGCCCCTGAGGTTGTTACCGGTAGTTTACCTACATAATGATATAGAAAAATAAGTTTTATTGTAAATAAAAAACGTCACCCCCAAAAGAGAAGCATAACACGTCTGCTAGGGCTAGGGTTCGAGCGCAGCAATGGCGTCGGAGAGCTCAAGGTCGTCTCGGAGCAGGGGGTCTGCGCAGAAGAGGGAGATTCTTTGTGGGCATGGAGAGAGACCAGTGTTGCGAGTTTTTGGAACCAAAGAAAACCCAGGTCGCCGATTCTGGGGCTGCGTCTATTATGAGGTGAGTTTATGAACAGTTATTCTCAGCTGATCCCAAAGTTTTGTTTCTGGGTACTGAGTATGGTGGGCTGATGTAGGTTAATGATGAATGTCAATTTTTCCATTGGGCAGATCCAGAAGTTGGAAGTGAAGATCCGCATGTTGCAAGGTTGAAGAGGAAAGTTGTAGCCCTGAAGGCAGACATAAAGACATCTGAGTGGAAGTTGAAGGTTGCTTGTGTGTTCGGCATGATTGGCTGGGTTGGTTGTGTATATTGCTGGCTGCAAGTTTTGTCGAATCACAACCAGGGTTTACCATGTTTGGTGCCTCTGAAACTGGGTTGATAAAAGTTTGGTAGAAAATAGGGCAATTGTAGTTAGTTTATACTTAGGCATTGAAGTCTACTTTATGTAATTTAAAATTTGCTGCTGTGGCTGGATAGTAATTTGGTATTGAAACTGGTTATTGAAGTTGAGTATATGTGTATGTAAGTGATTGTGTGTGTCTGTAATTTCTGAAGAATTTGGCAATGAAAGTGGAAGTGGTTGAGATGAAATTTGACTGAATATATGTCTATTCTACTAATGCATAACATGTAGCATAGAGTAGTTGCATTACATCAGAATGAAAGCAGAACATTAGATAAATCAAAACATAACCATGTGACTTCATTCATTAACAAACCAAGGATAATAGTCTTAAAGCATTCATGAAACCAGATCACAGTTGGACTTACATCAAAACAGCAGTAATTCTATTCACTTCTACACAACATAATGCATACATAGTCTATAATAAGTTCCAATCAAAATGAAAGCTAACAACCATAGCAGTATCATGAAACTAGATCTACATTAACTAGCTGACAACTTAAATAGTTAGTAAACATTGTTAAAGCTTTTCCCATTCCCTTGGAGGAAGTTTTGCCATCAACCTTAACTTCCTTGGTGAAACATGCAGTGCAATGTTGTGAGTGAAGGAGACCTTGGTCATAATTGGTTGGCTTGAGTTGGATGCACCCTTGTCCTTAGTTGCTGGTGGTGGTTGGGTTGAGTTTTTGATGGGCTTCTTATTGGGCCTTTGCTGGGGAGTAGCTGCTAGTGTTGTCTTAGGCCTAGTTGCATGTGTTATGGGCTTGGGGATGGGCTGGGAATGGAATGACTTGGACCTGGTTATGGGAGTTGAGCTGGTAGCTGGTTGGGTCTGTGATGATGAATTTCCTTGACCTCTGGACCTCTTCCTCCCTCTGGTAGCAGATTGCATAGCAGGTTTCGAATCGGAGCTCTTCCTTCCTCTAGTAGCTATCTTGGCAGCAGTTTGTTTAGTAGGTTGGGCCTGCAATATATCAATAAGGAGACACATAAACAGTAACATACATATGGAAAACAATGCAATAAACCCTAACAAAACATCAAAAGAACTGAACTTACAGGGAGGGGTGGATTGCTGCACTTTCCTCTCTTGTGACCTGATGCACCACACTTTGAACACCTCTGTATCTGCCCCCTCCTAGACAAGTGTGTATGGCATGTAGCCTCTGATTCATCAGGTCCTCTTTTCCTCTTCTTCACTGGTTTGTGACTAGGCTTCTGATAAGATGGTGGCATGACATCGTCGAAGTTAGTGTGCTCCCACATATCTGGGCCATTGAGAGGGTTGATTGAGGGTTCATAACACTTGACATATGCATCTCTCTTGTAGCAGTCATCCACATATGACTCCAATTCAAGACCCTTGAAGTTAATGCAGCTGATTGCATGTGTGCAAGGAATTCCACTTAGCTGCCATTTCCTACATGAACACTCACGAAGTGATAAATCAACAGCATATTTGCTCAACCCATTGACTACCTCATAAGTTTGTGCAGCAGACCAATAAGGCTTCCACTCACCTGCTGCCCTTCCTCTTCTCTCTATCTTCTTCCTAATTCGAGGTAAAATTGTTTCATTGAACCTTTGAATTCGTTTTCTATTAACAGCCCATCTACTCATTAGGTACACCCTAATTTCTTCTAGCATAGTAATTATTGGCTTCTCCCTAGAATCTACTATTGCCCCATTAAAGCTTTCACACATATTGTTTACAAGAGTATCACATTTGGAATGGAAGCTAAACCTGGACCTGCTCCAGAATCTTGGAGGAATTGAGTTTAGATGCCTGTGAGCCTCGACATTAACCCCTCAGATCACTGCCATTTCTCTCTCCCAGTCCTTCCAGTGTGTAGCTTTTGCACATCTCCATATCAATTGCTTCAATTGCAGTCTAGGGAACTTCTTTCTGAAGTTGCTGTAGAGATGTCGAACGCAGAACTTGTGATCTACACCTGGAATCACCTTATCAAAAGCTGGCAATAACCCCTAGCAAAACCAGGTAAGCATGCATAATATTAAGTTCATATTAAGTTAAATGAGGAAGCTAATATTAAGTTCATTTTTACCTTCTGCTGATCCGACATGAAGGTTGCCCTGCCAATTGTCTCAGACACGAAATCATTAATTAGTAGCTTCAGGAACCAGGTCCAGCTATCCTTCGTCTCTGACTCCACGATGGCATAGGCGATAGGGAGCATTTGATCATTCGGGTCTCACCCTATAACAGTCAATAGCTTCCCCCATTGAGGTATTTTCAAAAAGCAGCCATCTAATCCAATGAACTTCCTACATTGCAGAAAGCTTTTTTTGCAAGCATCTAGGCATACATAAAGTCTTTGAAATATGCAATAGTTGTTCAAAGATGAGTGTTGCTGCTCATGCTCGAAGTCAGGGGACCTCTGTACCTTCAGAGTCACTGAGGATCCTGGATTAGAACGGAGCAACTCATAGCAGTAATCACCAATCCTCTTGTACTGCTTCCTATACTCTCTCTGTATGTCACCCAACGCCGCTTGCCTTGACCTAGCTGCCATTGAGGTTGTAACTGTCAGGTTCCACTTCCTTTGTGCCTTGTTCACCAATTTCTTGATCTTAACCCTCGGATTATGTTCCACCTTCTTTCTAAAGGCCCTACTCAGCTACGAAATATGCATTATTCCAACCCTATGAGACTGGCCACAAGTATGCTTAAGGTTCATGGACCGAAGTTGCCAAGTTGCTTCATTTTTCATCTTAGTAGCATATAACCAAAAATTACAACCAGGATGACAAACAGCCCTCACTCTAAACAAATCAAGCTTTGCATACCTCAGTCCTCTTCTCGTTTGTACTGCATACGACGTCACAGTGTCCTTAAACTCCTCTCTTGAAGCAAAAACTGTTCCCACCTCCCACTTGTAACTATTCATGTCTTTACAATCCTTATAAATTGGATAACTCCTTGGCTCATTCTTATCTTCCCCTTCTCCTTCCTCATCATCTGAACCAACACCAACGTCATACTCTAAGTCCACCTCATCGCTATTGAAGCCTTCCTCATCACTAAAATCGCCATTCATAACCCCTTTGCCTTTATCAACCCTCTTACTACTCTTGGCAGTTGCATCTTCCTCAAACCCACTCTCATCATCGTATTCCTCGTCACTATCTGCAAAATGATCTGCACTATCACCCTCAAGATCGAATGGAATAAACTCCTCATCATCGCTGTCATCATCGCTATTTGACTCAGCCCGTTCATTTTCAGCGGCCACATCTGTATCTATGTGATCTCCTTCATTGCCTTGTTGCACATCATCATTTTTCCTCTCTTGAACTTTTTCACCCTCATAAACTACCAACTCATTACCCGGATTCTATTGTGTTTGGTTTCCAACATCAATAAACCCAGCTTCAGAAAATTCTTCTGCATCCTCAACTACATGCACCACAAAAACCTCAACATGACCCCTCAAGTTCGCTATTTTACACATGTTAAGTGTATCTCTATCAGTAGCAAATAATTTCAGGGCCTTCTCTAACCATTGACTAGCTGGATCCTTATACCACAGAGCTGCAATGTTCTCTCTAGTTTATCTGAACTGCCCTAGCTCTGCATATGCCTCAAATATAGACCAGCAATCACTATCAACATCTTCAATGACTGTCTTTTCTCCCCCTAGATACTGTAACGTCCCTTCTTCATAACCAAATCGCCCCCCATGGTAGACAGTCAGAGTAAAGCTTCCCATTACTTAAAGACACAACAAAAACCAATTCAAACACTCGCAATGCTAACTCGAAACAACACCGTAAAAAATGCGGCATACGTACCTCAATGTCGACGATAATGCCGGACTGACCAGCTTCCTCACCGTAGCTACTGACCTCCAAATGCAGTTCAAATACTCCTCCGACGAAAATACACCACACCTAGGGCATCATTGAACATGAAACATCACCCTCGACTATGTGTAACAAATGAGAATGTAAATGATCTTCGCGGGAATGAAAAACGAAGGGTTATAGACCATTAGGGGCAATTGTGTCCAAAAAATTTTGTAATTGGGGGGAAGGACGATTTTAATGTGTTTGTAAAGGTTTAGGATGATTTTAATAAAAAAAATCTTTGGGACGAAATTGATTTCGACCCCAGACCTTGGGGACGAAAAAAGTACTTATCCCTTTGTAATACTATGACATTTAGTTTTAATGAAATTCAAAAGCGTAATATCCCATTTTAATTCCCTCAACTGTCATACTTAGTTATTTACTACTAGCTAACTATGAGATGAACAATAAAAATATTTTATTATTTAAATTATTTATTCTATCATTTTAATGTTATGTGAGCTTTTATTATGATATTTATTTATAATTAATATTTATCAATAACATTACAAACATATTATGTTATACATATGTTCTAACTACTATATCAACAACCTCAATCAAACTCCACCTATCTTTATCATAATAGTCAACAACCATCATTTTCCTACCCACATAATGCAAGAATTCTCCATCAAGCCCAAACTTGCCATGGTAGTATATCTTTACACTAAAATAACTCATTCCAAAATTAACCTGTAAAATATATCAAAACAAACATTAAACAATGAAAAAAAAATCCACAATAAACCACATGCATCAACACAAACCAGCTCACACAATATTAAGGTAAGAAAGGAAAAAAATCTTTCACTACAACATCTAAAATTCTAGACACTAACAAGACACCAACACACATCAAATAAAGACACACACAGAAACAAAACTTCAACACCAAACTAACTGGACGAAGCAAGTTACGAAGACTACTACCTTCTATTGTTGCCATTCTCGACTTGTAACTCTTGATTCCACCTCAAAATCGCACTCTATCGACCAAAAAGCGTCGGGCTACAAGTTTTTCTTTTGATTGATGAGTAATGATGAATGATCGTTAGAATTAAATTTTGTATGTGAGAGAGAAGAAGAAGCATTTCATATTTAAAGTGTTAGTGACTTAGTGTGAAATGACTTAGTATGTATTTCACATGCAGAAATGAGCAAATGTGGCTTTAATTAAAAAATTAGGAGTAAATACCCTATTCGGCCCTTGACCTTTTCTTCGTGAGGCATAGCGCACCTTAATCATTCTTAAACCTCAATCAGGCCTCAACCCATTAAGGAAAATGGACAAATCGACCCTTGCTACCAAATGCAAATAGTTACCCACTGACATGTCAGGTAACAATGCCAAGTGTCACATCCAAAAGGTTGTAGGGACTAAAAAATCCCTTTCTTCTTTCCTTCCTTCCTTCCTTTGTCAATGGCGAATTCCATTGTCATCCCTTACACAACCACTAAACCTTATTCCCCATTCACATTAAGTATTCATCATCCAAAATCCTTCCAACCCCTTGCACAACCACTGCTTTACATTGCTCTCTTACTCTTCCCTTCACAAATCCTTGACTTTGTGAGCCAAACCATATCATCAACCAATTGAATGAAACTAAAGAAAAATAGAGAAATTTGTGAAAGATTAAATCAATTAGGATGATGACGCACCTGACCTCAATAGTGTTAGGATTCTGTTGGCAGCGGAGAATAAAGAGAAAGTGGTGGCGGGCAAGAGAGTGCAGACGGTAGAATGCGAAAAGTTTTAGGTGGAGACAGAGCTCTGTAGGTGATAGAGAGCAGAGAGCTATCGGTGATAGAGGAAGGAAAAAATGGTGGCAAATGCGGCAGAGAGCGATGACATCAGACAATAGTGAAGCACCTCACAAAATAAGAGAAAAAAGAGGAAAAATTGTAGCTTGAGATTGTTTCTGTGTGTGTTGAAAAAAAGTATATTCAAGAAGAAGAAGAGATAGAGAGAAGGTTGTGTACGGAGTTAAAAGGGTTTTAAATGGTAGATCCTTGAGGTGAATGGAGAATGAAGTTTAGTGGTTGTGTAAGAGATGGCAGTGGAATCCGTCATTGATGAAGGAAGGAAGAAGGAAGAAGAATAAGAGATAAAGAGGGTTTTTAGTCTCTCTAACTTTTTGGAACTGACATTTGGTACTGTTATCTGACACATCAGCGGAGAATCGTTTGTCATTCGGTAATAGGGGTCGATTTGTCTATTTTTTTTAATGGGTGAAGCCTGATTGAGATTTAATATATGACATCATCTCCATTAAGTGTAAGTGAAAAATTTAAGATAAATAATATTGATACTATTTTAAATATTTTGGAATAAAAATAACATAATTAAAATATTAGATGTCAAAATAGGAGGCATCCCAAATCTAAGGTAGTATTTGGTGGAGAGACAAAGATTAAAAGACTGAGACTAAGAGACAGAGATAGAAATAAATTTCAGTATTCTGTTTGGTGTAAAATGGGAGACAGAAATTAAAACAAGAATGAAACTCTAGTTTAATTTGTACAAAAGATAAAATTAGAATTAATTAATTGAAATGAGGGTATTTTATGTATAAAATGTTATTAAAATTTCAGTTTCTATTTCTAAACATTTTAGTTTTCTGTATCTTCACTTTTTAAAAGTACTAAAATACTAAAATTTTAAAGACAAAAACAAAAATTTTAATATCAATCTCTAAATCAACAAATATAATCATGAATTTCTGGTACTAATACTTCGAAACAAACGTTAGTTACGGGACAAAGTAGTAGTACTAATTATTACACCCATGGTTTGTGTCTTTTGCATGGGTGTTGGGTGGTTTGTTCAAATTGGTCACTGCAACCACCATAAAAATCAACGTAACAATCAAACCATGGAAAAATAGAAAAACTCCAAATTCATAACACAACCTCCTCCGCGTGAACACTGAACTGAATCCAACACTCCACGCGGCCTTTTCAGTTCCACACACACTTCACTCTCAGCTCTCAGCTCTTCAATTTCAGTTCACCAATGGCGGTTTCGGGCCTCAGAGGTGGTACTCTTCGTTTGCCACTCCCCTTCCACCACCACCACCACCACCATTCTCTTCGTTTTTCTCTTCCTTCAATTTCTAACACCAGAGCTCATTCCAATTCCAAGTCAAAGGGTTTCACTCTCTTCGCTCGCTATGCTCAAGCTCAGGACCTTTTCTCCTCTCGCCGTATCCAAGGTCCATTTTCAATAAAATTAGAAACTTCTGCGATGCTTTTTGGTTTGTTGCTGTTAGCTTTTGTTGGCCGTTAATTGGATTTTACAGTTCAGGACTTAATTTTGCAAAACAAATAAAAATTTCCTCCAATTTCTATTTTTTAGTTTCTGAAGTAAGATTATTGGATTCGTTTGTCACGCTTCATTTGTTTTAGAATCTGAATCTGATTGACTCTTTCTGCTAAAGGATCGGATGTTAAAATCAATAGAGTTCTGCAAATCATTTAAAGGGATTACATGGTGTGAATCTTGTTTCACTAAGGAACAATAATTTCTCACGTTTTCATTTAAAATTGTGATTTTGTTCTTCTTTTAATTATATGTTGGAGTGTCAAATTTAACAAACTAGGATTTGCTTTAAATCGCATCAGATAACATTGAAAACTTGCCCAAGCTGGTGGAAGACATTGTGCAGACATCCATCAACACAGGCCCTAGGGGAGTCTTTAGGCTGGCTCAAGGCGTTCAAGCCCTCGTTGGGGTCGGTCAAGAGTGGTTGACTGATTTATCAAAGGTATAACTAAGACACTTATATGCATGTTTCTTTTGGAACATAAGTTAATGTGTCAATATCTTTCTTGATAATTTTTTTAGTGAAAAATTAGGAGTATTAACTCTTTTGCAACAATTTGTAGTTGTCAAATTCATCTGCTGGGTTGCCGCCTGAACTGCAGCTTGGTTTACTTTCCCCCTTTTATTTGAGGAGGCTATTTGAACGCATGGGTGCAACATACATCAAATTAGGTCAGGTATGAGTTGATTCCCCAACTCGCTCTTTCCTGTTTCTATTTGATAAGTAAAAACTTATTATGCTTGATTATTACAGTATAGGATAACTCCATATTGGTTCATGGAAACATGTTCATGTTAGGGCATTATGGTATCATTTGATCTACATAGTTAATCCCACTTAATGGAATAAGGCTTAGGTGTTTTAACTGTTGTGTTCAATATTCATTTATTTGGAGTTGGAAAATGTTAGTACTTAGTACAGAAGATAAAATTTTATTACCACTTGATATGATCTTTTACAAAAATTCTTTCCACCTCTGATAATTGATGTCTGTTGATTATATTTCTGGTTGGCAGTTCATAGCATCAGCTCCTACACTCTTTCCACCTGAGTATGTACAAGAATTTCAGAACTGTTTCGATAAAGCTCCTCCTGTTCCTTTTGAGGAAATCCAATCAATATTGCGTAAGGAATTAGGAAGACCAATAGAAAGTGTATATGAGTACGTTGATCCAACTCCTATTGCTTCTGCCTCTATAGCACAGGTATTTTAAAATCTCTTTAAGAACAACTTTTCTTGTGTGTTGCTTTCGCTGCTGCTAATGCAATTGGTATATATTACATCTAGGTTCATGGTGCAAGGCTAAAAGGCAGCCAGGAGGATGTGGTGATAAAGGTCTTAAAACCAGGAATAGAGGATGTCTTAGTGGCAGATCTTAATTTTGTTTATGTTGTTGCTCGGATATTGGAGTTCTTGAATCCTGAAATAAGCCGAACATCGCTGGTATAAACAATTGACCACTTTCCTTGCATATTTTGTTTACAATATGAAGAATGATACCTTTTTAAGTATCTATTCAGGAAGAGTACAGTGTTCTTGTTCCATTCACCAAATTTCTTGTTCTTTCTACTTTTCTACATTAAAAACAATTTTAGAACTGCTATTTTCATTTGTTCATTATTATGGTTTTCATCATTGTAAACGCCAGTGGCTAGAACTTGCTTGTAATGCGCATCTGTCAAGTAGGTTGGTATTGTTAAAGACATAAGGGAGTCTATGCTTGAAGAAGTTGACTTTCAAAAGGAGGCTGCAAATATTGAGGCTTTCAGGAGATATTTGGAAAACATGGGACTCACAAGGGAGGCAACAGCTCCGAAAGTGTATCAATACTGCAGTACACAGAAGGTTTTAACTATGCAGAGACTTTATGGTGTTCCTCTAACTGATCTAGATTCCATAAGTTCTCTTGTTCCGAATCCAGAAACCAGCCTTATAACTGCTCTCAATGTGTGGTATTGCTCTGAGTTTCCTTTTGCAATTAATGTTTCTGTGTGTTCCCCTTTTTTATTTATCTGAAGACATGTATAGTGACTCTTAAATATGAACTTGTGGATCTTGGTATGAAAGTGCAGGTTTGGAAGTTTACTTGCATGTGAGTCTTTTCATGCAGATGTACATGCAGGAAATCTATGGCTTCTACGGGATGGCCGTATTGGGTTTCTTGACTTTGGTATGCTTTATCTTCCTTGTTCATGATTTACAAATAATTCTACTTAAGTTATAACATTTGTTGTGGTGTTTGTCATCATCAGTTAAAAGTTTCATATTTTTCTGTAGCATGTACAATCTATAAGAAGTTTCACATTTTAATAAACAGGAATTGTTGGGCGTATATCCCCCAAAACATGGGCTGCTATGGAAGTCTTCTTGGGTTCAATTGCCATTGACGATTATGACTCTATGGCATCTTCCTTAATTGAAATGGGTGCTACGAATAAGGATGTTGATGTTAAGGCCTTCGCAGGAGATTTGGAAAAAGTATTCTCATCGATAAAGGTGAGCACTGTAACTCCCTGATACTTGTTATATAGCCATAGTCCATCTCGAGACATATTAAGTATAGAAGTTATAAAGCTCCGTGCCGGTTCTCTCTCTCTCTCTCTCTCTCTCTCTCTCTCTCTCTCTCTCTCTCTCCACACAACATGGTCATGAGATCGATTACATAGTATGGGGAGTAGCTCTTTTCTTCACATATTTTAGTTTTGTGTGATGTCTCACCATTAATTTAAGAGGTGGGACCTTCACATGACATTTCATAAAAGAAAGATTAATAGTGATACACACAAGGTGGTCATGTGAAAAAATGGCATGTCACTCCCTTATGTTTGTGCATTTCTGTAGAAACACTGCATATCTATGTATATGTATACTGATGTGTGCACGCTAGTATCATTTTGGCGGAGAATTGTTTGTAAGTTGCAAATATGGTAAATGTTTGGCTTAAAAACAAATTAAAATCCTATCTTATTAGGTGGTAGTCTATACTGTAGTTAGGTTGGTTTCGTGTGAGTAGCTAGTGATTTAGTGAGTTTAGTTATTTAATTGGCAAAGAATAAAGAGCAGTCTAGTGCACAAGCATCCTTCGTTAGGTCTGGGATAAGGCCGCACCCAAAGGGTGTAATGTATGCATCCTAACCTAATAATTATTCCAGTGGCTGTTTCTACAGTTTGGACCAATCACCTTGAGAAAATTTATTTTCATTGTTGTAGAGAAATACTTCTATCAAAGAGTGACTGACTTTCTAAGAGTACTCCCCACACGAGTTGATTTTTATTGCATTTTGTTTTTGTGCATATGCTTAATTCAAATGCAGGAGCTGGACAGTGAACTAGTTGTAGCAACCGCAAGCGGGAATAATGCAACCACTGTTTCTGCTAATATAGTTTTCGATGAGAGGCAAATGAATGCACTCTTCCTTGATGTGGTAAGCTATAGTTGAACTTAGGTTGCAAATCAATGAGAAGTGGCTACTGCTATTTGAAGCATTGCCACTTTTCAACATTCCATGGTCATAAACTTGGGAGATCCATTTATGACAGTGATACTCCTTTTCTGAGAAATTTCTTAAGCTGGATGTTGGTTTTCTTGAATCTGATTGTTAATATACTTCATTTTCATGTGCGTGCAACAGGTTCGAGTTAGTGAATCATACGGATTGAAGTTTCCTCGAGAATTTGCGCTTCTCTTGAAGCAGCTCTTGTATTTTGATCGCTACACTCGGTTGCTGGCTCCCAATTTGAACATGCTTCGAGATCAGAGGATTTCCATTGCCTCCAACAGAAGAAACAGGTATAGAGACAGTTATTAATCTGTCATTATCAAAAGTTTAAATGTACCTAATTTTAGTTCAAAGAAGTTGTATCTCGACAAGGTTATTTTTGTAAATAAGTATTCCATAGTTGGGACTTAATTTTCTGATGATTCCATTGGAGATTCACTTGTCACCACTATCATACCAACTTCAGTTACAAGTTAGAAATTTGTAATTACAAGGAAATGTTAATCAGATGTTCAGTCATTTGGACTTGTGTACGGTGTACCGGACCCGGAAAAGGAAAAATAAAAAGATCTGAGGATTGTTTCTTCAAGACAAAAAAAAAAAGGATGGTTTCTTTTATAATAATAAAAATGCCGCATTATGCATATAGCTAATGGCAAATCTTCAAATGCAATTTCAATTTGTGACGGAGTAGTCTTTCACCAGTTGGACTGAAAGATACCGAAAAAAACCCAAAAAAGAGAAACCAATATTATATCTATTATGTTTTAATAATTATAACTATATACTCTTTCTAATTATATAATATACAATAGTAACAAGGAGTTTTAATAAATTAAGTTAGTCCTCTAATTTTCATCTTATAATTAAATTAGTCTTCTAGTTTTCATGTGATGATCAAATTGGTTTTTCAAACACATTTTTAATTATGTCAACTTGTCTAATAACATACTACAATAATTGTTAAAGCTCTATATCAGTTTTTTAGTAACGCATTAAAGTCACTGGCGGAGAGACTAATTAACTTGATTCATTGACAAAATTGCATTGCGACAAACAGGTGGAAGAGCTGGCACACCAGGTTGTTCAAGTAACATTTCTTTATTGAAATTGTTAGAAACCAGTTACGGCTATGAATATGAAATTAGTTGAAATTACAATAAACTTAGCGGTTCAAACAAAGCATATTTCAAAAATGATGCTAAATAATTGGCCTATGAAGAGTATATAAATTGATTTTGACAAAGAAAATAAGAAAGAAAAAAATAAGGTAGTATTTGTCACTTATATAAATCAATAAAATGTTGTATTCTTGAATTTAGAAATATTTAAAACAAAGATATGGTATTACAATAAAAGTTTAAAATTATCTACTTAGAAATTAATTTGAAACAAAATGTGTGAAAATGTTAATCTTTAAGTCTTTAACCATTTTTGGGTCAACTACAGGCTTAGAGATACTAATTACGTGTGAATGGACTCATTTTCCTTCCCTGAAAATATGAACGAGGGATATCTTTTTGAACTTAAGATATACACACAACAATTACTGGTATGTACACTAAAATCAAACTTTTACAATTACATATTATTCAGCATATGTTGCTGAGCCGTGTTGCACATAAAATTTGCTAATTTACTTCTAGGGAAACAAGTCAATCTCATTGTCCTTGTTCTATAGTCTATACACCAAACAGCTACAAGAAATCTAAAACAAGATAATTCATTGCATGTATGCTTCTCATTACTCATCACTCAACCTAAGATTCCGATAAACTTCACTTTAGATTTTGTTATGACTAGGATCATATATCATTTTCCACTTTGAAAATGGTCTCTTTATATTCAAGAGGGGAATTAACCCCTCTTATCACTTGACTTGGTGAAGAATAACCCATCAATTGATGAAGTGGCGAGCTTTTTTGTTGAGACCTTATGCCCTCAATTTCCGGTGGCAATTTTTCAGATCCTGACACATTGGAGGAATGCATAGCTATTTCACTAGGACCTCTTGAAGCAATATTATTCTCCTCTGTGATAGGCTCAAAGTTACCATTTGAAAAAACACTTTGTTTATGATCTTCATTGCCATGTGAGGGATGTAACGGTGTCAGAGAAACAGGATCACCTTCTGAGGAATAGCTCTTGCTGATGGAATGGCCAAAATCATCGGAATATGAAACAGGGTCGGCATGAGAAGAATGATCATTGTTGGCATGAGATGCAGAATTTAGATTGTTGTCAATGATCATCTCATTTTGTTCATCAAGTTGACTTGATTGGAGACCCGGAGTACTTGGTGCACCATATGAAACTATATGGCTTTGGTTCTGCAGTGAAAACTTAAGTACCTCTGAACATGCGCCACATTTTAGCTGATGACATACCCTTTTGAAAAGGAGAAAATCTGCAGGCATCTGCAGCAGCTTGAAGCATTTGTGACAGGTCACGAAAGGTGCTCCACCTGCTACTGGCCGGTAATGTCGCTTGTTCAAGTTCTGTTTCTCCCTTAAATAATTCTTCATCTCAGCCACTCTATGTATTTGATCACAGGATTTTGTTTCAAGGTCATATCCTGGGATTTTGGGGCTCATGAACCATTGTGGACTTGAAGGAAGAGAGTGGTGAGATGAACAACTGGGACCTGGGTGGTACCTGCATAGATCTTCATGAGTGTAAAGAACACGCGGCGGCAACTCTGCCGAGCATTGCCACTCTTGGGGACAACAATGATAACAAGGATGATCAACAAGGTGTGTACTGCATGTTGGCTCAGATAAATATGGTTGTGAATAGTTATGCCTTCGACGCCAATTGCTTCCGTGGCTACATCTTCCCTCACACCTAGGGTAATCAAGACCGTGATGAAATCTTCTTTCAAGAAGGTCGTGGCTATGGTATGTTGAAAGATGATTTCCCTTATAAGAGACATCCATGGATGATCTTCCATTTGTTTCCCCACTCATGTATCTGGTTCTGTTAAGTTGATCTTGCAATTTATAAACAATTCTCATCAGTTTCATCTTTTCTTGGTCAGGGTCCTCACAGGAGTCCGGTGAAACAAAGCTTGAGCTGGCATAGAGCTCATCAAGCGTTTGACTTAAAGGGCTGCCACTTTCGTAGCCGGATTGGGAACTGCTTCGGTGGAAGGGCATGTTGGATGAAAAATCATCTCTTGTCCTCATACCATGTGAACGACCATGTCTGGTGTACTCCAGAACTTGGTTTGGATTCCATCTTCTGTCTCTCACAACATGATGCCTCTTTGCTCCTAGAAAATATGATTGGTGTTGGGTCTCAAGATCTCCATAGCAATCAACAAGGCCTTTTCCCTTTCTCGAGTTTCCCTCAAGAACATCATTGACAACGGTATAAGAGTTCTCGAAAGAATCTAGACTAGGGAACTGCTCGTACACTCCATCATTAGAAGAGATGCTGCCATCATAAGCATGAAGGCTTCTGGTAGCTGGAGATTTAGGCAATTCTCCAAGAGTACCACTAAACTCTGTGCTGGTATTAGCTACTTCTGTGGGATCAACATCCACGGATCTTACACAGTCAAAACTCTGGTGAACTTTTTTCTGATCTTGTGTACCTTCTTCAAGTTTACATTGAGCAATGTTTCCCTTTTCAGAGACAAAGTTCTCAGTACTTGATCCTTTGGCAGTAGAAGTGCTTATGGTAATGTCAGCTTCAGATTTCGCACCCGTTGATTGGATGCTTCTGGGATTTTCTGCTAGAGCCGGTTGGGCATCATTAGCATCTTTTCCACCCAATTCAGAAATTAACTCATGTCCTTCCCCTTTTACTGACAAGTTTTCATTGTTTAACTCTCCTGCTGCTCCTTCCAAACTACCTCCGCTGATGTCCACTTCATACTTTACCCCTGCCAGAGCTGATTTATCATTATTGACATCTTTGCCCACTGCCCAAATTAACTCTTCTTCTGCTCCTTTTTCTGGCATATTTTCATTACTTGGCTCTTCTCTTGCGAGTTCCAGCTTTGAATCATTTGCTTTTTCTACTAAATTTTCTGCCACTGATTTCGATGAGCCCTTAATTTCACTGTTAGCTAGCTCCTTTGAAAAACCTTTGTTTGACACTCTTTTATGCCTCCTGATATCTGAGAATTTATGGCTATCCATCTCTTCTGCAACTTCATCTGATAGACTAAATGATCCAAGCTGCTCCCCCATGCATTCAACATTTCGACTTTGATTCCTGCCAGGAGAACTAGTTGCTTGTTTCATCAACCCATTCTCCCGTGGAAGAACTAGCTGCTCTCCATTGCATTCAACATTTTGAATTTGATGCCTTCCATCATCTTTATCTAAATAACATCTTATCTTTTCACTTGAACCATTCTCCCAATGAGGAAATACCTGCTCTCCATTGCAATCACCATTTTCAACTTGACCTCTTCCACCATTTACATCCAAAGAACACTCTCCTATGGAAGATCTAGGTGCTTCTTCCCTCACACCATCCTTCTTAGAAGAAACGAGCTGCTCTCCATTGCATTCACCATTTTCAATTTGCTCCCTTGAATCAATTCCATCCAAAGAACAACCTCTTGAGGAAGAAATAGCTTCTTTTTCTCTCAAATTATTCTCATCAGTAAGAACACCCTGCTCTCTACCACATTCACCATTTCCAATTTTCTCCCTTCCGTTATTTCCACCCAAGGAATGTTCTCCAGGGGAAATATTAGTTGCTTTTTCACTCAAATCATTTTCCTGAGGAAGAACTCCCTGCTCTCTATTGCATTCACCATTTTCAATATGACCCCTTTGATCATTTTCATCAAGAGAACATCCTCCTGAGGAAGATCTAATTGCTTTTTCCCTTATATCATTCTTCTGGGAGAGAACTACCTCCTTTCCATTGCATTCACCATTTTGAATTTGATTCTTAAAATCATTTCCATCTAAAGAACATTTTCCCGAGGAAGATCTAGTTGCCTTTTCCTTCATATCATTCTTCTTTGAACGAACTACATCCTCTCCACTGTATTCACCATTTTGGATTTGTTCCTTTCCATCAGAAGAACTTTCTTCTGAGAAAGAGCTAGTTGCTTTCACCTTCAAACCACTCTCCTGAGGAATAGCTAGCTGCTCACCATGGCTGTAATGCTTATCATCAGAAACAGGATGTGCATCAGTTTTACATGCGCTGGATTCTGAGTTCAAAGTTCCACTTCTTCGTTTCTTAGCTGAATAGAGAGCAACGAAATTATTTCAGTTCTAATTTAACAGACATAAGATTTATATGTATAGAATCAGTATCTTCATTTATAATGTAGGATTTTATACAAATTCCTTAAATACATAAAACCATTCAATTTACTGAAGCAGTAACATTTGTTTGGCACATCAGAATACTTAATTTGGTTTGCATGAGTGCACAGAAAAAAAAGAAAAATTTTAGGGTTTGGTCTAGCTGCTTTTGCTTCATCTTTTATTTTCATTTATATTTTCAGTGTTTTCTAATTTTAGGATTTTGAATGAAAAATTGAAAATAGTAAAAACTGTAGATGTTTTCTTTTATTTACCTTGAAGTGTTGTTCCACATCCACCACACTTGTACACATCAAAATCTGGATGCTCTTGAAGAAGCTGCCGACATTTAGGACATAAAACAAGTCGAATTTTTGGAGCTGATTCACCAGACATCTTACTCCAAAATTGTCAATAATTCAATTGTCCAAAGAGTGACTCTTGGAAACATATATCATATTCACTCAACAATCCAGCTGGCGAAAAATTATAAAAAAGGATTAAAAGAAGCAACAGATTAACAAGGATTCTTCTGAACAGTGACAGTAAATTATGGGACGGAAAAACATTATGATATTTCAAGAAAATGAATCTGCAAGATGAAGCAAAACCAACATAGTTACTTATATGTCATTAAGAAACAGCCTCTCTTTACCTTTAGTAAGTTTTGACAAAGTGGATTATCATCATGGGCCCTTAAACCAGCTAATTCTACCAACTCCAATTTAGTAAATAAGTGGACACCACCACTAACTAACAAAAGATACAGCTGCTACTGGAACAATTGCTTTTCCTGAATATGGAAATGCTCTTTGAAAAGGAACATCCCTTAAATTTTGAAAATAAAGGTAAGATTCTCATAATTTATCCACCACATGGTATTTTCTATGGCAATTTCATATATAAAATCAATAAAAATGAGAAAGCCACCAAAGAAACTATTTTTTTTTCCATTTTTTCTACTATTTTAACTAATATTTTCCAAAAATGCCACACGGTTATGATGTAAGGAAAATTTTGACTTGAAGTGACAAAAACAGACAGAGGAAAAGAACAGAGAACAAGAAGTTAAAATCTCAGAAATTCAGAGAGTACAAGACAAAGTTTGAGTTCACGCACGCAGAGAGCGAATCATCATTAATTATGTAACTTGTATATGCATTCATCTCAAATTAGTCAAATATATCAAATAACCGAAGAAAGAAATGCTCAAACAACGATAAACGGGGGAATTTTTAAGAACAGGTGAGAAAACAAAGCGAAGAAAAAGAAGACATTCACATGAAGAATCAGATATAAGAATTAACTAGCACCTTAGTTGAATCTTGACGCAGGTTAATTAGATCGGATCATATTCTCGAAAAATCGAAGATGTTTTGCAGATATAGAGAAAGATTGAAGGAATGAAGAGGAATAACGAACCTGTTGAGGAGGTTGCGTGGGAGAGAGAACACGAAGAAACGGTGACGAAAGTGTGTCGTTTTGGGCGGAGCTTAGGTTACTATATGCGGTTATGACTGAAGAATGGAATAGCAACAGTAAGTAACAGTAAATAACAGGAGAATGAACGTTCAAAAGAGAGAGAGAGAGAGAGAGAGAGAGAGAGAGAGAGGTTACTGTTGTTATTATCTGTCGTGTTGGGAAGGCAATTGGGAAGGCTTTTCTCTTTTTCTTTTTTCTTTTTTTTTTTCTTTTCTGATTTTGAGTCAACTACTGCGACCAAGAAACAAGGAGGAAAATAGGGACTTTCGTAGTTCGTCACTTCTTCTGTGTTAACTGAAACTATAACTGTTTGGGTGTAACCTCTTTGCGTTTGTCAGTGTGTGTCTCTTCTCTTTTACTTTTCTCTCTCTGTTTTAGTGTTTTTTCGTGCAGTGTTTTCTGGTGTCTACTGTCTAATGGTTTCTTCTTCGATTGGAAACTGGAAAGAGAGAAATGAAAGGGAGAGAGAGAGAAAACGGGTAATGCGGAGTGGGGACAGCGCCAAGGTGTTTGCAGTGTGTAACGGGTTTCGTTCTTTCAAAGTCGGCGCTGCTCCTATTTAAACTTTAAAGCGAAACACAAGGTTGCGGGTCCCTCTCAACAAACCATATGACGTGGCATATGTCAGCACTTAGCAGAATTTATTTTGGTGAATTAAGACATTTTCTGTATAGAACTTATCCTGATTTTTATTTATAGTTTATTTGTTATAAAAAATAATTCAATATTAATTTTTATGTTATAAATAATAAAAAAAATATTAATCGTTATTGTGATTCTATTGAATTAATTAAAATATTTAAAATTAATGTATTTATTAATTTTTTATAATAATATTATTAAAATTTATAAATTAAAAAATAATTTATTATTAAAAAAATATTAATATTTAAAAAAATTAATAACTTCATAAATAATAATAATTTGTAGTATATAATTCGAGTTTAAATTAATTTGTAAAATTATTTAATATAAAAAATATAATTAAACTCTATAGTTGACGACAAGTATTATGAAATTGTCATATGTGTTCAATTAACTCCTCATTCAGTTAATGGTATAGCGCAAAATCTTCCTCTCTCAACTGAGATTGTGACAAGTCATTTTCAACATTGTCATATTCTAGGCCTTGAGTAAAAATTTTTGCATAAGTGTCTCTTTCATCCTTAACAATCATATTATACAATATAATACAAGCTCTTGTTATGTTTGCAAACTTCTTCTTTTTTTCGAAAACGCGTTGGACCACGTATAATTGCAAAGCGTGCTTGCAACACTTCGAACGCTCGCTCCACGTCTTTTCTTTCCTCTTCTTGGTATTATACAAATAACTTGTGTTTCTCCCCTTGTGGCTTTGATATTGATTTGAAAAATGTGACCCATTCAAGATAAATACTATCTGCTAAATAGTATCTCATAGTATAATTATTATCATTGATAGTGTAATTTACCTCCAAAGCACAATCATTTAGAATATCAGATCTAACACGTTGATATCATTAGTTGAACCAGAAACTCCAAAAAATGCATGTCATATCCAAAGGTCTAAAGATGTTACAACCTCAAGTACTATGGTTGCAACCCCACTATAACCACTCATGTACATACCTTTTTACGCTTTTGGACAATTTTTTAATTGTCAATACTTGCAGTCATTGCTACCATTCATGCCAAGAAAGTCACGACTCTCTGCCATATGTAGCAGGCGTCGTACATCATTTGAATTTAGTTTTTGTAAATACCGAAATGAGACATTCAACAAATTTTTTCAAGCATTCAATTGTGGTGGTCTAGTCTATGCGCACATAATCATCAACAACATCAGCTACTATGTCATATGCTAACATCCGTATGCAGTAGTGCATTTTTGTAGTGTGACAAGTCTCTTCTCCTAGTTGCATCGACCTTCTGTTAGAAATACGGATAGACATTTGAGAGAACGTCTACTATCCGAAAGAACACGTGTTTTTTCATTCGAAACCTTCGTCGAAAAATGTCAGTATTATACACCAACTCATCTGCAAAATAATCTTTAAAAAGGTGATCATGTCATGCTTCTCGATCTCTGTTGATCCATCTTCGAGGAGTTGAAAAAGAGTTTCTCTCGATATTTTCTTCTTCTGAATTATTGAACAAACACTTATTGATCCAATTATCCATTAGTATGTTATATTGCCTTCTTCTTTTACCATACAAAGCCTCATTAAACATATCATCAAATTTTTTAGCCATTGATTGAAATATAATATTTAGTATTCTTTTGAGGTGAGAAACTAGCTTTGAAATGGAGTTTGTGATTGTAAATATTTGATAATTGATATTTATAAGTGTATCCACAACAAATATCTACTTTTCATCGGCTAGTTTTGCAATGTCTATATCACAACGGCTAGTTTTTTCTTTTCTAATTTTAAAAGTTACATTACAAATGAATAAAACATACTATATCACATACGGGTAATACACAATAAAAATAAAACAGACTACTTAACTCTATGAATACAAGGAACCATTAAGTAAACCACTTATTAATTATTTTCTCACATGCAATCTCATGAAGAACTCGTTATTTTTCACTCATTGTAGATGTATCAGCATTAAGTATTTGCATATCCGTTTCTCTTTTCCTTTCCTTAACCATTCTTTCTATTTCCGTTTCTTTTGCATTTATCTATATTTCTTTAATATACTTCTAAGTTTGTAATTCTTGTTCCTTATCGCTGCTTGAATTTGTAACTCCTTTTCTTTCATTGCCATAATCTTTTCTCTATGTTCCCTCTCCTCTTCTCTTTTCTTTTTCCCATTTATTAATTTCTTTTTCCTAACATTCTTAATATCTTCCATGAGAGATAATTTATTAACAACTGATAATTTTTTATCGCTAAGATCTTCAGATATTTGTACTTTTTCTTTATCATTTCTCTTGTTCTTCTTTGATCCTTGTGGGTAAACGAAAGAATCTACACTAATTTTTTCAATCAACGGTATTTCTGGATTTGATGATGATGATGAGTATACTATAGTTGCACTGACCTTGGTTCTCTTTGAGCCTCCACTTTGCGTTTGGAGTTGGCTTCTCTATTTTTATTCCAAACGAAGCATATTTCAATGCCTATCAAAAGTGAATTTTTGACCATAATTGTGGAATAAATTTTATGGGCCAACTCATTTATATCGTCAGCGTTCGAGTTGAAGGATTACCATGTGTTCATAACACGCAGCGGAAGAAGAGAAAGTAATCCTAAAGATCTATTTTGTGCTTAAACTTTATTCCAATAATAATATATAGATCAGATTTAAATACATGTGTACGCTAGTAAAAATCACTTTCTCCTTCAATGGTACATAGGCATTATGCGTATCCACACCGAGATCAACCTTTGCTGTCAACTCCTTGACCAATGGACATATGATCTAAATTGAAAAATCTCTTACAACTCTTTGCACGCCATAAAATTCTTCTCCAAGAATCAGGCTCACATACGTTTATGTGTGTAGAGGTAAAGGAATAAAGCCCTTGTGTTTTATTCTCATCTATTTTCTGTACTCTTGGCATACATATATATATATATATATATATATATATATATATATATATATATTAAATGATATCTTAAAATTCTAAATCTGAATCCTTCAAATTTATGAATCATATCATAACTCAATTTGAAACAAAATCAGTTAGGATCTCATCCAAATTTAGAATTCAAGTTTAGAAATAGAATAACTAATTATTCTCAAATCTCATTTAATATTCTCAATTATCATATTATTATTATATTCTTGGTGCTAGCAAAGAATATAATAATATTCCATTTGAATTAATATAATTTTTTATTTGATCAAATCAAAATAATAATTAAATAAATTCTATAGCAAAGATTAAAACACTCATTAGTGTGTGACCCCATAGGTTCAATACTAAGTGGATAGTAAATTAGTCATACTAAATTTACTAATCAAGGTTGGCGTCTAGCAACACTCCTCAACGACCTGATAGTATGAAGTAATCTATTTTTACTAAGAACCTCAGAAGAACAAAGTATAATTCCTTCCATCTTTCCAGCTCTTAGTTAACCCTTAGAGTGTGGTTTAATTGTCAAACTGTAACTTGTTACCATTATTATAACGAACTGTGAATGACCTAAGAAAACTCATTTCTTCATTCATTCAATCCCCTTAGCCAAAGTTTTATTCATCTCAGTCATTATAATCATAGAGCTCAAACTCTTTACCGAGAGTTGATTGATTCCTTATTGATTAATCATTAATTCTACAACTATTTAAATCATACCCAATATCCATTCTACTAGCACCCTAGGGTATTAGGTGTCCAGAATCAAAGTATAATAAATACATTGTTAATTACAATGACAGTCACAGGTCAAAGGAAACTCTATTACTATATTCATCTTGAAAATATCCTATTGACAAATATGCGATAATTATAACCATCAGAAATTCTCAAAGTGAGTCAGTTGAATGGTCATATCTCTATATGCACCATCTATATATATAATTTAATAAATGAGATCTATTAATCTTCATCCAATGAAGACCAATATATATATATATATATATATATATATATATATATATATATATATATATATATATATATATATATAGATCTTTTCGGATTATTAATGTCCTTCTTAATAATCCTATGACCAAGAACAATTTAGATTAAATTATAAAAGATTTATCTCTCAATATTATGATCACTATCACAATGATAAATTTCTAAATTTAATCAAAGACCTTATTATATTAACATTTTAATATAATAATAATAACAAATGATTTGACACATGATTGATTGGATTGTGGTCATACTCCTTATTCCCAACATGAGTCACTCCTTATATTTCGACTAGCTTGACCGTTGCAACTAGCAAATTGTGCAACTGCCTTGTTGATTGATGCACGAAATTGTGATCACACTTTTCACAACTCCGGTACAACTAACCAGCAAGTGCGCTAGGTCGTCCAAGTAATAAAACCTTACGTGAGTAAGGGTCGATCCCACGGAGATTGCCGGCTTGAAGCAAGCTATGGTCATCCTGTAAATCTTAGTCAGACAGATTCAATTGGTTATGAGTTTTGATAATTGAAAGATAAATAAAATGTAAATTAAAATAAAGATACTTATGTAATTCATCGGTGGAAATTTCAGATAAGCATTTGGAGATGTTTTATTGCTTCTGAACCTCTGCTTTCCTATTGTCTTCATCCAATCATGCGTGCTCCCTTCCATGGCAAGCTGTATGTTGGTGGATCACCGTTGTCAATGGCTACCATCCGTCCTCTCAGTGAAAATGGTCCAAGTACAGTTTCTGTACGGCTAATCAACTGTCGGATCTCTCATCTCGGATGAAAAATACCAGGCACAACTACCGCACGGCTAATCATCTGTCAGTTCTTACTTGTGTCATAATAGGATCTTTCTATCCTTTTGCACACTATCACTACGCACAACATTTGTGAGTTTGAAGCTCGTCACAGTCATTCTGTTCCAGATCCTACTCAGAATACCACAGACAAGGTTTAGACTTTCCAGATCTCGAGAATGCTGCCAATTGGTTCTAGCCTCTACCACGAAGGTTCTAATCTCACGGATTCGAATGCTCTGTTTTCAGGAGAGGCAAGTCAAATCCGTGGATCAGAGACCCAAGAGACTATACTCCGACTGTCGTCCAATGACTACGTTGAACATCATGTAGACCACTTGTGGTTGTCAGGCACGCGGATCTTGGCTAAGCGAGTAACGAAGATAGTGGGTGATTATCACGGGTCACCCCTTCATTATGACTTAATTGAATTAAGTACAAGAGTATATCTTGGAGAAGAAGTAAGCGTGAATTGAAAGAAAAACAATAGTACTTGCATTAGTTCATGAAGAACAGCAGAACTCCGCACCTTAATCTATGAGGTGTAGAAACTCCAGCGTTGAAAAATATATAAGAGAAAAAGGTCTAGACATGGCCGAATGGCCAGCCTCCCAAATGTGAAAAATGGCATATGATTCGAATACAATAGTAAAAGGTGCTATTTATACTAAACTAATTACTAAGGATGACATAAAATAAGTAACTAAGTGCAGATAGTGCAGAAATCTACTTTCGGGGCCCACTTGGTGTGTGATTGGGCTGAGCATTGAGCTTTACACGTGCATAGGCCTTTTCTAGAGTTAAACGCTAGCTTGGATGTCAGTTTAGGCATTTAACTCCAGTTTTGGTGCCAGTTCCGGCGTTTTACGCCAAAAAATGTCTCTGGCTGGCGTTGAACGCCAGTTTGGGCCATCAAATCTCGGGCAAAGTATGAACTACTATAAATTGATGGAAAGCCCAAGATGTTAGCTTTCCAGCCCAATTGAGAACGCGCCAATTGGATTTCGGTAGCTCCAGAAAAACGCGTTTGAGTACACCGAGGTCAGAATCCAACAGCATCTACAGTCATTTCTCAGCCTCTGAATCAGATTTTTGCTCAGATCCCTCAACTTCAGCTAGAAAACACCTGAAATCACAGAAAAATACACACACTCATAGTAAAGTCCAGAAATGTGATTTGTGCATAAAAACTAATAAAAATATAATAAAAAGTAACTAAAACATACTAAAAACTACCTAAAAATAATGCCAAAAAGCGTATAAATTATCCGCTCATCACAACACCAAACTTAAATTGTTGCTTTTCCCAAGAAACCAAAAACAAAATAAGATAAAAAAGAAGAGAAAGTACAATAAATTTCAAAAATATCAATGAAGATTAGTTTTAATTAGATGAGCGGGACTAGTAGCTTTTTGCCTCTGAATGGTTTTGGCATCTCTCTATCTATTGGAGTTCAGAATTGTTGGCCTCTTTAGGAACTCAGAAATACAGATAATGTTATTGATTTTCCTAGTTAAGTTCTTTTTTATTCTTGAACACAGCTACTTTATGAGTCTTGGCCGTGACCCTTAGCATTTTGTTTTCCAGTATTATCACCGGATACATAAATGCCACGGACACATAACTGGGTGAACCTTTTCAGATTGTGACTCAGCTTTACTAGAGTCCCCAGTTAGAGGTGCCCAGAGTTCTTAAGCACACTCTTTTGCTTGGGATCACGACTTTTAGCACTCAGTCTCAAGCTTTTCACTTGGACCTTCATGACACAAGCACATGGTTAGGAACAGCTTGATTTAGCCGCTTAGGCCAGAATTTTATTCTTTTTGGGCCCTATTATCCACTGATACTCAAAGCCTTGGATCCTTTTTACCCTTGCCTTTTAGTTTAAAGGGTTACTGGCTATTTTTTTGAAAGCTTTTGCTTTTCACTGCTTTTTCTTGCTTCAAGAACCAGCTTTATGATTTTTCAGATCACCAATAACATGTATCCTTTTTCATTATTCTTTCAAGAGTAAACTTTTCTTAATTCCAATTTCAAACATGCACTGTTTAAGCATACATTCAGAAAGTAAGAAGTATTGCCACCGCATCAAAATAATTAAACTAATTTCAAGACAAATTTCGAAATTCATGTACTTCTTGTTCTTTTGCAAATAAAAAGATTTTTCATTCAAGAAAGGTGCGAGATTTATGGAATCATTCATAGCTTTAAGACATAGACTCTAAAAACTAATGATCATGTAATAAAGACACAAACATAGGCAAAACATAAAGCATAGAAAACAAAAAATAGAAAAACAAATAACAAGAAAATTAAAGAACAGGTCCACCTTAGTGACGGCGGCTAGTTCTTCCTCTTGAAGATCATATGGAGTGCTTTAGCTCCTCAATATCTCTTCCTTGCTTTTGTTGCTCCTCCCTCATGGCTCTTTGGTCCTCTCTGATTTTATGGAGGATAATGGAGTGCTCTTGGTGCTCCATCCTTAGTTGCTCCATGTTGGAACTCAAATTTCCTAAAGAGGTGTTGAGTTGCTCCCAATAGCTTTGTGGGGGGAAAGTGTATCCCTTGAGGCATCTCAGGGATTTCTTGATGAGGAATTTCCTCATGCTCTTGTTGAGGTCCATGAACGGGATCTCTTGTTTGTTCCATCCTCTTTTTAGTGATGGGCATATCCTCTTCACTGAGGATGTCTTCCTCTATGACAATTTTGGCTGAATTGCATAGGTGACAAATGAGATGAGGAAAGGCTAACCATACCAAAGTAGAGGGCTTGTCAGTCACCTTGTATAGTTCTAGAGGTATGATCTCATGAACTTTCACTTCCTCTCCAATCATGATACTATGGATCATGATAGCCCGATCCACAGTTACTTCGGACCCGTTGCTAGTAGGAATGATAGAGCGTTGGAAGAACTCCAACCATCCTCTAGCCACGGGTTTGAGGTCAGGCCTTCTCAGCTGAACCGGCATGCCTTTGGAGTCTCTCTTCCATTGGGCTCCTTCCACATAGATGTCCATGAGGACTTGGTCCAATCTTTGGTCAAAGTTGACTCTTCTAGTGAAAGGATGAGGATCTCCTCTCATTATTAGCAAGTTGAATGCCAACCTCACAGTTTTTGGACTAAAATCCAAGTATTTCCCCCGAACCATTGTGAGCCAATTCTTTGGGTTCGGATTCATACTTTGATCATGGTTCTTAGTGATCCATGCATTAGCATAGAACTCTTGAACCATTAAGATTTCGACTTGTTGGATGGGGTTGGTGAGAGCTTCCCAACCTCTTCTCCGAACCTCACATCGGATCTCCAGATATTCACTCTTTTTTAGCATGAAGGGGACCTCGGGGATCATCCTTTTCTTGGCCACAACTTCATAGAAGTGGTCTTGATGGACCTTTGAGATGAATCTCTCCATCTCCCATGACTCAGAGATGGAAGCAACTGCCTTCCTTTTCCTCTTTCTAGAGGTTTCTCCGACCTTAGGTGCCATTAATAGTTATGGAAAAACAAAAAATAGAGCTTTTTTCCACACCAAACTTAAAAGGTTTGCTCATCCTCGAGCAAAAGAAGAAAGAAATGAGAAGAAGAAGAAGAAATGGAGGAGATAGAGGGGTGTTTTGAATTCGGCCAAGGGGGGCTTAAGTGTTTATGATGTGTGAAATTGAAGGTGGTAAGGAGGGGTATTTATAGGGTAAGAGAGAGGGAATTTGTGTAAGAAAGGGTTGGGTTTAGGAGGGAGGTGTTTTGAATTTGAATGGTGGGGTAGGTGGGGTTTTATGATGGGTTTTTGGGAAATAGTGGATGGATGTGAGTGGTGAAGAGATTGAGTTGGGGTGGGTGGGAATTCTGTGGGGTCCACAGATCCTGAGGTATCAAGAAATTCTAGTCCCTGCACCTTTCTGGCGTTTAAATGCCCTGGAAGCCCTTTTTGGCGGTTAAACGCCAGTCTGCTGCCTTTCCTGATGTTAAACGCCAGGATGATGCCCCTATCTGGCGTTAAACGCCAGTCTGTCTGTCAATTCTAGCATTTAACGCCCAGAATGCTGCCAGACTGGGCGTTAAACACCCATTCTGCTATCCTTACTGGAGTTTAAATGCCAGCCAGACTCCCTTTTCTGGCGTTAAATGCTAGTCTGTCTGCCAATTCTGGCATTTAACGCCAGCCAGACACCCTTTTCTGGCATTAAACACCAGTCTGTCTGCCAATTCTGGCATTTAACGCCAGCCAGACACCCTTTTCTGGCATTAAACGCCAGTCTGTCTGCCAATTCTGGCGTTTAACGTCCAGAATGGTGCCAGACTGGGCGTTAAACGCCCATTCTGCTATCTTTACTGACGTTTAAATGCCAGTAAGTCTATCCTCCAGGGTGTGCTGTTTTTGATGCTATTTTTGATTCCGCCTTAATTCTGCAGCTGTTTTTGTGACTCCACATGATCATCAACCTAAAGAAAACATAAACTTAACAATGGAAAATGAAATGAAAAAGTAATTAGCATAGATAAATAAGATTGGGTTGCCTCCCAACAAGCGCTTCTTTAATGTCAATAGCTTGACAGTAAGCTCTTACAGAGCTTCACAGATACTCAGAGCATGATTATGGCCTCCCAACACCAAACTTAGAGTTTGAATGTGGGGGCTCTGCTTGACTTTGTATGGAGAGAATTGGATCAAGCTTTTCATACTTCTTCTCCATGTATATAGAAGAAGATCCTTGAGCCTTAAACACAAGGTAGTCCTCATTCAATTGAAGGACTAACTCTCCTCTGTCTACATCAATCACAGCCCTTTCTATGGCTAGGAAGGGTCTTCTAAGGATGATGGATTCATCCTCATCCTTCCCAGTGTCTAGGATTATGAAGTCAGCAGGGATGTAAAGGCCTTCAACCTTCACTAAGACATCCTCTACAAGTCTATAAGCCTGTTTCATTGATTTGTCTGATATCTCTAGTGAGATTCTTGCAGCTTGAACCTCAAAGATCCCTAGTTTCTCCATTACAGAAAGTGGCATGAGGTTTATACCTGACCCCAGGTCACACAGAGCCTTCTCAAAGGTCATGGTGCCTATGGTACAAGGTATTAAGAGCCTTCCGGGATCCGATTTCTTCTGGGGTAATTTCTTCTGCACTAAGGCATTCAGTTCATTGATGAGTAATGGAGGTTCATCCTCCCAAGTCTCATTACCAAATAACTTGACATTCAACTTCATGATTGCTCCTAGATACCGAACAACTTGCTCTTCAGCCATATCTTCATCCTCTTCAAAGGAAGAATACTCATCAGAGCTCATGAATGGCAACAGTAAGTTCAGTGGAATCTTTATAGTCTCTGTATGAGCCTCAGATTCCTTTGGTTCCTGATGAGCGGATAATTTATATGCTTTTTGGCATTATTTTTAGGTAGTTTTTAGTAGGATTTAGCTACTTTTAGGGATATTTTCATTAGTTTTTATGCAAAATTCACATTTCTGGACTTTACTATGATTTTGTGTGTTTTTCGTTGATTTCAGGTATTTTCTGGCTGAAATTGAGGGACCTGAGCAAAAATCTGATAGGAGGCTGACAAAGGACTGCTGATGCTGTTGGATTCTGACCTCCCTGCACTCAAAATAGATTTTCTAGAGCTACAGAACTCCAAATTGCACGCTCTCAACGGCGTTGGAAAGTAGACATCCAGAGCTTTCCAAAAATATATAATAGTTTATACTTTATTCGATTTTAGATGATGCAAACTGGCGTTCAACGCCAGTTCCATGCTGCATTTTGGAGTAAAACGCCAGAAATACGTCACAAACTAGAGTTAAACGCCAAAAACACGTTACAACTTGGCGTTTAACTCCAAGAGAAGCCTCTGCATGTGTAAAGCTCAAGCTCAGCCCAAACACACACCAAAGTGGGCCCCGGAAGTGGATTTCTGCACTTAGATTTATTTCTGTAAACCCTAGTAACTAGTCTAGTATAAATAGGACAATTTACTATTGTATTAGATATCTTTGGTCTCAGTTTTAATCAATTGTTCATCTTAGGAGACTATTGATCATGTTTTGGGGGCTGGCCTCTTGGCAATGCCTGGACCTTCATCACTTATGTATTTTCAACGGTGGAGTTTCTACACACCATAGATTAAAGGTGTGGAACTCTGCTGTACCTCGAGTTTTAATGCAATTACTACTATTTTCTATTCAACTCATGCTTATTCTTATTCTAAGATATCACTTGTACTTCAACCTGATGGATGTGATGATCCGTGACACTCATCACCATCCATCCTTATGAACGCGTGCCTGACAACCACCTCCGTTCTACAAGCGAGAGCTAGAGTGTGTATCTCTTGAATTCCTGATGCACGACGCATGGTTGCCCTCCCCTGACAACTGAGCATTCCATTCCGTGAGATCAGAGTCTTCATGGTATAAGCTAGAATCCATTGGCAGCATTCATGAGAATCCGGAAAGTCTAAACCTTGTCTGTGGTATTCCGAGTAGGATTCAGGGATTGAATGACTGTGACGAGCTTCAAACTCGCGAGTGTTGGGTGTAGTGACAGACGCAAAAGGATCAATGGATCCTATTCTAACATGATTAAGAACCAACAGCTGATTAGCCATGCGGGAAACCGTAGAGGACCATTTTCACTGAGAGGATGGGAAGTAGCCATTGACAACGGTGACACCCTACATACAGCTTGCCATGGAAGGGAGTAAGAATGACTAGATGAAGCAGTAGGAAAGCAGAGATTCGGAAGGAACACAACATCTTCATGCACTTATCTAAAATTTCCACTAGTGAATTACATAAGTATCTCTATCTTTATTTTATGCTTTATTTATCTTTATATTTTCGAAAACCATTATAACCATTTGAATCCGCCTAACTGAGATTTATAAGATGACCATAACTTGCTTCATACCAACAATCTCTGTGGGATCGACCCTTACTCATGTAAGGTATTACTTGGACGACCCAGTGCACTTACTGGTTAGTTGTGCGAAGTTGTGACAAAGTGTAATTAACGTTTAAGAGCACCAAGTCTATTGGCGCCATTGTTGATGATCACAATTTCGTGCACCAAGTTTTTGGCGCCGTTGCCGGGGATTGTTTGAGTTTGGACAACTGACGGTTCATCTTGTTGCTCAGATTAGGTAATTTTCTTTTCAAAAATTTGTCAAAAATTTTTCAAAATTTTTTTTTCTTTGTTTACATTTTTCTAAAAAATAATTTTTTGAAAAAATCCAAAAAAAATTAATAAAATCATAAAATCAAAAATATTTTTGTGTTTCTTGTTTGAGTCTAGTGTCAATTTTTAAGTTTGGTGTCAATTCTCATATTTTTAAAAAATTTTGCATTTTTTTTTCGAAAATTTCATGCATGATGTTCTTCATGATCTTCAAGTTGTTCTTGGTAAGTCTTATTGTAATCAATTATATTAATAATGTTTGATCATCATCAATTCAATTAAGAGTTTTCTAAACTCATCAATGGGAAAGAAGGCGGTTGTGCTCGTTTATTTAGCCCCAAAATTATGTTAGATTTTCAATCGGAAAATTCAAATAGTAATTTAAATTTCATTTATTAATAAAATACTACGTTTAGATTACCATGAGATCCAATCCAACATTAATAGTCATACCAAAAAAAGTGTTTAGTTTTCAGTTTTCTTCTACCAATTCCGATAGTAATACCTACTGTAATACTCACGCCAAAGACGAATGTTATTCTTGCGAAAATTTTCATTTGATTTTATGGAAGATTTTAGAATGCGACAAAAAAATCTCACATTTCATTATTGGTGTTTCTCCCATGGAAATTCTTATGAAAAATCTTATAGAAATACCAACAAAAAAGTTTGACAACAAATCTGACTGAGAATTCTCGTGCTTTTCATTTTGTTTATATAAATATTTTGGGTTTAGCTTCACAAAATTGTGTGTTTTCTATTATTGAAATTTCTCTTTGTGTGTGTGTGTTTTTTTGGACATCAAGAGGAGTACAACCGTTTAGAGAAGGAATTATTCTTTAACTTCGTGGACAATCCAGTCGAAGCTAGGTACGAATGACTACAACAACAACTACTATAAATACATTGATAAATAAACCACTAAAATCCCTAAAAATCCATCTATCTTGACAATTTTATTCTGGTTTTTCTTTTCCAACAGTTTGTCCAACTGTTTCATTCATTCCGTCTTTCATTCCCTTACTCATAACAGCACCAAATTCTTCACTAACATGCATATCAGGAGCAACCGTGTTAACCTCTTCATCCATACATGCAAAAAAAAAAATAGCACTCTTTTCAACTATACTATCTTCCATACCAAAAATCTCATCAAACCAAACAAAGAAATCACATTATGGTAACTTTATCTGCAAATGCAATAACATATATACACCAATATCAACTTAATACCATTGTCACAATCTAACTACATCAAAAAAAATATATCATTACCTTACCTTGAAGTAAAGACAGCAAAAAATAAACTATTGAGATTTTTCAAAATGCAAGACTTGAAGATTATAATAGGTTTTGCACTTGCAATTAGGGTATTTTCTTTTCTTTTTTTATTTCACCTCTATTAACACTAGCAGTATTGTCAACCTTTAAATTATCACTAATACATTTCACACCTTTTGATGGCTAGGAATTAAACATGCTGTCCTACTCGTTATTAGCAATGTTTATAAGTAGCTCTCTCAAACACAAAATCTTGAAAATTGAAGAAGATAATTTATTTTTGTAATACTCAAATAGGAGAAATCGCACCATTTCAATAATTTGGGAGGTCTTTTCGGGACAATTATGTCTTAAAAAATATGTTATTTTGAGCTACGTGAAAAGAACGTCATTTTTACTGTATTGTAAAATGATCATTTGTCTTTTAAGTGACACGTGTTATCGTTATAACTAGATCACTTAGTCAACGACCACATAGAATTCCTCCATTAATTGTTAACAGGTCAAAGCAATGAAGGGATCTATTTGTTTTAGAGAATGTCCAATGTGATAAAATGAAGCCCCAATCACTACTCCTCTCACAAAAAGTGGAGATCGAGTGTGGGAAGAAAATAAAGTTGAGTTTCTTTACATTTTTTGAGGCAAATGAAGCCCTTATCAGAGAAACTAAGCTTCTTAAAAAAGAAGCCAACCAAAGTTAAACATATGTGGCTAACAATTTATTAATAATTATATTTTTATTTAATAATTTATTAATATAAATAATTATATTTAATCAATATTGAATAATTATTTATACTGTTATATTAAATTATAATTAATTAAATTTATTTATATAAAAAATGAATTTAATTTTTACACATTACAAAATAAATTTTTGTTGAATTGTTTATTTTTATTTATAAATTTTAAAATGCTAATCACATTAAAAAATTAGCCGTTGCAAAATTAGTTATTACAAAATTAGTCGTTGAAAACTAGCTGTTATTGTGTATTATTGTTATATATATATTTTTTTGAATATTAATATTTTTTAACAGTGAATTATTTTAAAATTTATAAATTTAAATAATATTATTATAAAAAAATAATTACATTAATTTTAATTATCATAATTAATTAATTAAGTGAGACCACAATAGGGATTAAAGTTAGTTCTTCAGAGAAGAGAGAGATGCTTTAAGTTCTTGTTTATTGTTTATGACACAAAACTGATGTGGAGTTATTTTTATGATAGGTGGGTCATAAATAGAGATTGGGATGGATTTTCTATTGAAAATGGTCTTATGACAGAATCAGTTTAGGAATTGAGACCTAATTAAATTTTTAGGGATGTCTATGTCCAATATTAAATTCCTTGAGAATATCTTTAGAGTATTATTTTATTAAGAAATGCTATTTGTACACCAAAATTAGTCACTGAAATCAGTTATCAATGTATTTGTATATAAATATATGTATGGTTTAATTTATTTTTAATGTGTATTTGTATTTCAACATGTATTTTATACTTGTGGCTGACTTTAGAAGCTAATTTTGGTATACAAGTAGCATAACCTATATTATTTCTTATGTTGATCCTAAATTATAGTGCTTCCTCTTTCATATTCTTATTTGTGACAAGTGTATTTTAATATTCACATGGAATTCAATATTAAAATTAGTGTTATCAAATCTGTCAGTCTAACAAAAAAATTTGGTCACGAGTGGCAAAACGGGTCGAACCAACTAAAAAAAAGCAGGTTAGTCTAGATTTTGAAACCTGCCAAATTAAAAAAAATCCGCCAAACCCACACTGCTAAATTTGCGGGTTTTGACGAAGCGCGGCGGGGCGGCCTGTCTTGCCAAAGATTTTTTTATTAAATAAAAGAGTGATTACTACTACAAAATTAATAATTATATAATTTTCAAACACTTTTTTTATTTTTTTTATTCTTCTTTTAGTTATTAACTTTATTTATTTTGTAATACAATTTCGTATATATGCTTAAATTTTGTGACTTATTTTTTTAAAAAAAAAAGATGATTCTATTGACAAATATTATTTTGAACAATTTGATGGAAGTTAAAAATTAAAAAAAATAGTAAAAAAAATTATATTATAATTTGATTATTTTTTATTAGTATTAAATTTTTTAATTATTATTTTTTGATTAATTTTAATGAATTTTATTTTAAAAAAAAAAAGTCAAGCGGGCTAGCCCGCCAACGCGCCAATCCGCCATAAAGCGGGACGGAAAAGCATTTTGAACCCATTTTAATTGGCGGGGCGGGGTTTCCCGCCCCATTTATGGTGCAGACCTAGGCGGGTGGGGGGGGGGGAGGGGGACGGGCCGGTCCGCTTTACCACCCCTATTGATTATGTCGCTGAGTTGAGCTATCAATATTTTTTTGGATGGTGCCAGGCCCACAAAGGGCCCAAAGCACAACAAGCGGATGACCACCCAAGACCCACTCGATCCGGAAAATCAATCCCCATCAGTTCCGTTGCGCGCCGTTCTTCCTAAGCTGGCCAATGAAGCCCGAACCCTTGCTACTGTCGCCTACTACCTACAGACGCCTAAATCCCGTTCCAGTTCGGCGCAACTTCGCCGTAGGGTTTGAGAATCTTGTGCGCCATTAGCTTCAACTCAGATTCTAGAGATTCCAACTCCAAATCATCAGTTTGAGAGCTCCAAGTGGCTTCATGCATATCCATCAGTTTGAGGTCTTGTTCACTGGACCAGAGCTAGAGAAGGAGTGAAGCGTCGGAGAGGATGACAGGGCTGGGTCACAGGGACTTCAAATGCATATTGGACTCCGCCGTAGGTTGATCGGTGTTCGAGAATCTTGTGCAGCTTTTGCTTCAACTAAGATTGCAGTGATACCAACTCCAGATCATCAATTTGAGAATATTGTCCTCCTTGAGCGGTAGAGTGAAAGAGAGAGCTTACGTCAAGCGAAGCATGAGAGGAGCACCGTTCCTGTTGGCGATGAGTGCGCGTAGATCGCGGCGGGCCTTGTCAACCTCCTTGAGGTACTCTGCGTCTACCACCACCGGCAACGCCATTTCGACAGCTGACAGAATAGAATTAATTGCTTTTCTTAAAGGATTTTGGAGAAACAACTTTAGCGTAAACTTGAGATTTTCTCTTGTCAGTATACTCAAGAGAAGGTGAGTAGAGAAATATTCTTATTCTTCATGCCTGAAAACTGTAGATCAACGTGAAGAAGCCCAGCTTAGTTAACTCCTCCGGCAATGCAGCAACCGTCGTACTCCAATCTCTGCCTCTGCTGTCTGCACTGACACCTGGAGCGTCGAGATGTCCGCCAGAGTAGTCTCATTAGACCTCTTGACCTCCCAAAAAAACTCCTGCTTTCGGTGAAAATAGTGGAATCCATTTCAACTTATCTAATTTTCATAAAATTAGTGATTTCTCTAATTTTTAAAACTACAGTCTAGACTAGATCAAGTTATTTTTGTTCTAAAATTCCAAAACCAAAATGACTTTATTTAGTTAGAAAAATGCTAATCATACGTTAAGTTTTATTTTATTTTTTATAAAATAAAAGATAAAATAAAAATTGAATTATATTGCTTTTATTGTTTTTCTTTTTTATTTACAAAATTCTAAAATAAAAACACTAAAAACGAAAACATAAAACCAAACCCATGCTAAGAATGTATTTGATTTACGTTATAATTTTCTGATTTCATTTTAATATTTTTATTTTTAAAATTTTACTAAAAAATAGCATATTTTCTATTTTAACCTTTTATTTTTTATTAAGAACATAATACAATTTTGTAATAGAAACTCTTGATCAATGATCTGAAACGGGATTGGACCGGCTAGTCGGATTGGTTTAATTGCAAACCGGCAACATTAGCGATCCGTTCAGATATATAAAGCTGTTGTGTAGAAAACCGGTGAAAAACCGTTGAACCGGAAAAGAACCGGTCGGTTGGACCGAACCGGAACCCGCCCGGTTTACACAAAAACGGAAGCTCCTTCGTTTCTATCTCCCTTTCCTCCTTTCTTTCATTCAGAAAGAAATCACACAACCCCAGCCAAAAAACCCTAGCACTGTAAGCCTACACCACCGCCGCAAGTAGTGGCATACTGCCGCGTCCGTCGCACTCAAAGTTCGCCATCCGTCCGTCTATCTAGCTCCCCTCGTGATCCAAGTCTTCAACTCCTGTTCGCTGTCACCGATCGCGGCTGCTTCCTCGAGCTCGGCGTCCGTCGTCTTTGTCTGCTTAGCCGCGGTTGCGTCGCCGTTTGTTTGCCGTTCACGTTCGCGTCTTCGTTCAGCTGTCGTCTTCGTTCGCGTTCTTCGCCGTTAACGTTCGCTCGGCGTTCACTGTTCGCGTTCACTCGCCGTTCACCATTCGAGTTCGCATTCGTGTTCGTCTGGAAGCCACGTTGCTCTGCTTCAAACACTGCGACCAACCCGCGCGCTCCACCTTGCCGTCGAACTGCTCTCTTTTGTCGCCGCCGTGAGTTCCCTAAACCCGCCACCAGACAATACACTCACACAACACCAATACTCTGCTTCAAACTCTGCAACTTCTGATTTCTATTACAATAAGTAACTATTTGATTTGGTAGTGGTTTGGATTATTTCATAGACTGAATTAAAGTTACAATAGTTATGTTCTCTTCTCTATCACATTGATATTAAGCTTTGAATTCTCTTATTTTGTTTTAATTTTACCGCACTCAACATGTTTGATGAAATGCTTTAACCATTTTTCTGGTTGGTTTTATAATTTCTAGCTTTTAGAAACTTAGTAAGTTGATTGCATGTGAATCTAGAATAATTGGATATTAATAATTAGGAAATTTTAGCTGCGCAGAAAACATATTAGCATGATGATTCCACTTGCATTAGAGTTCTTCTGGTAAATTTTAACTGTCATTGTGAATTTGTTAATTTGCTAATTGTTCTTGTGTTGTTGTTCTGTTGTTCCTCTGTTACTTCTAATTTTTTTGTTTTTGTTGTGATTTTCTGTTCTTGATTTAAGCTGTGATTGAAGGTTCTTTGGTTTTGGTATTCTTCACTTTCCTGTAAGCTTAGCTTTTAATTCTTTGAGCATACACGGATCAAATCATTGTTTTCAGCAATGGTGATTTTTAGATTTTTTTTTGGGTTGCTTTGTTTTAAATGTTCCTATTGTTGTTGTGTTTTTGCTGTGATTTAAATGTTCTTTTGATTCTTTTTTTTTTTTTTCTGAATGTCCAGTCAGTACTTGGTTGATTGGTTTTGCTCACTGAATGTATTTGATGATAAATTTTAAATTGATAACTCTATTACTGCTTTACTGTCTGTTTCTGTAGTCAAATTTTATTAAAGTTTCTTGAATTTGCACTGCCTGTGTTATTGATTCACTGTTCCTTCATTGCTTTTTTTTCTTGTTAATCATTGTGATGAGCTTTGTTAAAATTGGGTTGAAAACTACTAATCTTTCTTCATTTTTCACTGTTCTAACTTCTGTTCTTATTAAAAGATTTGCAGTTGGTGATCTTTTGATTTATTATATGCTTCATGTTTTCATTGTTCTGTTCTTATGAAGAAAAAAATTGCAATTAGTGATTGTATGATTCATGTTTTGGTTGTTTTGTTATATAAACAAAATTCTGTTTTCATTGTTTTGTTGCACTGTCCCTGTTCTTGATCTCCGCCGACTTGCTACCCCTCCTCCGTGTTGGATTCTTTTTGTTTCAGGCTTTGTTGTGTTTTTGTTTCAGCCTCTGTTGTGTTGTGTGTTTGTTTCGGGCTCTGTTGTGTGTTTATGTGCAACACTATCATTTTTTGTTTTACTTTTTGACTTAGCTACATTAAGACAATATTCTCTATCTTTAACTTGTGCATTGTAATTCAATCCAGCTATTTTTAATGGAAGTATAATTATGTTAATTGTCAACAAATTTGCAGCAAGTTATTGCATATTTTGATGATTAATTACATTTAGTTGGTGATATTTTACGTAGGGTTTTAAATTTGAAAGATATTTAGGATGTTTATTTATAATTTGTTTATTATTTTATTATGGAACGGTTTTTCCGGTTGAACCTCGGTTAGACCGGTTAGACCAGTAAACCAATGAACCAGTGACAAACGGTTTGACGACTGGTCCGGTTTTCAGAACCTTGCTCTTGACACAACCAACGGTGGAGCCACGATTAAGGGAAGGGGTATATCCAAACCAAAAACCAAAACCATAATCCTCTTTAAGTTCCAACGTTAATGTCATCCATAAACATGAACATACCGCTGTTGCACCCCAAAACCAGCACACCTCATCATTCACAGTTGCTCCTCACACAAATCAGGACATGCCAAAGCATGCAAGAATTGAAGCAAGTGCATGCCTTTCTCATCAAAACAGCACAAAACCATGAACCTGTTGTGGCAACAGAGCTTCTCAGGCACTCTGCAACCTCTGATTTTCGTGATATTGACTATGCCCTCTCGTTGTTCGATGAAATGCCTGAACCAGATTGCTTTGCCTGGAACACGTTGATAAGAGCACTTGCTGAAACCCATGATAGGCTACTGCATGCCTTGCTGTTTTTCTGCAATATGGTGTCTGATGGGATGGTGGAACCCAACAGGTTCACCTTCCCTTCTGTGTTGAAGGCTTGTTCAGTGTTGACCAGGTTGGAGGAAGGGAAGCAGGTTCATGGTTTGGTTGTGAAGTTTGGATTTTCTGGTGATGAGTTTGTGGTTAGCAATCTGCTAAGGATGTATGTGATGTGCGGGAATATGGAGGATTCCCATGTTTTGTTTCGCAGGAGTGTTGATGGTGTTGATTATATGAACAAAGTGATGAGGGATAAGAGGAGGGAGGAGGGTATTGTGGTTCTGTGCAATGTGATGGTTGATGGGTATGTGAGAGTTGGGAACCTTACGGTTGCTAGGGAGTTGTTTGACAGGATGCATAAAAGGAGTGTGGTTTCTTGGAATGCAATGATTTCCGGCTATGCACAAAATGGGTATTTTTTGGAGGCCATAGAATTGTTTCATAGGATGCAGATGGAGGATTTGCTCCCGAACCGGGTGACTTTGGTCAGCGTGTTGCCTGCAATTTCACGGCTCGGGGCCATTGAACTGGGGAAATGGGTGCATTTGTATGCAGAGAGGAACAAGATTAAGATTGATGACGCTCTTGGCTCTGCATTAGTTGATATGTATGCAAAGTGTGGGAGCATTGGGAAGGCTGTTCAGGTCTTTGAGAGGCTGCCTAAGAGTAATGTGATAACATGGAATGCTATACTCAGTGGTCTAGCCATGCATGGTAAAGCCAAGGACGTGTTTGATTTTTTTGCGAGGATGGAAAGAAGTGGCATATCCCCTAGTGATGTAACATACATAGCCATCTTGAGTGCTTGTAGCCATGCAGGGTTAGTAGACAAGGGTAGATCATATTTCAATCATATGGTTAATGTGGGGTTTGTGCCTCGGATAGAGCACTATGGATGCATGGTTGATCTCTTGGGACGTGCTGGATATCTAGAAGAAGCCAAAGAACTTATATTGAACATGCCAATAAAATCAGATGATGTGATATGGAAGGCTTTGCTTGGTGCTTGTAAGGTACATAAGAATGTTGAAATTGGAAGGCGTGCAGCAGAGGTTTTAATGCAAGTGGCTCCACACGATAGTGGGGCATATGTGGCTATCTCGAACATATATGCCTCATCTGGTGATTGGGATGCAGTTGCAGAGGTGAGGTTGATGATGAAAGACTTGGACATAAGGAAAGACCCTGGATGCAGTTGGATCGAGATTGATGGTGTTATTCATGAGTTTCTTGTTGAAGATGATTCCCATCCTAGTGCCAAAGAAATACACTCAATGTTGGAGGAAATTTCGAACAAATTAAATTTTGAAGGTTATAGGCCAGATACCACACAAGTCTTGCTTAAGATGGACGAGACACATAAAGAAAGTGTGCTGCATTACCACAGTGAGAAGATTGCAGTTGCCTTTGGCTTAATTAGTACAACACCAAAGACCCCACTTCAGATTGTGAAAAACTTGCGAATTTGTGAAGATTGTCATTCCTCCATGAAATTAATATCAAAGATTTACAATCGCAAGATAACTATCAGGGACAGGAAGCGGTTTCACCATTTTGAGCATGGTTCATGTTCTTGTATGGACTACTGGTAGTTGGTCATTCTATGGTGACTGCAACTATAGGTTTTCGATTGTTCTAACTGTTACTAACCTCCTTTGAGTGTCTTTGAAAAGCAAAGCCTTTGTATTGGTGAGTATAGTTGCTAGAATTTGTACATCAAAAGATCCTTTTTATTGTCCATAAAGTAGATGCCTTTTGCACATAACTTGCTCAGACTGATGTAATCTCAAATATATAAACCTCCCAAGTACTATAGTTACTTTTTGTTTTTCAAAATTTAGTTGGCATTTACTGTATAAAATTCTTCTTAAGTTACATGTAAACAAATGATCATTACGGTCATGGGAATGTGCCTTAAAAGTGACTTTGAGAGAACTTTTGTCATAACTGAGCTGTTTTCAAGTACATTCTTGTGCAGAGATTAATAATTTTGGAGGAGAGGTTTTCCAATCAGCATCGAAGGTAATTTCCTTAGAACCACTTTTGAGAGGGGAACACACCTCAAGGTTCCCATCCAAGCTGCAGCTCTACCATTTTTGTCACACCGGTAGTCTGTAGCTCCAATCACTGCTCATGCATAATGTTCCTTATTCATAAAACACTGAAACAAACACCTTCCCTTGATGAAATGCCAAACCATCTTACTCACTCCATTACTTAAACTATTCCATCCATAAGATAAATCCTAATACCTTAGTATTATGGGTAAGAGCCAGTATAGTCTTTATTCTTATTAGTTTCCAAGATAAATCCTAGTTCAAAATTCAATCTAAAAAACCATGACTCCAATGCATTTGATTTACAGCTGCTTGCACAACCCTTATCATGGCTCACTTCAACCAAGTTCCATTGGTAAGTTTTAATTGCTTTTAGCTATGGTTACTTCTTGGGTTTCTGTGATTATTCTACTTGTTTTAATTTCATTGTTGATGTTTAGGCTGCTGGAGATTCCATTGCCATTTTCTCTTCATTGAATATAAGAGCCGCTATTTTGTGAGTCCCTCTTTATCTTTCGTTCCTTTCTCCCCTCCCCTTTCTTTTGATTTTATGGAGCTCATGATTAACTTTTGTTGTCATATAACAACATGCTGTTTCAAATGTTGGATTAGTTCTGCAATTGTCTTCAATAGAAAATTGATATGCTAAAGCTACTCCTAAAAACTACACTAACTAAAGCTAAATATTTTTCTTTTCCATTTTATTCAACATAAAAGATTACATTCTATAGGAACCTAAAAGACTCTAAAACATTCTACTACTAAGACACATCACCTATTCTAGAACATATGCCCATGGCACCTACTACCTTCTTAGAATATTCCTATAATTATCTTTCCCATCATGTCTTTTGCTATAAATCCTTCAGGTTCCTAGTTATACATCTTTCTGAACAGGACTTTGTTGACAGAAGCAGGAACAGCAGCAAGAAACTTCCTATCACATATAAGTCCCCATTCAGCTACCGTGGAGCTTCTATCTCCACCAACCCATTCCCAGCTCCCAGGCACCAAACCACAAACAGAACCGCCACGGCCGTCAGCGCAGTACACCCCATTCTTGCACCTCCGATGTGGCTGTGCATCACTGAAGATTGTCACCAATGTGCTCTGTGCATCAAATATCCATGCAAATGAAACCATGGTTATCAAACTCGCGAGTTAACTCGTAAACTCGTACGAGTTTACGAGTTTAGGTAGTGGAATCGAGTTGACTCGGACACAAACTCGTTTCTGGGTAGACTCGGCTAGACTCGGCTAGACTCGGACAGAATCGCTCAAACTCGCGAGTTTACTAGCGAGTCAGCGAGTTTGAATTGGGTACCCATTTTCGCCAAAATGGCGTCGTTTTGAGCCCAAAAAAAAAAAAAAACAAAAACAACTACAGCTAACTAAACCACTAACCCAGTAACCCTAATTCGAAAACGGCGCCCTCACTCTCCACCACCACCAAGCCCTCACTCTCTTCTTCTTCTCCGACGTTTGCTGAGGCCGCCACCATCCACCGGCACCGTTGTCTGCGCCGCCACGCAGAGGGCGGACGGATCCCTCATCCCTCGCCTGTCGCCTCGCCTAACCACTACCAGTTTTCCTCGTGGAGTCGTGGTATATCGCCAACACCACCCACCAGCCCACCACCCCTATCGTTCATGTCCTGATGTCCTGAACTGGTGAAGGTTCTTCGTGCCACAGCCTACATCGCCGACACCAGCCCACCACCCACGTCGGAGAACTCGATGATTCATAGCACGCTGTTCATCACCGCCCCTGTTCTGCGTTCGTCGGCCGTCGCCCCTGTTCTGCGATCTACTTCCAATTTTACTTCTGCTTCACTGCGTTTGCCTCCCGACCTCCCCTGTTCGTCGCCCCTGTTCTGCACTGCCAATCTACTTCAATTCTGTCCCTGTTCTCAAAGGTAATTTTTTTAAACAAATTCAAATATTAACAAATTTGGTCTGAATTTTGCAATTTTGGTTCTGAACTTCTGATATTAACTTTTTAAAATTTTTTTAGTTTAGTTTAAATCATACACAGAATTGGTTAATGAGATTTGATATGATGGAAAAAAATTAAACTGATGCTGCTTCATGCTTTAATAATCTGAATTTGTTATCTGGGTTGTTGAATTTAGTTGTGGTATGAATTCTGCAATTTTGGTTCCGAACTTATGATATTAGTTTAGTTTAAATCATACACAGAATTGGTTAATGAGATTTGATATGATGGAAAAAAAATTAAACTGATGTTGCTTCATGCTTTAATAAGTTAGTAATGTATCAAAAGAACTAAAATGTGTGGTTTATTACTTTATTGGTTGTCTGGTTAAAATTTTTTTTTTCTAAACTACTTTTTTTCTAAACTACTGATATGTGATATCAATAGATAATACTAGGTTGATTGGTTCTGGATTAGTGGACTTGTCAGTTGTTAGACGTTAATGTTAAACTGTTAGTTACTTAGTTAGTGATTTTTTTGTTAATGAATCTGAATATCTGACTGAAACTCTGAAATGTTAGTGTTAGTTTAGTTAGTATTAATTATGAATAATTCAACTTTGATAGTGGATCACTTGGCAATTGAAGGCTGAAATCTGAATGTTATTTATCAACTGAATCTGAATTTGAAATCTGAATTTAGTTAGTGGATAATCTGAAACTGAATTTGTTATTTGGGTTGTTGATTTTTAGGGATAAAAATACAAAATGTCTGAGAATGTTTCTGATGAAGATGGTGAAGATGGTGAAGATTATGATGCTGGTGCCATAGAAGATGAAGAAATTGGAGTATTTGAGTTTTCGACTTTATTTTGTTGTTTTCTTTTGTTTTTTGGTTGTGTCTTAACTCTTATGAAGTTTTGATTGTGTGGTTGTGTGTTTTATGTTGAACTAGATACATACTTGTGAAGGATTTAAATGTGTGATCTAGAGCACTTGTTGTAACTTGTAAATTTGTAATTGTAGTATTATGTTAATTTATTATGTGTTTTGATGTTGAAATTGTTAAGTTTGAATGTCTATATCTGAGTAAATATATATATATTATACATGATATATATTTTTTTTTATAAAAAATGTATAACAGGTAAACTCGTACGAGTCTACGAGTCGAGTCTACGAGTCGAGTCTAGGTCAGCTCCACGAGTTTACCTAGACTCGCGAGTTTGACAACCTTGAATGAAACCACAAGCACATGCAAGATTTGGGATAATCCAAGTGAGCCTACATAACCTTCCACAACTTCATCCACAGTTAGCTCAAGTTTTGTGCCTTCTTCACTTTCCGCCAGGGTTGTGCCTCTTCTTCCATGACTCTCTTTTGATTGATCCTCTTCCATGATGCTTCCTACAATAATCAAAACACAATGGAAATTTTTTTATTATTATTAGTGCCTATTGTTTTGCTCCCTTCCTAGAATGCACATACACTCTTATTTATAGTGTTATTGTGCTCTCATTCTATATTTCTAGAACATTAATATTATCTAATTATTCTAAATTTTAATAACAATTAATGAATACAAAATAAATAAACTTTTAAATCTTTTGGATTAGTTTTAATTTTCTCACAAACATTTTTTATTTAATATTTTTAGTGGCAGCTTCACCCTTTTCTCCTTTTTTTTTTCATTGTTAGGTTTGTGTTGTCTAGCTATTCTGTGTGGGTGTATTTTATTTTATTTTGCTATATATATAGATATTTCGTTATTTTGGTCACTTTCTTTTAGTGCTTTTATTTTTAAGGTTAAACAAAAGAGATATTCATATCTAATATGAAATAATGGCTAATTCATCAAATAAAAAAAAAAGGATGCATATGAAATGGAGGCCTAATGGTTATACAAATTTCAATCTTATTTGTGTTGGTCTCTAACGATTTGTTTGGTTTAAAGAAAATTGAGTGAAAAGAAAATGTAAGAATGAAAAATGGATGGAAAATTAACTTTTACACTGTTTAGATCAGATAGAAAATTCGGAGGAAAATAAAAAAAAAAGTGGTACGGAGGCCATCAAATTTTTTCTTCTAGGACATGAGATGAAAACTGATAGAAAAGTATAAACAATGGTAAAGTTACAAATTTACCCGTCGTATAAACAATAGTAAAATTACATTGATATATTATTATTTATATATAATATAGGGAAGGGTATTAATATAATTTTACTTAGTTATGATTTTTTCTCTTCTTACCTTTTTTTATATCTAAACAAAAGAAAATTTTTCTTCTATTTTTTTTTTCTATTCATTTTCTCTTCATCCAAACAACATTAAAAAAATCAATTTTTCCTTTTATTTTTTTTTATTTTTTTTCTATTTTCTTTCCTCTTATTTTCTATTTTTCATCCAAACAAAGTGTAAGTAAAAATACTTTGACATTAATATTACAGGTTCTTCTCCGTACAGATGAAGTTTGTAAAGATGTATAGAAAATTCTGCTCCTGTATAGAAAATCCTGCTCCTTGTGGCAGTGTCTTAAATGTGGATTCCTTATCCCACTTTGAGGTCCTGATGTCTCTCGTAGCTTGGTTTTGTGAGGGAATAGTGAGTCTTAGTTGTGTGACGGTGTTAACTATGACATGGATTTAGCTAATGGAATTGGGCCGGCATGATTTTAGGTCCGTTTGGAAACTTCAAAAAGTTACTTTTTCACTTATGAAAAAAGTAATAGTATTAATGTAAAGTGCAATTTTTAAAACTAAGAGTTAATACTCAAATTCGTCCCTGAAAGATACCTCGATCTCCATATTAGTCCCAGAAAGATAAAGTTAATCAAAAGAGTCCCCGAAAGTTACACGAGTGAATCAGGTTCGTCCTTCCGTCAGTTTGCTTGATGACATGGCTAACGTCTGCTCACGTGGGACGTTAACTGCCATGCTGGCAAAGAAGGAAAACGACGCCGTTTTGAGTGAATGTCCAGATAGACATGATTCGGCGTCGTTTTGTGGGCAGCGTGGATTCAAAACGTTTCAGAGTGGATTCACCCTCTTCCATAACAAGTATCTCCATGTTTCGTCTCCCTCAAGCCATGCCCTAACCCCTTCACGTTGCATTCGAACGTCACCATCCACGTTTCTTGTTGTTGGTTGAGGATCAAAGCCGAGTAGGTGTTGTTACTGAGAACAGAGGTCGTCGGCTCTGTTAGCAACATTGATTGTGGAAGAAGTAATCGTGACGGTTGGAGGTAAGCATTAAAGCATTAAAGTTTTTTTCTTTTTTTGAAATCAGTTTGTAGCGTGATGACTTAGGGGTGGCGTTGTGTATGTCTCTGTCTGATTACGGGTAGGGGTATGAGGAGGCTAAGGATTTGTGTGACTATTGTTGAAGTGTCAGAATGTATTACTTTGATTGTCGTTGTGATGATATTGAGTTATGGGTCTTTCATTTTAATGAGGGTTAGTTTTCGTTGTTGCATGTTTGTGTTGGGGTTAGGGTTTGTTATGTTATGATTGAGAATAGGCAGTTGCAATCTATGTAGGCTAAGGAAGTTTTCTTTTTTCTGATTGTAGATGGAAGGTCCTCCGATGACCTTTGTGTTTCACCATGGTGGATTGTTTAAGAAGAATGTGGAAGGAGATATGGTATATGAACCCGATAATACGGAGGTGTTGATGGGGGTTGAAGGAGACACGCTTGACGTCTTCTACGTAAGGGGTTATTATAGGGAGTTGGGTTACATTGAAGCTGGCAACTGTTGGTGGAAAGATCCTGCAGTTCCCCTCTCATCAGGGTTGAGAAGGTTAGTCACAGACGCAGACTTGGTTGCCATGTGCAAGGATTGCAGGAGAAACCACAATCTAATCAACATAAACCTGGAGAATTGTATTTCTCAGCCTTGTATAGTAGAGGACATTGCGGAGGAAGTAGTGAATGTGGAAGCAGAAAGGCTGAAACAAGAGAAGTATTTCGAAGCTAAGAAGTGCAATTTCCAACCTGTGAAGAAACCCACAATAATGGATGTTGATTCCAACAAGCAAACCTCTCACCCCAACCTGTGAATCCAGTGAAAGGTCAGGATCTGTGGAAAAAAACTCCACACCCAGCTCCCGTCCCACCACCATTTAAGGCAAAGCCTGGAAGGCCAACGAAGAAAAGGAGAAGGGACAAAGAGGAACAACCTACTGGGTCAAAAACAAAGATGAAGAGGAAGTAGAACCCTATCAGATGCATGTATTGCAGTGAGATAGGACACAACAAGCGAAGCTGTGCAAAGAAGAAAGCCACTGAAGCTGAGGAGCATGCTAGGCAGCTGCAGCTGCAACTAGCTGTGGTTGCCCCTGCTGCAGAAGGGGCTGACCCTGAAGCAAGCACTGTCCCAAGAATTGATATAGCTCCATCACCAACACAGACTCCAACAGTAATTGATATTAGCCAGTCTGAAAGCATACCACCAACCCAAGAAACAAAACAGGTAATCTGCCATATGTGATTTATTTTAAACATTTGATATTTTTTTTAAACCTATCTCATTTCTTTTATAAGCTAAATCTAAATCTAGATCTACCATTAAATTATGTAGGAACAAGTCACAGCAAGGCCATCCAAGTTAAAGGTCATTAAAGGGAAAGCCAGACTTCAATCCTCTCCTAAACCTACTGTAGCTGCACTAGTCGCTATCTCTGCTGAGACAATCAAGGGGACTAGTTCAGCCACTGCTAAAAAACTGGCCGAATTTATGACCTTCGTTCCTACTCCAGGCTTCAAGCCCCCAAGAAAGACTGATAAATGACTTTGATTAGTGTTGAAATGTATTATGGTTGAATTTGTTTTTGTGTCAGGATACTTTATGTTATTTTGCACAGGGCAATTGAAGTTTCATTATCTACATTTTGGTCTTCTATGTAACTGAAAGTTGTACTATGCCCTTTTATTTTGGTCTAGGATACACATGTAAAAGCTTATGACTTTGATGTGGTCTTCATGTTAAACCTTTTTATTTTGGTCCTTAAGACAATGTGACATGTAGCCTTCTATGGCAACTCAATGTTTAAGAGTACTTTGACTACTCAATGTTTAAGAGTTCCTTGACTACTGATTATGTCCATTCCTTACTACATCTTACTTTAATAGTGATCAGAATTGGTTTGGAACCTTTGAATTGGATTGTGTTGTCTTCATCTAAAAAAATCAAATGCAACATCTATTCTCATTCAATGGATTCATCTCATTATACCATTACATATCAACAGAATTTGCTTTAGTTGGAACGAGATAACAAACTACAAACGATCACATTAAGCACAACTACCACAAACAGGAAAACTATTAACATTTTCAATGCTTTTACTTCAACTTCCAAGCTGTCCAGTCTCCATGCCACCTTCAACCTCCATTCATCACAGTCACTATCAACCTACAGCTCAGCCCCATAATCTTTCTTTCTTCCACCTTCGCCCACCCCTTCATACTCATCATCCTCAACCCACTTAAAGTAGTTGCAGTGACTGCCCTTCTACAAATTCAAAAATCAAAATAAAAAATTAAACAAAACCCCAAAAACACAAAACAACATGGAAAACCCTTAACTTCTTACACAACACTCATCCGGTACCTTGGACATGCAAGGAATAGTCTATCTGGGTTCTTTGCTGTCCCAGATTTTCTTATCGCAGCCTTCAACCCACAGAAACATGATTCCTCATGGGTTTTCCTCCTGGTTCGGATTGAGGCCCTCGAACCATTACTGCCATTCGACAAAAACGACACACCATCACCACGGCCTCCATTTCCTGCCTCCATCGTCGTCCCAAACTAGCAATTTCAACACGATCCCACGCATATGGCCCTCTGATTGCTGAAGGCGACCTATTTGTCGTGGAAATTAGGATTAGGTTTCAAACACTTAGGGACTTATTTGAACTGTTTTGCTAAACTTACCTTGTCAGCAATAGGTTATGACAGCTTGGCCTCTTCCACGTGGGAAGCTAACGACACACATCAGCAGACGTTATCCAGATCACCAAGGGAGTTAACGGAAGGACAAACGTGATTCACTCGTGTAACTTTCGGGGACTCTTGATTAACTTTATCTTTCAGGGACTAATATGGAGATCGAAGTATCTTTCAGGGACGAATTTGATATTTAACTCTTAAAACTAAATTATAACTTTTTAAGAAGTTATTTAAGTGTTTATAGAAAAGTTAAAAAAATGACTTATCTCATAATAAATTTTTTATCACATTTCTTTTAAAATAATCACTTTTAAAACTAAAAAATCAAACACAAAATAATTTATTTATAAACTACTTTTAATATAAATATTTATTATTTAAGTTATTTTTTCAAAAAAACTTAATTAAGCAATTTATCCAAATTGAATCTTATAGGCATGTATGCTATGCCTCTTTCTTCTGGGTTATAGACTTATTTGTTGTTATTAAGACATTTATAGACAACTAGTACTTTAGTTGAGTGGCTAAATATATTGCCTTTTAAATATGTTGTCCAAATTCAAATTTTGGTGATGATAAAGTAATAAATAAAATCCTTAAGTGTGTCTGTCTTTGTCGAGGGTTATCTTTTTTGGTGTTAAAAAATTTTCAAAAAATATTAGAAAATTATCAGAATTTATTAATTTTTGTCATCAGTTAATCATCAATATTTAAAAGTGTAAATTAAAATATATTGTTAAATTATTAAATTAAAAGAATTAATAATTATGTTATTTTTGGTCAACAATTTTAGCTATCCATCTAATTCCTTTACTAATCCTATACAACAAGTGCAGTTGCAATATATATATATATACCTTCTTCACGGCCAACTGGGTAAGGTTTAACACAAAGATCACAAAGATCGTCAAATAGGTAACATATTCATTCCATTCGGATCGATGGCTGCTAAGTATGTGTGCCCTCGCCACTTCATATATGATAAGTTTTAGATCCAAATGTGTTTTAAGATCCCTTGTGTGTTTTTGACTTTTTTCCTTTTTACTTATCATCAAGTATTTTATTCCTATCTCACATGGTTCATGTTTTCTGTACAACTTCGTATATGTCTATTTTTACTTTAGGATTTAACTTCTTAATTGTTATTTAAATGATGAGAACTATATTACTTGTATTCGCACTACCAATGCAAGCCTCCTTTAGTGTAACTGAAAGGGGTCAAAATAACCTTTAACAAGAAAGGGTTAGTTACGTTAGAATGATACCAAGATGGATAAATTATTAAATCTCATGAGGCTTCTGGAACCTAAGGGAGATACAAATTGAGGAGGATATGCTAAATTTCAAATTTTATAATATTTGTACTCTTTACTCATTCCAAATTTGTCACATGTAATATTTTCTTACCTAAATATGAGTATGTAAATGAAAGTAATCCACATCTATATTTAACTAATGCTAAACAGAATAAACAGTTCAATAGTTCAATGATTTCAATTTCGCTTGTCAACAGAAAAAATAAACAGTATATTTTTTTTTACGATATTTTTTAATTTGATAAATTAAGGATTAATCTGTCACTTACTTAAGTGGACGAGTGAGCTAACCACCGGATTAACTCAAGTTGATTAATAAACAATATAGGAAACCACTCACACATAATCGATTAAATTGTGTTATTTTTGTTAAAATTAGCCCAAACAAATTAATTTGATAAAAAAAATGGTGAATCAAATCTTGAACTTGTCTAAATTAATATTATTTTTTATAAAAAATAACTACAATACCCCTATTATAAAAAATAACTAAAATACTCCTATATATATATATATATATATATATATATATATATATATATAATTTTAAAAACTTTAAATCCTAATCCTACGATGGCAGAGAAAAAAAATGCTAGAATTTAGGGTTCACAAAATTAATATATATATATATATATATATATATATATATATATATATATATATATAATAGGGATATTTTAGTTATTTTTATAATAAGAATATTGTAATTATTTTTTATTAAAAAATATTAATTTAGATCGATTCAAAATGTAACTTAATAATTTTTTTGCTAAACTTAAAAATAATATAGTTTAATCGATTAAATTTTAATTATTAAAAAACATCTTAAAAAAATGCACAATTTTTTTTATCTTGGGCAGGCCAGACAAATCCGACCCGACAGAAAAACAACCCAGCCTAATTCCAGATTCAAACAATTTCCCTCTCACCTAATATTTCCCTCTCGTAACTTTCTTCACCTACCCCTATTGAAGATACAAAGCGCTCCACTTTCTCGAACGCATTCCGGTGACTTTTCTTTTATATCGGTCACGATTGTTCCTTTCATACCTTTATCTTCTTCCAAGCTTCTTCTTCTTTCTCGGCCTCAGCTGTCCAATCTGTCAAGTGCTCCCTATTGCAACCATACGGTGGCGACGAGCAGAGAAGATTCGATAAGGAGGACATACGAAGCTTCCTAACTAAGACAAAGACAGAGACCGAGACTCCCACTCCCAAGAACACTTCAGAATTAGATACTACTCTAACGTGTGAAAAAAACTCGCAGACAATTGATAGCAGCTTTGACAGAGCTAGAGAAATTTTAGGTGACGTCGATACTGGGTTAGGCTCGAAGGAGGAATTGGCTTGAACCTTGGCTTCGGAACACATTTTGAACTGATTTCAATGACTACCTGAGCCTTTATTGGTTGGTAGTTATGGTAGTTGTCCTATTCGGTGAAGGGTTTCCATCCTTCTGCACTGATTTTGCAATATTAGACTGGCTTTTTCACTTTCAAAATGTTTTATAGATGAAGAGGCAAGTTGTAGCTTCAACCCTGGGAAAGTCAATCTTGTGCTTTAGTCTCTGCCATTAGATGAACTAGTCTGTTACCTTCTCTTGGGATCTAAGTGAAACCTCACTGATTAATGTCAGACTTTATTTTCGTTATGTCTTTCATGATTGGATCAATCTCTCAAAGATTTTCTCTAGACTTAAGAGCTTCCATTATGATTAGGTTGTTTGATTCGAAAATTACATTATTTATTTCCAGATTTTTTGCTAAACTTGATCCTGCTTTGAATTTTGATGTAGTTCTACCCTGAGTTGCTGAGACTGTCTCTAATGACCGTTGCATCCCTAAATTTTAATTGGCAGAGAAGGAAGCATCCACGTTTATCTTGATCTAGTTTTGTGGAGGAGGTCTTCACTTTACAGGTAATTTCTTCACTTCACTATAATTTAATGTTCCTGTGACCTGAACATAATTTTAGATCCAATTTAAATGAATCTGAAAATCGATTGTATTTTTCATCAAAACAGTAACTAAAAATACGAATAACACAAATATAAGATCTAAATTATTGTAAAGCACACACATAACAATGTCAACTATTCTAAAGCATACAGATAAAACTAACAATGTTAGTTATTCAAAATAAACATCCTATGGGTCAACATAGTCGTCGACGTCGTCTTCCTGCCAATCTTGATCATCATGCTGCTGTGGCTGTGGTAGCGGCACTACTGCTGATAACAACTCCACCTTTGAGCTTGGTCTGACTCGTATAATCTCGTAGTAGGCGGCTATCTCCTACCTCATCTTGCGAATCTCCTCTCATCCGTTAGAATCTTCGAATGGGCTGCCTCCATGGTCTCTTCTTTCTCATGCCAGACTGACTCACGTTGATCGAGGTGAGCAAGCAACTCACGAATATGGTCCTCATCCTTGTTGATCTGTCATCCTCTCTCGTCCAAGCTCTGGGTGAGATCGCATACATGCGAACACAACTCAACATGGTCTCTAGAGATGCTAGAGGAGCACTTGAAGCCGAGGAGGATGAAGCTAAAAGACTGGATTAAAGAGTGCAGACAAAGTAGGATCAGACTTCATAAATATATTCTTGTATGACTCCCAAACAACGTTATGCCATACCGCATTCGGATCTACCACAATAGCACTATTTGACTCGTTGCCTTCCTCGACACTCTGCTGGGATGCCAGGGTCCAAACCTGCAATTCTGTCTTATATTGGTCTTGTGCAAAATAAAAAAGAAATTGTTTTAACAAAATTCCAACAGAATTTTCCCTTAAATAAGAGACCTTCACTAAATAATGTTATCAATTTTTCTAATCTAAACAGGGTAAGGTTCAACAACACAATAATGACATTAGAACTTTAAATTTATTCCATAATAATTCAATAGAGTATCCCCTTAAATTAGAGATCTCCACCGAACAACATTTGCATTTTTCACAAAAAAATAATCCAAACAATCAATCAGTCCTAATTATTCTATTGTGCAACTCCTTTTTACTCTGCAATTTCTAGCAAACAAAGAATCGAGAAGTAGGTGCCACTAGACCTTCTCCAACTTCCATTCTACAAATCTATCCGTCTTATAAAATTAGAGATTACCAACTTCAAATTCAAGCTATAATACCAAAACCGCACGAACAACCCACAATTTGTAATATTGGCGTTACAAAAATGCTCAATCTGGCCCAAAAATGCTCTAACCTAATTCCATAGTAAATTAAGATAATTTCAATACATTAATTTCATTAAGAAAAATAACCAAACTTAAACATAATTTGACCTAATTAACATAATCACCCTAACCAACTAACTAATTAATTAATTATCCCATACAGACCTAACAAGTCCTAAACCTTAGTTAAATCAAATTAACATAAACTAAATAATCACAATGACTATTGTTATAACTTTTTCATAACTAATAAAATTTTTTTGATAGAACTAAAAAAAACTTAAACTAACTTAAATAAAATACATTCAAATTACAAATAAAAAATAAAAATGTAAAAAAAATTATTAACTTGACAAGGTAGGAAAGACGGCCAAAAACATTGAATGAAAAATTAAAATTATAGAAAATAATAAAATTTATAAAAATAACTAACATTTTAGAAAAAAAATAAATCTTGAAAAAAAAAACCCTAACTAACCTATCTTAATTCGAGTTGAAGAGGCAGAGGAGAGGCTCACGGAGGTGCAAATGATAGTGGAGCTGTAATAGCGGCAATGCAGAACATAGAGGATGAGTTTATTTTTGGAGAGGAGGGGAAGAAGAACATAGCAAGCACTAAGAGAACCCTTTTGTGGTGGTAGATGAAAGCAAATTTACTCCGAACAACACGATAATGACGGTCACATCAGAATGCTTGTGGATTGTAACACTAAGTAGGGATGGTGGAGGTGGCACCAGGGATAATTGAGGAAGACGGTTCTAAAATGGGAGTGTTTTTGGAGTGTTTGAGGTTGAAGAGAATATTCTAAAATGGGAAAGAAGGCGGTTGTGCTCGTTTATTTAGCCCCAAAATTACGTTGAATTTTCAGTCGAAAAATTCAAATAGTAACTTAAATTTCATTTATTAATAAAATACTACGTTTAGATTACCGTGAGATCCAATCCAACACTAATAGTCATACCAAAAAAAGTGTTTGGTCTTCAGTTTTCTTCTACCAATTCCGACAGTAATACCTACTCTAATACTTACGCCAAAGATGAATGTTATTCTTGCGAAAATTTTCATTTGATTTTACGGAAGATTTTAGAATCCGACAAAAAAAATCTCACATTTCATTATTGGTGTTTCTCCCATGGAAATTCTTATGAAAAGTACGATAGAAATACCAACGAAAAAATTCGACAATAAATCAGACTGAGAATTCTCGTGTTCATTTTGTTTATATAAATATTTTGGGTTTAGCTTCACAAAATTGTGTTTTCTATTATTGAAATTTCTTTGTGTGTGTGTGTGTATTTTTTGGACATCAAGAGGAGTACAACCGTTTAGAGAAGGAATTATTCTTTAACTTCGTGGACAATCCCGTTGAAGTTAGGTACGAATGACTACAACAACAACTACTATAAATGCACTGATAAATAAACCACTAAAATCCCTAAAAATTCATCTATCTTGACAACTTTATTGTGATTTTTCTTTGCCAGCAATTTGTCCAACTGTTTCATTCATTCCGTCTTTCATTCCCTTACTTATAACAGCACCAAATTCTTCACTAACATGCATATCAGGAGCAACCGTGTTAACCTCTTCATCCATACATGTAAAAAAAAACAACACTCTTTTCAACTACACTATCTTCCATACCAAAAATCTCATCAAACCAAACAAAGAAATCACATTATGGTAATTTTATCTGCAAGTGCAACAACATATATACACCAATATCAACTTAATACCATTGTCACAATCTAACTACATAAAAAATTATGTCTTAAAAAATATGTTATTTTGAGCTACGTGAAAAGAACGTCATTTTTACTGTATTGTAAAATGATCATTTGTCTTTTAAGTGACACGTGTTATCGTTATAACCAGATCACTTAGTCAACGACCACATAGAATCCCTCCATTAATTGTTAACAGGTCAAAGCAATGAAGGGATCTATTTGTTTTAGAGAATGTCCAATGTGATAAAATGAAGGCCCCAATCACTACTTCTTTGACAAAAAGTGGAGATTGAGCGTGGGAAGAAAATGAAGTTGAGTTTCTTTACATTTTTTGAGGCAAATGAAGCCCTGATCAGAGAAACTAAGCTTCTTAAAAAAGAAGCCAACCAAAGTTAAACATATGTGACTAACAATTTATTAATAATTATATTTTTTATTTAATTAATAATTATATTTCTATTTAATAATTTATTAATATAAATAATTATATTTATTCAATATTGAATAATTATTTATACTGTTATATTAAAATAATGGTCTTTAACTTTCAAGTAATTTGTTCAAGTTACTAGAACTCTGAGCAAATTTTGCTAAATCACCATTCAGCTTTTTAATAATTTCATTTAGTCTTTCATTTTCAGCAATAAGCTCTTGAGAAGGATCCACAATATGCTTTCCTTTTAGTTTTTCAAGTTCAGATTTTAGAAATATGTTTTCTTCAATAATGTCCAAAGCACATTCAGTTTCCTTCACCTTTTCTCTCAAAAAATCATTTTTAGCTTTCAACATTTCTTTTTTAGATTTGCATTTAGTGTATTTTTCCAACAGTTTTGAGGAATTTAGTGTAAGATCATCTATTATAGCATGCAAATTATCTATAGACAAGTCATAGTAATTTACCTCATCAAGATGATCATTACCAGCCATGAAGCAGATTTTATCTTCACCTTCAGAATCTTCTTCCTCATTCGAGTCATTCTCAAGATCCTCCCAAGATGCCATGAGCACTCTCTTATTTTCTTTCTTCCCTTTGTCCTCCTTCTTGAGCTTTGGACAGTTGAACTTAAAATATCCAGCCTCCTTGCAATGATGACAAGTCACCTTGCTCAAGTCTTTCTTGTAATTATTTGAGCTTGAACCCTTGTATTTGCCTTTGTTCTTCATTATCCTTCTAAGTTTCCTAACAAAAAATATAAGTTCATCATCTGAAATACCATCACTAGACTCACTCTCTTTTGATTCTATTTTTGACTTGAGGGCTATTCCCTTTTTCTTTGAGTTCGGGTTTGTGTGTGTGGCTTTATAGACAATGAATTTTCCTCTCAACTCATCATAGGTTATAGGGCTTAGGTTATTGCTCTTGGCTAGGACAGTGGCAGTAGTTTCCCATTCCTTTGTGAGGCTTCTAAGAAGTTTTCTCACTAGGGTTTGTTCTGAGTAGGTTGTACCCATAGCATCAAGGTTGTTGATTATGATTGAAAATCTCTCAAACACTTCATCAATGCTTTCTCCATCCTTTATATTAAACATCTCGTACTCATTTCGCAGCATATCAATCCTCGTTTCTTTGACTTGTTTAGTGCCTTCATGTGTAACCTAGAGTTTCTCCCAGATTTCTTTGGCTGTCTTGCATTTAGACACCGTTCGGTACTCTTCAAAGCAGATAGTACAGTGAAGAAGGTTGATGGCTTTAGCATTCAACTCTATTTTTTTCTTGTCGTTATCATTCCATTCAGCTTCTTCTTTTGGAGTCACCACTCCATCATCACTTGTTTTTGTTGGAATCTTGGGATCGCTGATGACAATCTTTCAGATGTTGTAATCAATGGATTGAATGAAGATTCTCTCATCTCTTTCCAGTAGGCATAGTTCTTCCCGTTGAAGAAGGGAGGCTTGTTATTTGACTGGCCTTCAGTTAGAGTATAGGCAACTGTGGTTGTGCCCAAGTTTGCCATTGGACCTTTGCTCCAAGTGGTAAAGCTTGATTCTTAAGACCTTGGCTCTCGATACTAGTTGAGGGTTGTAGAAGGCTTAGAGAAGAGGGAGGGGGGTTGAATTTATGAGCTTCTTTTAACTTTAATATATTAACCCTTTAAAACAAATTTTAAGTCTGAATCTGTTTGAACTCAGCAGCAAAAAATTTATGAGACAATTTTATTTTGTCTCATGAACATCAGAAAACAGAACAGAGCAGGAAAGAGAAAAGCTGACACCATCATGTATCCTGGTTCGGTTTCCTTGTACAATGAAATCTACATCCAGTCTCCACCACAACAGTGGTGGAATTTCCACTATAGTTAAAGTATTACATACACCAATTCCACAGGATTGATACAATCCTTTCACACTCAAGTTCTAACCTAACTTGACTTGGTTATGCTAATATCTAACTCTTCACTCTTAGTGCTAACCCAAGTAAGAAAGGGATACCTCACTGGTACAAGATACAAGACACAGAATCAACCTAAAAAAATATGAAATCACTCTAGGCTTTTCACTCAAGTGTTTCTCTCCGCCTCTTTCCCCTCTTAGGCTCTTTCAATGACTCTTTCATTCAACCTTTTACCTCAAGAAATTATAGAAAGATAAACATTGAAAAGAAATTACAATCTGTAAAACATGAAGGAGATTAATATTTCAACAGCCTCTTTGCTATGTGATGAACCAGATTTGCTTGCCTCTGATTTAGTTCCTCATTCTGGCGGAATGCTCCTTTAACTAGAAAGCATTGTCCAAGTTGATGAACTTCTTCAGAGAACTCTTCTCATAACACAAACCTCAAAACACTGGTTCTCTCTCCTTGGCTTCAGAATGATGAAAAATCTTCTTTTGTATCTCCTTGTATGTTGCTGAGTTGCTCTCTTCTAGGTCAACTCCTTGAGCTATGTGATACCAACTTACCATCTCACTTTTTCCCAATTAATCCCCAATTTAGGAACTTTGGTTCTGATCTTCTTTCTTGACCGAAAGCCTCAGGATAGCAAAGAAAAGTATTTTCAATGGTAAACCAGATCCGAGCCCTTGAGATACTACTTGGTCCCCAAGAAACAATCTTGGCCTTTGATTCACAGCAGTGTTTATCAGAGATCATCTTTCCCATGTATCCCAAATTGGATTGGTAGAAAGTTGAAGATGAAGAGAATAAAATAAGATGCATGTATAAAGAAATGAATCACCTTTAGCTTCTGACTTATCTAGATATGCTTTGATGTGGGTGATTAGACCTCAACCTTTTTGCTTAAACCTTTTCTTTCTTGCTTCTTTGGTGAACAGCTTAGAAACTAACCTTTCTCTCTCTTTTCTGAGTTCTAACCTATAATAAAAAAGTAAACGTTGCTTTGGAGATAACATTTTGGAGAGAACAACTTGAGTGACATCAAATCGGGCTTAGGTTGGCTGTTTCTATTTGGCTCATCTGATTTTCATTGCTATTTGTAATTGGGCTTTGTTTGACATTGTTGTCCACTAAGATAGATTCAGCTTGTTTCATATTGGGCTGCTGCAACAATGAATTTTGGCCTGCAACATTTAATCACAAATAATCAACACTAATTGATTAATTAGCCCAATAAAATAATATTTGTCATTATTAATTAATTTAGTTAATTTTTTAACTCAACAATATTTTTTTTAATTAATCTAATTATTTGATGAATTTCTTTGCTATGTACTTTTTTTTAGTATTTGCACCAATAAAAAATATTTTTTCAATAGAAATACTTCGGAGATAAATAAAATTGTAAACATTTTTCGTGCGTTGTACGGATACATACCCTAATAAGACCTAAAAATATAAAAAATATCATAAAAAAAACGAAAACTTCCAAAAAAAATACAACTAAAATGACACAACAAAAGGATAACTACACCCATAAGAGAAGGATGATAAATCCCAATAATTAAGAACAATAATACTTTAAAAAAATAAAAAATAATGGTTGGACGGTAGTCCTCAAAATGAAAATTGATCATCATATTTTCAACAATACTCACATACTCATTCTTAATCTTCTAAATGTGATTTAAGGTGATTATAACTACTTTTAAAAATACATTTCAAATATAAGCACTTATGTCCTACTTAATTTTATTTATAACGTTACATAGGGTGTCCAAGCGTGATAGGACAGTGGCACGACATAAACCAAAGTGTCCAATATTTGAAAGCCATGTTATCATTTATCAATGTCAAAAAAATTTACTTTCCTGAGCAAAACTCAGTTTAAATATTCTATATTCTATTAGTTAATTGGTACCGCAAAGTTAGGGCCAAATTAGAGGGTTTGTGAGATCATACTAACAAAGATCCAATTATTGAATTTTGTCTTATATATATGCTATTTTGATTTTCCTTGTTACTTTACAGTAACACTGGCTCGCACACCTAGCTAGCAACACTTTTTCTTCTGCTTGTCGGCTTCATCCACATGTTTTCTGTAGTTTTTGTCATACAGATCTTGTTCTGCATAGTTCGTTCATGTCAAACATAAGTTTTGAAAGATTGAAATGAAAATAAATAGGATAAAAGACAATATTATTGTAAACGTTTCAATAAATGTATCATAGTTACAAGTGGTATAATATTTTTAGTTATTAATTTTAATCATGTATATATTTTATAATTAAGATTAATAGTTAAAACTAATTTTATAATTGAGACTAATCTTTAAAAGCACTAGAACATTTAAAACTATAATCAACTTGAAATATTTCCAATATTATTAATTATGGAGTAGCATCGTATAGGTGTTTCTATTTTGTCCATTGAAATTTAGCTTAATCATTATGAATAATAGCTAGGTAGAGCAATCAAAATAAGCGAGCTAGTGGATTCGAATTAATTCATCATCACGATTGTTAAAAAGGTAATCGAGAGTAATAAAAAAAAGATTTGTATCTATTCAAGTTGTATAGAAAAATATAATATAAAAGAATATTTATAGGTGCTAAAAGAATCAAAATAATAAAGACATAATATCTTATAATAAATATTTAGATATGCTAAATAATTCTAATGAAAGCTAATTGATCCTAATATTTTCTAACATCTCCTTCAAACTCAAGTAACAACTTGAGTTTGAAACTTATTTAAAAACAAAATAAAAAAAATTGCATAAACTAATGAAACGGGTGCAGACGGAACTGCCGCAAGGAAGTGCAAATGAAATTGCCGAAAGGAAGTGCAGACGGAACTGCCGAAAGCAAGCGCAGACAAAACTGCCACAAGGAAGCGCAGACGGAACTGTCGCAAGAAAAGCACAAACGAAACTGCCGCAAAAAAAGCGTAGACGAAACTGCCACAAAAAAGCGCAGACAAAACTACTGCAAAAAAAACGCAGACGAAACTGCTGAAAAGATGACGAACTACTCAAAAATTGTCGAAAAAGTGGCAAACTATAAAGAGATGGTAAAATGTCTGTTGAGTTTGGAAAACTAATATGATGATCAAACATTAAAATGTTAATTAGATGCTTATTAAAATTATTACAAATTGTTTGTTTGATGTTTTTGGTCAAGTGTGCAAGAAATAAAATAAATCTAGTGGCTCAGGGAACAAATGTTAAAAGCCCATCCAGCCTTGTACAAAAGTGATTCAAAAATAGTGGCTGAACCTTGAGATTAAGGAAGAAAAGACAAGCCCAAATCACAAGCCCATGAACCAAGTTTGATGAATTAAAGTAAAGAACCCAAGAGTCCACAAGCTTCTTACGTTACTCACTCCCTTGGTAAGTGGAACGCAAGAGTCCACAAAAGTCTACTTCCTTATTTGTGCTTCACCGAAGATCCAAGAAGAAAGCTTCAAGGTCTCATGCATGGAAGAAGTAACAATAGAGAACGTGAAGCTTTCATGGGTCAGAACCACATCAACGCTTAGAATAAAAACTTGGGCCCAAAGTCAAGTTTAATGGTCAAGATTGAAGAAGCTTGAAGAAAAAGAATAAGAGAAAAGAGGTAAGCACGCATGCAACAGACTCGGTTCTCTCTCCTCTCTCTGATGAAGCCGCTGCTACTCTGATGTTGGAGAAGAAGACAGTGTTAGGGTTGAATGAGATTCAACCTTGGAAGCTTCACTCTTCTATATTAAGGGTGAACGACCAAGGGTTGAAGACAAGGAGAGTAAGTGAAGAGCACAGAGTTCATTCTCATAGCTACTTGAGCTGTTAGAGTTCTTCTCCTTCATGTTGTTCATTTAGTATTTTCTTTTTCTCTATTTTGATCTGTCTGAGTCTCATTGTAAAAGGTAAACATGGTGAGATTTGTAAGAAAAAGCCAATGAGAGGTAAAGAAAATAGATCCTCTCAATTTTTTTAACAATTGAGAGAGTAAAGTGTGATCTCTCACCATTAATTTTATAAGTGGGACTAAGAATAAATATGACAGAGAGAACAATGAAGGGTTAGAGATCACACTTTATACTCTCAATTTTTTTAACAATTGAGAGGATCAATTCCCAGAGATAAAAGACAGTGAGTTAAACTGTGAGAAAAAGTCATAAGATATCTCAGAATTTCTTTGTACATCTTTTTGTTTTGTGTCATGATCTTGTGGGGATTCCCTTGCAAGTTGAGTTAGCACTTTGCTGGTGAAAACTAAGGTTGAGTCCTAGTCAAATTCAGATTGGGTTTAGAGTCTGGATTTTACTATTTGTAATCAGTTACAAATAGTAAAATTCTGTCACTATTCTAATGGAGACTGGAAGTAGGCTACATTGCACCTAGTAGCTGAACCAGGATACATCATGGTATGATTCTCTCTTCTCTACTATTTTATTGTTTTTGTTACTCAAGAGACAAAAATGAAAATGTCTCTTAGTTGACCATGAGACAAAAATAAAAATATCTCCTAAGTTCCGTTGAGAAAGCAAAAGCAATATTCAACAGAAAATGTAGCTAAGATTCAACCCCCCTTCTCTTAGCCACTGATAACCATCAATGCCGAAGGATGACGATAAATATTTGGTTTCTCCATAAGAATAGATAAGTAGCGGATAACAGGGTGTTTGATTTATTAGACTTGAAAAGACACAAGACAGAGATAATAGGCTAATCGGTGAGGTGAAAAAGCATCAAAGGAGTGACAAAAAGTAAAGAAAAATGACATGGAGAAAAAAATGTGAAACTTATGATGATTTTACTAGAAGAAAAATAACGTATCTTCTTCGAAGAGAATACATAGCTCTGATACAATGTTAGAAATGTAAGAGAAAGCAATAGAGAAAGGATTTGTGTCTATTTAAGTTGTATAGAAAAATATAATATAAAATGATATTTATAGGTGCTAAGAGAATCGAAATAATAAAGACGTAATATCCTATAGGGTTAACCACCAAAAAGGCCCCCGAATTATTTAAACGCTGACAAAAATACACTCGAATTTTACTATCGACAAAAATGCCTTCAAATAATTTAAAAACACAACAATAATACCCAACAGTAAATATATATTTTCAAAAAATGCTTTAGAGATTGAATTTTGATAAATTTTTTTTGCAAGCATGATTATAGAAATAAGATATTATTATATATAAAAATTGGTGATTTTTTCGTTAAAAGTATATATTTTTTTTATAATTTTTTTGTTAACAACTAATAATACTTTTTAAAAATCACAAAACAATATATACTTAACAAAAAATCACCAAATTTTAAGAATAATAATATCTCATTTTTCTAATCATGCTTGTAAAAAATTGCATCAAAATTTAATTTTTTATGTATTTTTTGAGAAATAAATATTTAATGTATTTCTCAAAAAATATATTAGAGATTGAAATTGGATACAATTTATTACAAGCATGATTAAAAAATGAGATATTATTATCCTTAAAATTTGATGATTTTTCATTGAGTATATTTTTTTTTGTAATTTTTTTGTTAATAACTAATAATACTTTTAAAAAATCACAAAAAAATATACTTAGAAAAAATTACCAAATTTTAAGAATAATAACCTCATTTTTTTAATTATTCTTGTAAAAAATCACATTAAAATTAAATCTCTAAGGCATTTTTTGAAAATATATATTTACTGTTGGGTATTGTTGTTGTGTTTTTAAATTATTTAAAGGCATTTTTATCGATAGTAAAATTCAGGTACATTTTTGTCACCGTTTGAATAATTCGAGGGCGTTTTTGGTGATTAACTCTAAATCTAAATATAATAATGTACATCACAAACATTATAAACAAGAGTCATACAGAAGTCAAGTTAGTGTACCAACTTATACCGCCTATTACTATATATATATATATATATATATATATATATATATATATATATATATATATATATATATATATATATACGCTCCGGGCCCTGGCCCATAAAGGAAGCACCAAACCTGGAACCCGAACTAACCTAGCCAGTCTATACAACTCCTAATCTCTTAGTGGATCTATCCAAAAGTGAGAGATTAAATCAAAATTTCTATGCTAAGCTGAAGGCGCCACCCAAAATATGCTACCAACTCTTATTGTCCTTGATCAATCATTATAGCCAAAAGACAAGATTTTTTTACCTTCATATCCTGCTGTGGGTCCTGTTTCCATCTGAAAGGGAAGAAGGAAGGGTAAGAACTGGGGAGTTCTTTGTAGAGTCAGGGTGCATAATTAGGTTCATTTTATTTTAATCCTTAGCCAACAGTCACACACCACAAAACACAGACAGTCTTCAACAAAGCATGACGAGTAATTCACTCAGAAGTCAATTAACTAAAAGCACACAGACACATTCACAGAATTTCATAACATAGAGATATGCACAAACAAGTATGATGCACGTCTAGTCCTATTCAGGCCATGAGCTAATGTGTCAATTTGTTGCCCGATTCCTGACACTGGTCCTGAGATAAGCATTTCGTATCACCATCTCTATCTCAGCCAACGTCCCCTCCATGAGCGTTACACATTGGTGCAGAATTTATAACCCGCAAACTAACCGGTAAGTGCACCAGATCGTACCAAGTGGTACCTCAAGTGAATGAAGGTCGATCCCATGAGCATTGATGGATTAAGCAATAATGATTGAGTGATTTACTTAGTCAGACAAACAGAAAATAGTGTTGAGAGTTCAATAACATTAAACAGTAAATCCAGAAAATCAGAAAGCAAGCAGTAAATGAATTGTGAAATATATATGAGAAACAGATAAGGTTTCAGAGATATTTAATTTTCGGATTAACTTTTCTTACCAACTACTTTAATCATGCAAGATTCAATTTATGGCAAACTATATGTGACTAACTCTAATTTCTTAGATTTTTTTATTCTCCTCTAACCTTCACCAACTACCAATTCCCTGGTCACTTGATTCCAATTAGAAGGTTAAGTTCAATTCTAGTTTATATGCCACAGAAATCCTAATTACCCAAACATAAGAGGATTATATGTCACGTGTCCTGTTAAGTCTAGATAATTAGTGATTTAGGAGAATATGTTTTCAAGCTGTTGTTCACGTAAAGAGCTTTTTCAAATTTTACAAGAACTCAAATATAATATGGGTCATACTTCCATTCCACCCAGATTCATAAGATAAAGAACGAAAACAATTCTTGAAATTGAAATCAACACATGAATTAAAATAGAAAAGTAATAGTATTAATCCATAGAATAAACAGAGCTCCTAACCTTAACAGTGGAGCTTTAGTTGCTTATGGTTCAGAGAGAAAATAAGGATTCTGTAAAACTGTAAAGTGCGAAATGAGGTCAGAGAGAAGAGAAGAGCTCGAAGGGCTGATTCTTTTCCCTTTTATATCTAATCCTAATTAATGTAAAATATGTTTTCTAAAACTAAATAATATCTTTTCTTAATTATAATTAAAATAAATGTTTTAATCAATAATTAAATAAAAGTCTCGTGCATTGCTTCAATTGGCGTGAGACCATGCCTTGATGATGAATTGGCGCCTAACTTGAAAAATTCCAAGTTAGGCGCCACCCTTGCAGTGCGTCCAGGGAGTGTTGTGTGTTGAACTGGCGCCTAACTTCAAGAAGGCACCACCCAGGCAGTTTTGAAGATGAGTTGTTGAGGTTGAACTGGCGCCTAACTTCAAAAATTTGAAGTTAGGCGCCACTATGGCAGCTTGCATCATAACTTGCTTTTCTTCCGGCGCCTAACTTGGGATTCTCCAAGTTAGGTGCCACTATGCTAGTGTACTTTTGAAGAAAGGATAGACTATTATATATTGTTGGAAAACTCTGGAAGTTAGCTTTCCAATGTCGCTAGAATCACATCAATTGAACCTTTGTAGCTCAAGTTATTTCTATATGTGTGCAAGAAGGTCGGGGTTGACAGCATCATTCATTTTCTTCTCTTTTTCTACAGAAACTCTGTCAACTGCATCCGAATACTACCTGAAATAAACAGAATTACACACAACTCAAAGTAGCATTCATAGTGGCAAAAAGATATTTAAATCTTGATTAAACTTAACATTCATATGCAAATTCACTAGGAAAAGATAGAAAAGATGCTCACGCATCACACATCGCCGTCCTCATGGGGGAACCTTCCTTTCGGTTTCCAGTGAGCGTTACGTATCACCGTCCCCACTGGGTCGTCCCTATAGTATTAAGTGAGTATTACGCATCACCGTCCCCACTAGACACTTGGCACTAAGGTCTAAACAAAACTCAATTTCTTTTCAATCTTTGCTCTCTACTATACTACGGTAGAGATCCCTTTAGTTAATATCTTCTTTTCTATCTACTCTACTGTGTCAGACATTCATTAAAATCTTTTCAGTCATTGCCCTCTGCTCTTCTGTGGTAAAGTTCCTTTTACTTAATATATCTTTCTCTTTTTGTTCTTTTTCTTTCGCATCTTTCTCTTTTATTTTTCTTTCTTCTTTTCTTTCTCTCTTCTTTTCTTCAATCTTTTAGTTCTTTATCACAACTTAAATTCACATTCTTCCCTCGCCTTTTTCTAATGTCTTATGAAAAACAGTCATAAGATTCTTAAATTAACTATGTCCTCTAAAAATTTTAAGAGTTCTTCTGATTGCTTTTCTATGTCTTAAATATTTTTAATAAAATGATAACAATAATATAAATAAGATAATTTTCAATGGTAAAAAATAATATTTATATCTTTTCTTAAAAAAAACTTAGTTTTGTAAAACTTTTGTTCTTAAACTCTTATTATCTATATTGTAAACTTCAAACTTTTAAATATTTTATTTTTTATCCAACGGTTTTATAAAATTATATTTTAAACCTCACTTATCTCAATATTTATAAAAGTAACCCTAAACTTTTATAAAATATCCATTTTACCTCTGCATTTTATTTATTACCCAAAATCTTACATAAGTACAAATTTTACCTTGATTTTTATATACAAATACAATGTTATCCTTCAAAAATAAAATTTAATTACTAATCTTCCTCTCATACCAAAACCGAAACCCTTACCCTATTTCTTTTAAAATATTTCTTCTATTTTAATCCGTTTTAGAGTTTTTTTTATTATCGATACTTCGTAACTTTTAATTTAATCTCTCAGCCATCAAATCTCACCCAATTTCTTACTTAAGCCTCAACGATATTCCAGCCCTAAAAATTTTTAAAACAGTTTGGTCCCTGCTGGTTTTATCACAACCAAGCCCTAAACTTCACAAATACATCAATATATTACAAAAATTCGATATAAACTCAATCAATAATAAATCACAGCATCAAATCACTTATTCAATACAGATTTAATCATTAAGAATTTACTGAAACTTTACCTTTGTATGAAATCAAAATATTCGAAGTTTCGAAGAAGCCTTCTAATCGAAAAATTTAAAAAGAAAATATGAGAAATCGATTCCTCTACGTGAAATATCAAAGGGCCGAACTTTAAGGAGAATGAGAATTACGTCACCATTAATTTCCACTGAACAAAAATAATGTCAATACATAAAGAAAAAGAATACAAACACTTTTATCGAATTAAATATTTTATTAGAATTATGAATCGTAAGAAATCGTGGAAAAAAGCTTCACGGTTCCATGGCTTCACGTCTCACTCTCTCTCGACTTTTCTTTCTCTTATTTTCTTTATCATTGGTTCGGTGAATGAAGAATGGATATGTGATTAAGATGATGCAATTAATGAAAGAAGGCGTGTGTTATGATTTAAGGGCCATGTGTGATAAATGGATGATTTGGTGTCACAAATCTTTCTTTTCTTCCTAAGTGCAGGTTCGGTTATGATGATGAGTAATTAGAGAAGATTTTTATTTGGTGGAAGGATGATTTGTCAAAGTAAGGGTTAAATGTCATGATATATATATATATATATATATATATATATATATATATATATATATAACAAATCTTTCTTTCATTGCTCCATATAGTTCGGCTGTGGATGGTTTATAATTATAGAAAGATATTTGCTTAATGAATAAATTAGGTGTCATGGCTTGGTTAATCATGAGTTGGGTGTCGTGTTTCAGAGTTGCTGATTTAGCGGTTCAAGTTATAAATATCTTAAACGAATAATTATAAAAATTAAATATATTAAAATATAAGTAATAATAAATATAAGGTTTAATATATATGAGTTATTAATATAAATGACGTTAATAACTTGAGGATGAAAGATATCTGACGAAACATTAGTAATTCTAAATTCATCAAAAAATACCGATAATTACTTATATCGGCAAAAGGCAGACTTGATAATAATAATAATATTATTATCTAGGCTCCATTATAATTAGAGCAAGTAAAATAAATAAATAACATAATAATAAAATTATGTTACCATTTATTTTACTTTCGGGTTTGAAGTCGACTCGTCAAAATAAAATTAATTGTTTTAAAATATTATTAAAAAAACTCACGTTAGTGCAAAAATTAGAGTTGTTACAGTTCACATGCCATCCATTCTTCATGTGAACACCATACAAGAATAGAATTGGGCTGCTCATGTACTCAACTTCCTCATCAAATGAATTAGAAGACACATATTAAAAAATAAATATGTAGTTGATGGTTATCTATTTGTGCTCATAATTATATATTTTCATGAATTCACATACATGAATAGGCCGGTGGATAGAACTCTCTGACCACCAAGAGTGTAACATTGAACAAGGGAGAAGCTCGTTAAAAGGATAGAACGCGAGGCGAAGGATAAAATGATAACTTAAGAAAATCATATCTTTTAATTTTGGTGCAATTATTTAAAATATATTGTTCTAATTAAATCATTTTTTGTTTTAAGGCCTCGTAAGAAAAGCACAGTTGAAGGAAGAAGAAAAACAAGAAAAGACGGGAAAGAAGAAGGAAAAAAGAAAGAAGCAACAAAAGAAGAAACCAGTTATATTAGATTCTTTTTCGGGAAGTGAAACTGACTTTGAGTATCAATTTGATTCTGAGTCTGACTTTAAGGAGACACCAAAGAGAAGAAAATAACCACAGAGAATGACGAAGAAGTAAATGTTACTTTTTAGTGTCATTTCTAAATATTTATTGTGTTTATTTACATCGTGCGTTTACATGCTTTTAGGATGGAATCCAAAAAAAGGAAACATGTTATTGTGAATTCATCTTCACAAATAGAGACTAACTCTAAAGATGAGTAAGATTCAGAAACTATACTATTTTAAAACTATGATTTGTTTTCTCATCAAAATTTTTTTGCATAAAAAAATTTTTGTATCTATTGTTAGAAGCAAAGAAATCCAAAAAAAAAAAAGAAAGAAGAATGAAGAATAAAAGTGATAAGCCTACAGAAAAGTATTTGTTAATTTTGGTGTTATTTGTAAATATTGAATGTGTTTATTTGCCTGATGATTCTTTGTTTTTTCAAGATGCAAGCCAAAAAGGTGATGCCACAAAAAAAAAAAAAGAAAAAGAAAGCTTGTTCAGTCTGAACAATCAAGAAGTGGTCACGATTCAACAGAAGCTCACTATACTTCTTCAAAAACGTAAGATTCAATATCTTATATGGTTTCTTTTCAAAAATTTAGTAAAAACTGATGTAATTAGTCTTGTTTTACTGAATAATGTTTATTTTGTCCTTAGAATATCACCTGTAAATTTGTCAAATGAAAATGATCCTGTGTTTCAAACACAGTCAAGCTTTCAAGGGTCTGTAACCATTTGATCCCACGTAATTTCTCTTACTATGTCTTTATTTTTTGTCCTATGATAATGTGCTTTTTAATTTGATATATTTTTTTAGAAAAAAAAGCCACTAAGATTTTTTTCAAGAAAAAAAGGCATGAAAAAAAAGAGAAAAAAAGAGTTGTATCCTGTAACTACGTAAATTCTCATAAAACAAAAGTGTTGTTATTATTCAATGCTTGAGGTGTTATATTGATATAATTTCAGTGCATTTCAGATTCAAAGTATGAGAAGAAAAATTAGATAAAGCCAACCCTGTTGAGAAAGTTGTACCAGTTAAACAAGTAAGAATGAAAAAAGAACTCCAACTGCAGAAAAAATGGAAGATTCATCAACATATGACAACTGAGTAAAGTATTCAGTTTAGTTAATGATAATAAGTTTTTATATTTCATTTAATTTTATTGACATCTTTGACACCGAATTTTATTTAGTATAAGTAGCCCATGTAATATCCTAATTATCCTAAACCTTACCTCATGCCATAAAGCAAAAGTTAATCAAAGGTTACGACAATTCTAAGGCTTATACAATATTATATATAGAAAGAAATAGTAATTCTAGAAGCCCAATGAAAGAATAAGCTCAAAAACAGACTTACAAAAGTGCAAAACGTTCACACAAAGCTACAAACTTAAGGCTCAAGGTATAGATACAAGATATCAAAACATATATAGATGTATCAGTAGAATAGTCATAAGGAACTAACCTCAGTCCGCGGAGTTTAGGCCGACTAGTTATATACAAATAGAGTTCTAAGAGCTAAAACAACATATACAAAATCTCTCTCAAAGTTGGCCTCTAAGGCAAATAAAATACAAAAGTGAGAGTACTGAATAAAAGTAATCAAAAGACTCCAAAAGATAATCGAGATCCTCCGTTCTGTCACCATTTCGCAACTCACCGAGGTAGGTTACAACCTGCATATGAAAAACAACAGAATATGGTATGAGAATCGGAGGTTCTCAGTATGGTAATAGTGCCCAATAATGTAAGATATAAGATTTCGAGATGCTAGAGGCAATCCTAGAACTTCATATCGATCATAATATTCAAGCTTAAAACATAAGCAATTTCAAAACCATCACTTAAAACCATAATGAAATAGGGTATTCTATCTTAAGGGATTTCTAAACTAACAGATACACCGTTGTCCCACAGCTTTCACCAACCTAACCGCCATATGATCCCATCGCCACCGTCTTCCGATCCTCCTCAATCCCAGTAGAAAACACAAGTAATATCAATGCAAGTAAACCACAAGTATAATCACGTATATCAAGTAATTCAAGAAACAACTAAGTATATTATACGATTAGGCAAATAATGCAAGTCGGCAAAGCAAAACAGGACATCCACGTACGCATGCATGGTGCCGCGTACGTGCGGTTGTTGAAATTTCCCATGTCGCGTACGCACGCGTGTGTCGCGTACACGAGGAGGCAAGGCAGAAACGATCACCCGCGTACCAGGTCATGGGGTCACGTACGCATCCTTGTGTTTTGGCCCATCCCATGTACGTATGCGTAGACCGCATACGTATGAGGGCCTGGCAAAGACGCATGCCCGCGTATGGGGGTGCTCGCGTATGCATACCCCTCCAAATTTGCAAAATTCTGTATAGTTGCAGAAATCAGTTTTAAACACCAAACTTTAAACGTTCATAACTTCCTCCACAAAAATCTATTTTTGTCAAACTTTATATCAATTTAAAGCTCTTTGAATCATCTTTAATTTAAAGTGATTTTCAGCCAATTTCAAAAATAGAGGCTCATGATATGATCCGCCAAAATTCACCAAAAATGGTTTTTACAAAAAATTAGTTAGGCTCTCAAACTTTCAAAATTCACAATCAAGACTAATTATCCTACAACCAAAACAGTTTCCAATATACCTAAATTATGTTCATATTACTTCCAATTCATTTCACAACCCACCAATACGCATTTTTACCATTTTCATCCAAAAATTCTTAATTTCACACCTCCACATTTTTAATAAATCACAACTCAACCTAAATTCACAATCCTCAACAGTTATCAACATCAACAAGCATTATAACCCATTATCGCTACTCAAAATTGTCATTATTCAACTTAAATCTCAATAATCAACAGCAACATCAAAATCCAACATCACAATTCACGAAAATCATCACAAGCATCAATAATCATAATCTACTATCAACAATTCAAACCTATCCTATGGTCCACTAGCCTAAGTGTCCAGAAATATTGCATATTACATAGAGGAAATCGAAACCATACCTTGGCCGATTTTCAATATACTCTATACATTTAGCTCCCAAGATTCCAATTCCACAAGTACAACCTCCAATTTGATTTTACACCAACAATATTTAATCTAAACCACATATATCACTACAATTAACTCCTAAACTCAAAATCTCAAAACTCCACAAGAGGGTTAGGGTTCTTATATTTTTCCAAATATCATAGGATCACAACCCAATAATCTCCTCAAGTTAGATTGATCCTAAACACATCAAAATCTCAAAATCTCAAAATCTTAAGCACTAAATTTTTGAATTTTTTGAAAGAAAGGATGAGAAAAAATTCAAGATTTTCTCACTAGTTTCTTGGATGGGTTTTGTAGAGCTCTTTGTAATGATCGCGTGGCCATAAATGATACGACGATTGAAGTTCCGTAGCTCAAGTTATGAGCTTGGAAAGTTAGAGATGAATAGTAACAATGGAGACTTTCTCTCCTTCTTCCCAACTCAGCTGCATGTGTTGTGTTTGTGGCTGAGTATGGTTCGTTAATGTGCATTATATATGTTGGGTTTGAGCCCAACTTGGGTTTGGTCCAACCCGTTAGTATTTTTGGCCCGTTTGGTCTAATTTTGGGCTAAACCTTTAAAATTAGCGCTCGATTTTCAACTTTAATTATTTTTCTAAGTTTTTCTACAGTTTTTACTGCTCCCACACAGTATCAGACAGATTTAAACCGGTACTGCTAGCTAATTTACTGGTACGTATTTTTACGTAATTTTCTGCAGAAAATTACATTTTTCAACTCAGAAAAATCTATTGAGTCCAAAAATCATATTTAAATATTCTAATTAACATTCTAAATTTTTGGATCCTATTTTGGTAATTAAATTATTTACTTAAGTGGTTAATTAATTGCGATTCTTACACCCCAACTATTAAACTTAGGACTGATTCCGAAGATCAAATGCTTGTGCTACAAAAACAAACTCAGTCACAATCTGAACTACTAAATATGTGAGTTTTCTAATCATTGAGTTAATGATTTGCACTAAATTTTGCTAAGCATCACTTCTAAATTTTTATTATTTGCCTTCATTAGAGTGCCACTTTGAGCAATTACGCCTTCTATCTTCGGCCCTTCGCATACTCAACAACAAACTCCTACACAATCTCCTACAAATGAAAATATGTATAGTTAGTTTTAATCAGATATAAATAATTATTGCACGCTAACTATAATATATGTTTTGATGATATATTTTTTTTCCTAAGTTAAAGAAGAATAAATGCAGGTTTTAACCTAGTTATAATAATTTATGTCTAATGTGACTTTGCTTTGCATGTTAATGAAGTAGGTACTGAGATTTCATATGATAAAGTGGTTGAAACAAAAGTTCTCGAGCATAAAGAAGAAAGAATGGAAATACTAGAAACAATATTTTCTTGCAGAGTATGAATTGTATTGCTCTTACGCCTGTGGAACAATTCTGTTAATAGTGTCTACTTAATTTTAGTATATATATCACTATTTAGAATTGAGATCGAGACAGGTGTATTCACTCAAGTATATTGATATGTTAGTATGTTTCTTTAATCACAATTTATCTTAATTGTTGAAAAGTTTTTTCTTCTAAATTTTTGTTGCCGATGAGATGAGTATTGTTGCTAATTACTAGATTAGAACTTAGAAGTTAATTAGAAATTTTTTACTTTGTGAATTTTTAATGATAAAAATGAAAAAATTATTATATGAAATTTTCAAAATTTTGAATTTTATTAGTTTAGAAAAGATTGAATTTGATTATTTAAAATTGTATATTGAATTTAGTTTATCAATTTGAAGCTAGTAAATTTGTTGATTTAGTGTTGGAAATCGAGGTAGTACTTTGTTGATGTATTTCAATGTTGATCTTGCTTATTTAGCCAATCTTCTTGTTAAAATTATCTTGTTGCTGTTGTTTTATTGGAAGTTTAAAATAGAAATTATGTTGATGTTTATTATTAATTTAGGATCAATATTTGTTAATTAATTATTTTTTTCTACTCTTGAATGTTCTTTACCGTTTCTTGAATTTTGTTTTGTTTCGTTTTGTATACAGGATAATTTTTTTATACTGGTAAAGATAAAAGGAGTTGACTAGTTGCTGTGGCACCGTTTATAACAACTTCATATGGCATCTCAAAATGAAGGAACTAAACAGTAAGTTTATATCATACTTGTCATATAAAATAATTTTATCTTCCATTTACTTAGGTAGTAAGAGGATATATGGTAGCTTGAAAGTCATTATAATTGACCTATTAGATCATGTTTAATAAGTTCAGATATTTACATTCTTAGATTTTACCATATTCTGTCAAAAGATTGGATGAATTCACCAAGATTTGAGAACAAGTATATAGACGGTGTTAATAATTTTTTTAGAGTTTGCCTTCTTAATTGAATAACCGGTTGGAAAAGAAATCCAGTGTTCGTGTGCAAAGTGTGAAAACATTTATTGGCGTGAATGAGATGACGTATATAAGCATCTTATTTGCTACGAGTTTGTCGAAGGTAATAAAAGATAGATTAATCATGGAGAACCAATAATCTCAGCAGTTGTAGATAGTGACATGAATGATCGAGTGAGAGGGCGTTAATGATATTGACGGGTTGTTGTGACATGCATTCGGAGATATGCCAAATCTTGAAAAGGGGAATAGCGGGTTGAATGAAAATGAGAAGAGATTTTATAAGTTGGTAGAAGAAGCAGGTCTAGAATTATATTCGAATTGTACTACTGGATTTTTCAGATTATCGTTTATCATTCGTCTCTACCACTTGAAGTGTCTAGATGGCTGGAATAACACATATTTTACCTCCCTCTTGGAGTTATTGGAAGAAGCTATACCTAATTTAAACATTTTCACTTCTTTTAATAAAACCAAGAATATGGTTAAAGACTTGGATCTTGACTATGAAAGGATCGATGCATGTCCTAATGACTGCATGCTGTATCAAAATGAGTATATAAATGACTCAGTTTGTCATATCTGTGGAGAGTCTCGATATAATGAGACTCCTACTATTGATGGCAATGAAGAGGACTTTGCGCTTTCAAAAAAAGTTCATAAGGTTGCTGCAAAAATTTTAAGATACTTTTCTTTAATTCTAAGACTTAAAAGGCTTTTTTATGTGCCCAAACACAGCAGATGTGTTCAGGTGGCATGATGAGCAGTGTTTGAAAGATAGTTGGATAAGGCATCTTGCTGATGGCCAAGCATGGAAGAACTTGGATAGTCGGCACCCAAACTTTTCAAAAGAACTTCGAATAAGAAACTTATTAATATAGACCCAGGTGTTTTAATTTGTCTCCTCTTTATTTGATTCATATTATATATTCTTAATTAATTAATGTCTTTATAATTACTAGTATTGCATTATAAAGTATCTTCATTAATTTATGTGCGTGATAATTACAAGTCCATATTATTTAAGAGGCTAAAACAAGGTATAGACACAGAAGAATAACTCTTTGTATAAGCTCTGAACAAGTGAACAACTTCTACTACATGTATGTATAGGTTTTGGCTAAGATTTTCTTTTTACGTGGCTCAAAATCCTAGCAAATGCACATTGTTGTTTAGTGTCTGAACTTTAATGTTGATTGACTTATTAAACTTGTGTTGCATATTTATTACTCAATTGTACTGCATCATCAAAAGCATTTTTGCTCTGTTCTAACATGTTTATTTCTTTTGCTAGCAAGAGGACATTATGTGAAGAAAATATGTTTCATACAAATATAAGATGGGATGGATCTCATATATACTTTAGTTATCTAAATGTAATATTTTAATGTGTTATGTACTCTTTAAAAAGAGACTTTACCTGGTATTACATGTAATGAATAAATTATACCCTATTTTGATTTGTGTTGTTTGGATTAAAAACATATCTAGCATATAATGTAAATTTTATGGTCATGGTTTTACAAAAAAGTGACCATAGAAAAGCTGTGGTCACGCTTAAACCGTGACCATAGATTAGGCTATAGTCACGGTTTTAATAAAAGGGTGACCATAGAGCAAGCTATGGTCACAGTTTTTACACGTGATCACGGTAAAAAAATGTGGCCTAAAATGCCAGAATTTGAACACTACAACTGTGTCCATAGATTAAAAAAACCATAACCATAGGTCTATGGCCATGGCAGAATAGGCCACGGTGGAAAAACTGTGACCATAGGTCAAAAACTGTGACCATAGACCTATGGTCACCCTTTTCACTAGCTTTTCACCGTGACCATAGACCTTTTATGTAGTGTTATATTATAGAGCATTTTAATTATGATATTTTTAACTATTTTCATTATTTGTTTCAGCTAGACATGTTTAGAGAGGTAATGACGAGGGTCAGAGTAGAGGGTGGGTGACTCACCCCCAAGAACTACTTAGTCACCCTCTATATTCGCTACGCTTGTGCACAAGCTCCTCAGGACTAATCTTTCATCATGATCCCAAACTCCAATTTTGTGGGTCTTACAGTTGTTACTTTTTCTCATCCTGAGGTAGAGTGGACTCCTCCATTGCCTCCACCTCCTTAGCAGACCCTAACATCCATGCCACCTCCTGTGGTCGACTCCGCAGCAATGCCAACTTCCACCCATGGATCCCAACTAGATCCCGCAACACAATTAGTGATGAGTGCTAAGAATCGATTTAAAAATTCATAAGTTAAAAAGCTCAAGTTTGTTGTAGATATAATTCTAATCTAGAATTCATTACCATCAAAGTTTAGTTAAAAAGATGTCACAAAATCAAATCAATAACTAAAAGTTTAGGCCTGGATCATTTTTCCTTGGACTTATAATAAGGTGGACAATTATTGGCTATGAGAATCAGGAAATTTTTTTATCGCAATTATGGAAAACTAAATTGATTAGAAATTAAAAGAACAATTAATAACTAGATTGCAAGAAAATAGAATCAATGAGCAAGTAAGGAATTAACTAAGTAAGCATGAGATGAGTGCACCTTTCTTCGCTTCTCTTCGGCATCATCATCGATAGAGACATCGCACCCAATCTCTTCCTTCATTGATTCTGTTTCTCTCTTCCATTGTTATTGCTCCACCATCACCACCACCCAAGATTTATTTTGGACACTGAGGATGAGCGACGAAAACACGATATGATATGACATGTTCAATAAAATGCCTAAGTCATCTTATAAAATGAAGGTAAATCTTTATGATTATTCCATTGAATCTCTATCTTAATGCATGTTATGTTTTAGTATTAGAATTTATGTAATAATCAAATACTTATTTATTTGTTTTTGAAATTAATATTTGTCTTGAAATGTTCTTAATTAATATTAAAAGCCTCAGATTTTAAGTTGAATATATTCATCACTACCTTATGCTCTATGTGAACTCATTTTCTAATATTTATTTTAATTAAAGCAAGATATTAACTCTATTCAACTGCTAGTATATGCACCTACATAATGTATGATATATATTTAAATAAATATCATACTGTTGTGAAATAAATAAATAAAAAAAAGAAAAAAATATAAAATAGAAAAATATAAATATGCTCTTATCTTACTATAATATAAGTAGTTTATCTATTTATTAATATTATAAATATTTTGGCTTAAAATCACAGAGAGATAAAAGAGAGAGTATTTATTAGCAGTGTATAAAGAGAAGAATATTATAGTAAGGAGAGAGAAGAAAATATTTTATTGTTGTTGTTATATTCCTTTTGCATCAGGTCATGCCTATTTATAGGCGTACAAAAGCATTGCTATTTGGTTTCATTAATTTCATTTTGTTTTAAAAAAACTATTCCTTTAGTATAGAAAAGATTAGCCGCCCAAACTCATAAATGGACATTCAATTTGTTTTTATCACAACACATACATTATATATATATGTATAAACTATAATAGTAGCACATATTAATTTAATAAATCTGTCCCTAAATTAACAATATCAAATAAGTAAATTACCAAAAGTTATCTCTAAATAAACATTCTATCCCTATACCCTAACAAGCGTGAACATTGAATCAAAATCAATATTCAAAGCACATATATTTTAACATGTCAATTTTTTGAATTATATTTATTATTCAATATTAATTAGTTAAATTCATAATAATTTGAAGTTTAACTTCATAATAAAATATTAGAAGATCATGCATTTGAAAATTAACATATTTAATTTAAAATTTAAAAATATAAAAAATATTAGTTTTAGTGAATTCCTAACTAACAATAAATAATCTTTTATATAATCATAACTAATTCTATACTTGTTGGATTTGAATGAACTTTGCCTACATAAAAACATGAGAAAACTAGCTTCATTTTTTAATTTTAGTAAAAAATTAAATTCAAATTCAATTAGATAGATAAATCTGTTATAAATTTATAGTAGAAAATTGCATTGTAACCAACCAGCAGCCTGACATACTAACAGTAATTTGTAAATATCTCAATCTATAGTTATCTGATTGGCTTCATTTGAAGTTAGTTTTAAAGCTAGCATAATTATCTATAAATTTGTATCTAATAGATATTTCTAAATTCCAAACATAAAAGACTTTATAAGACTTGCAAAAATGACGATTTAGATTGAAAATTTCAGCTAAATACGAGTTAGATTCTTCTAACACAATCTATATATACCTAAGAGCTATTTGAGTAATTTCTTTCTCATTCTATTCCCTTTTTCTATATAAAAATTCTAGATAACCTATCTTCTCTATCTTCTATTATCTCTACGAATTTTCATTCATATACTTTTCTACTTCATTATAAGAAAATCCTTTATCTTTTATCACTTTCTTACTCTCATTCTAAACTATTCACCAAACTAGTCATAAATTCCATTCATATATTGTTTGAGAAGGTATCCTCTCTGAACTACGTTAACTACAAAGATCAGGAATAGGGAGATTTTCTTTCTACAAGAAAGCTAACATAGACTTAGAGATTTGCATAAGATTCATATCTTTCGCAATCTCAATATTTATATTGAGTTCATCGAGTAAGACATGTTAGTCATCATAACTCGCCGTTTATTTTTTTCTCCTATTATTTTTATTAATAGTCTATTATCTATCAATTTTTAACCAAATCCTAATCACTCCGAATCTTAATTTCATGCATATATGATGCGTGAGCATCTTTTTCATATTTTCTTAGTAATTTAGATATAGATTTATTAAGTTTTTAGGAGATATTTAGTTTTTGAGGTCTGTTTGGATGCTACTTTGATACACATTGTAATTTTATTAATTTCAGAAAAGATTTGAACGAGTTTGATAGAATTTGTGTAGAAGAAAAAGGAGAAAATTGAAAGCTGTCAAGCTGGTGCTAAACGCCGCTACGTGACATTTAGCGCCAAACACCTCGTACTTTGTGCAAGTCTTCTGTTGAGCTAGTGCTAAATGCCACGACTCGGTGTTTGGTGCCAGCTACCACGTAAATAATGCCCAGAACCACACGCTAGTGGCGCTAAATGCCAACCTTGGCATTTAGCACCAGGAAGACAACAACTCACACAATTCTCTCTACCTCAGCAGCGTTGAATGCCGAGTCTGGCGTTTAGCGCCAATAGTTAGAAGGGATTGTTGGTTTTAGTTTTGTTTATTATTCTATTTTCTTTTTCATTACTATTAAAACAAACACGATCTTTTAGGTTTTAGTAATTTTTATTTTATTTTATTTTATTTTTAAATCAATTAGGTTATATTTAAAAGAAGAAAAGATTCAGCCTTTTGGGCTCTCTTCTCTTCTCGACCCTCACTATGCACTTTACACAATTTTAGAACCCTTGTTTTCTTTGAGCCATGAGCAACTAAACTTCCTCGGTTAAGGTTAGGAACTCTGTTTATTTTGATGGATTAATACTTTTGTCATTCTACTTTTAATTAATGTACTGTTTTAAATTCAAGGATTGCTTTCGTTCTTTAATGTACTGAATTCTTAGTTAATCTTGAAAAATTTAACTCACTTGAATAACAGCTTGAAAATAATTCTTCATAATCCTCTAATTACTTAGACTTAACGTGATGTGTGACATATAATTATCTTATCTTTGGGTATTTATGGTTTGTGTGGCTAATGAACTAGAAATGGACTTAAACATTTAATCTGAATTAAGTGACCAAGGAATTGGCGGTTGATTAGGTTAGAGGAGATTAAATCATTAAGGAATTAGGGTTTAATCAATTAAAATTTTCTATGAATTGAATCTTGCATGCTTAAAGTAGTTGGTAAGAATTGTTAATCCGAAAAAGTAAATATCTCTAAAGCCTTAACTATTTTCTCATATTATTCTCACAATCCGATTATTATTTGCCTTCTTAAATATTTTGAATTACTATTTAATGCAATTGAACTCAAAACACTGTTGATTGCTTGTCTGACTAAGTTAATCACTTAATTATTGTTGCTTGATCTTTCAATCTTCGTGGGATCGACCCTCACTCACCTGAGATATTACTTGGTATGACCCGGTGCACTTGCCGGTTAGTTTGTGGTTTTAGAAATCCGCACCAAATTTTTGGCGCCGTTGCTGGGGATTGACTATGATTGACAACTACCCGTTGTTTGATTACTTAGATTAGACGTTCTTTACTTTGCTTTTGTTAAATTTTTATCCTTTATTTTTTTTGAAATTTGCTTGGTATTTTTCCTATTTTAATTAAATTATTTTCCAATTTTTTTCCTTTGATTTTCGAAATTAAGTTTGGTATGAGTAGGAACAGATACAAAGAATTTCTTCTTGAATTTGATCCTGAGATTGAAAAGACTCTAAGAAGATGCCTACAATAGACTAGGGCTTACAGAGATGTTGAGAATCTCAAGGATAATTTTAAGAAAGAAGCTGAAGAAATCACTTTGGAGCCAAACAATAATAATAATATTGCTATCCCTAATGCTCCTATGCAACCTAGGAGAACACTTGGTTTTTACACTGCTCCTAATTCCACCTTTTATGGCAGTAGCATTGTTGTGCCATCTGTGAATGCCAACAATTTTGAGTTGAAGCCTCAATTCAATACTTTGGTGCAACAAAACTATCAATTTCATGGACTCCTGCAGGAAGATCCAAACTTATTCATCTCTAATTTTCTACAAATCTATGATACAGTGAAGACCAATAGAGTTCATCCAGATGTCTATAGGTTGTTGTTATTTCTGTTTGCTGTACAGAATAGAGCCAAGCAGTGGCTTGACATATAGCTTAAGGAGAGCCTGAATACATGGGATAATATGGTCAGCAAGTTTCTAACTAAATTCTTTCTGCCTCTGAGGCTGACCAAGCTGAGGACTGATATTCAGACTTTCAGGTAGAGAGAGGGTAAGCCTCTCTATGAAACTTGGGAGAGGTACAAGGTGATGCTCAGAAAGTGTCCTCCGGACATATTTTCAGACTAGATACAGTTGCAGATATTCTATGATAGAGTTACTGAGTGTAACACCCTAACTTTTAGCACCTCATGATCGTACTAAAAACCTAGGCGTCATGTACCTCTAAACCTTTTTATTCTATATTATCTTTATTTAATATTGAGTCTTCGTGAATACGACCGATACTTTAATTAAGAAATCGAAAGGAGTCTTCATTTTAAATCACTTAACCACAAAAGTATATATTCACATAGCTTTATATACATAAACTTATTTCAAGATTCTCAAACATAAATCATACCCGCCCCTCTAAAAAACTAAAAACAATAAATGATGAGGGAAAAATAAATTCTAACAACTCAAGTCATGAATATAATCTTTTATGCTCCTGTAACTCTACACTAAAACTTCGCAGCTGTAGCTGAAAGGGGGTGGAAATAGGGGGTAAGAATTGGAGAGTTCTTAGTAGGATCTGGGTTAGAAGTTTAGTTCATTTTATATATACTTAGTCAGCAATAACAGTCAACAAGCGACAATCCAATTCAATAATTATAGAACACCGAATTCAAACAACCATTTAGCACACCCACAATCACAGGAAACACACTCAAAATAAATATGCGGAAATAGGCATGATGCATGTCTATTCTTATCGCAGGCCATGAGCTCATGTGTCGGGTGCCTACCGGCTCCGGACATTACCCGGGCACAAGTCCCAGATATGGCTCTCCAGATACATACAGTGTGCATATAAGTCTTACGGTCAGGCCGCATACAGTGTGACTTTTAAGTGTATTTCAATATGCTTACATCTGAAAAACAGTTCTCAGTGTGTGGGCGTCCCCACTATACATTTGGCACTAAGGCCCAAACAAGGTCGTATCTGCTCTCCTGTGGCAGACAGTCTTTTAAAGCTTTTTCTTTATCTTTGTCCTCCGCTCTCTTGTGGCAAAAATTCCTTTAGTTAATACATTCTTTTCTTTTCTGTACTCTGCTCTCCTGTGGCAGAGATTCGTTAGTTTCTTTTATTTTTTTAATTTTTTATTCTTTATTATTTATTGAATTATGTTCCGACTTAACTCAGCAACCTTGGTTTGAGTTTGGCTTCCAGTGCCATAACTTCTGTAAGCAACCTCTGTCTTACAGGTGCGACTCTCTTGAGCCGATGTATGCAAACATAACCTTTGTAAGCAACCTTGGTCTTACATGTGAGGCTCTCTCTAGCCAATGTATGTATTGATAACCTCTGTAAGCAACCTCTATCTTACAGGTGCGACCATCCCCTAGATTGGCTGGTGTATCTCTGAAAAACAAATCTCGGTGGACTCACCACCATATCTCTACTTATCTCATTTTCTTTTCGTTCTTTCTTTCTTCTCTTTCTTATCATTTCATAATATAAATTATCTTTGCATTATTCCCTCGCTTTTACTTAAGTGTTTTATGGAAAGAGAATTAAAGATTCTTAATTTAGATTTGTCTTTCTAAAACTTTTAGGACAATTCTCTGCTTACCCTTTTAGTATATCATAAATAAAATAATATCTTTTAAATAAAATACTAATATATAATATATTTCACAAATACATTGATAATAATCTTAATAAATTAATAACAATAATAGTGATTTTCTTTATTGCCCAAATTTTATTAACTTGAAATTTAAATATTCTCATTACTCAAAACTTATTAACTTAAACTTTATTATTAAGCTCTTATAAATTATTTTATATATTTGACCTTTTTAAATTATTTATATTTTTACCCTAACATATTTTATAGTTTATTAAAATGTTCTTACACATAATATAATTACCAAAATAACCTTGCATCTTTTATAAAATTTCAATTTTATCCCTAAGTTTCTTAATTATTAACCAAAATACCCCAAAAACGTATATAATTACAAAACTAACTTTAATTTTTATTAAATTATTATTTCATCCTCAAATATAAATCTTAATTCCCTTATTATAACTTTATCAAAGGACTGAACCTCATTTCCAAAATTCTTCAAGTTTTCAACTTGAGTTTTACATCCATTTTTAAGCTTTACTATTACCAATTTTTCACCGCTTTTCATTTAATCTCTCAGCCATCAAACCTCATTAATTTATACTTTATTCTCAACAATATTTCAACCTAAAAATTACCAAAACAACTCAGCTGGCCGTTCATACATAGTCAACCCAAAACCTCAAGCAAACAACAATAATTCAATATAAACTTAACAACGTCAAACAATAATCAATCAAACCAACATTCACTTATCAAATTCACATTTAATTTTTATAAAATTACCAAAACCTACCTCCGTACGAAGTCAAACTAACGGAACCTTCGGAGAAGTTTTCTGACCGAACTGCTGAAGAAGAAAACGTCAGGAATCGTCTGTGCTTCTTAGAATTCTAATTGGCCAAACTCAAGAAGAAGAGGAGCTACGTCACCGTCAATTTCTACCGAATAAAAATGATGCTAACATGTAGAGAGGAGAATACAAACACTTTTACCTGATTAGACTTTTGATTAGAATTACGAATCACAAAAAATCAAAGCTAGAGTTTTTTGGTGCGGGTCACGGTTTCCTCATGCAAGCATTCGGTCTCTCTCTCCGTATGAAAAGAAAAGAAGCCAATGAATTTTGATGATGATTATATGTGATTAGGAAAGTATTTCAGCTTGAGAAATATTAGGTGTAATGGTTTAATAAAGAAAAGAAACATATGTCATGATTATATATATGGTAAGTCAAGTTCCATTTCCTTTTCTTTGGTTCCTTTGAAGGCTACAGTTAGATACCTTCAAGAATAAAATAATTTAAATTAATAGAATAAGTCATAATTAAATTAAACTTTAATAATTATAAAATTTTATTTAATTATTTTTATTAAAAATAAAATTTTAATATAATATAATAACTCATAAATAACTAATTATTTATTTTTTAAAAATTTAGAGTGTTATATTGAGACTGTCAGGATGTCTTTAGATAATTCTGTAGGAGGTCCTCTTCACATGAAGAAGACTACTAAAGAGATTCTAGACTTGATTGAGATAGTTGCTAACACCAATATTTATATTCTTCTAAGAGGATTGTCGGAAAGAAAGGAGTCATGAAATTGGATGCTTTAGATATACTTTTTCTCAGAATAAAGCCATATCTCAACAGATAAATGTTATTACTCAACACCTGGGTGAATTGCAAGTCTCAGCCATTAATACCCAAGATAATTCTTATGACATGAGTGGTGGCTTTCCTCAAGGTGAGAGCTATGATTATGGTCAATTTCTCCCGAAACAAGTCAATTACATAGGCAATTTCTCTAGACCCTCTAATAATTAACTTTTTTCTAAGACTTATAATCCGGGGAGGAGGAATCACCTAAATTTTGGGTGGGAAAATCAACCATAAAGGCAACAAAATTTTAACCACAATGCTTCTCCTCATGGCAACTTTAATCAGAATAACTTTAATAACAAGCGTCAGTTTCATCCATCTCAACAATATCAAGCATATTCTCATTCTCAGAAATCATCTTACTTGGAATCTATAGTTGTAGAGCTCTCCAAGAGTACTTACAGTTTTATATAGAAAACCAAAACTTCACTCAGAAACTTGGAGATTTAAGTGGGTCAGCTGAGCAAGCAAACACTTGAGAGGTCCCCTAATACCTTCCCCAGTGATATAGTGCCTAATCCAAGAAAAGAGTGCAAAGCCATATATTTGAGAAGTCGTAAGATAGCAGGTTCAGAAGCAAAATTTAGTGAGGAATTGGTTGAAAAAGAAGCTCCGGAGGTTAAGAGCCAAGAAGAACATGCCCCTCCAAGGCATCCAGATAACCCTTTTCCAGTTGATCTTGAGCAGTATCCAGTGAAGTCTCCAGTACCTGAGTACAAGTCAAAAATGCCATCTCCTCAGAGGCTTCATAAGGCATCCAAAGAAAAGTAATTTTTAAGATTTTTAGAGGTCTTCAAAAGTTTCAAATCAACATTCCCTTTACAGATGCTCTTGAGCAAATACCTCTTTATGCTATGTTTATGAAGCAGTTGTTGACTAACAAGAGGAATTGGAAGGAGAGTGAAACTGTGGTTCTCACAAAGGAATGCAGTGCCAAAAGACAAGTATATAAATAGTTCTAATGGATAAGTATAAACAAGTTCTAGACTTAACCTGCGAAGTCAAGGCCAGCTAGAATTTATAAATATATGTAAGATCCATAATTAAAATCGACCGTTTAGATAATATAAAATAATAATTTAATTGTCCAAAATTGGTTAAAAAAATTAGACATCTTAATTTGAAAATTTAACGGTGAGATTTGAATTCAATAAATTTTTTTGAATGGAAAAATGTATCTTTTGCGAAAACTTTTTGTAAAAACATGTACCGGCACTTAAACTGACAGTACCGGCTCTAGTATGTTCGGTACCATGTACTGAGAAAAATAAGATTTTTGAAAATTGAATATTTTGTTTTGGAAAGATAAAAATAAATTAGAATTGAAAACCGGGCACTAATCTTAAAGGTTTTGGCCCAAAATTGGGACAAACAGACTTAAAACGCTAACAGGTTGGATCGGGCCCAAAATGGACCCAAGACCCAACATATATATGTATGTTTAATGAGATTTCAGCTCATTTTCCATAAAAGAGAGAGAGGGAGCACAGTGAGATTGAAGAGAAGAGAAGAGAGAAAAGAACAATATTCACTTTTGCCTTTAATCGCTTATAACTTGAGCTATGGTGGTCCAATTGACAAGCCGTTTACGACCACGCAAAACTCTTGCCAAGCCCGTGATTTCTAACAAAGATTCATAGGTAGGAACTTAAAAATCATACTCCAATTTCTTGCCCTAACATTTTCGCATTTTTGAGTTTTGTTTTTTAGTAGACTTTTATGTTTTGGTTATTTAGGGGTGATCTAGCATTGGAATATTATTGGATTTTGTCTGTAATCTCTTTGGGTAAGGTAATTCTCTTCAAACTCTTGTGGTTTGATATTTTGGTTAGCCATAGTGTTAATTTTTGGTATGTTATATGTGTATAGCTTGATAGTTGGTGAGTTTTGGAAGTGGTGTTGGTGCTTAAAGCTTGTTGATCTTGTTGGAATCAAGCTTTGGGTGTTTGAGATTTTTTGAAAATCGGCCAAAGTATGGTTTCGATTTCCTCTATGTAATATGTAATGTTTCTGTACACTTAGACTAGTGGACCCTAAGATAGGATTGAATGATGTTGGTGTGTGATTAATTTTATGTGAATTTATATTTGATGATGAAGAGGATGATATGGAGTGTTGGAATGTGTAATATATGAATTATGTTGATAATATGATGAGTATTGGTGTTGTTTATGATTATGATGATTGATGAAGGATATAGATGATTATGATGTGTGATGATAAATGTCAATGATGATATTGGGTTTTGAATCTTGTGGTTGGTGGTGAGTGATGATTATGAGTATTGATAATGAATGATGATGCTTGTTGATGTTGGTAAATGTTGAGGATGGTGAAATGATGTTTTGGGTTGTTATTTATTGAGCATTAGAGATGTGTAAGTGAGAATTTTCAGATGAAATTATATCTTAGTAGGTTGTGGAATTATTGAAAAGTATGTAAACATAATTTAGGTACAATGGGACTATTTTGACATGGTTCAGAATAAATATGAATTGGTTTGGTTTTAGAAGTTTTGAAAACTAGAGAATGTTACATGGTTTTGTAAAACTTGTTTTTAATGAACTTTGGCAAATCATAACTTGAGCCTCGGTATTTGAAATTGATTGAATTTTGCTTTAAATTGAAGATTAATTCAAGAGCTTTAAAATTATATAAAGTTTGAGAAAAATAGAATTTTGTAGAGGAAGTTCTAAACATCGAAAGTTCGGTGCAAAAATCTGATTTCTTCAGCTTTAAAATTTTTCAAGGTCTGATACAGCATGCGTACGCTACATTGTGTGCGCGACGTGGGCATTCTCCACTGCCTGAGGGTCTCGCGTACGGGGACACTGCATATGTACACGAATGTTCAGGATTTTGACCCATGTGTATGCGAGAATTTAACACGCGACATGAGCATTCCATTCGGGTTGGAACACTCGCGTACGCGAGCAGGGTGTCGCGTACGCGACTACCCATTTTAACCGTGTGCATGCACAACCCCTGTTTTGCTGAAAAATGGTTTTTCTTCACTTTTTAAGGGTTCTCTAGCCTTCCAAACTTCTTTATCTTCTGTTTAAGAGTGTTAGTAATTAGTCCCTAAGACTAATAGAGATGAGTTGGTGAAGTAAATTGGTAAATTTATGCATGAGTTTAGAAGACGGTGACTTAAGCCTGGTATGTCAATTGGATGGTATTGTCTTGTGAACTGATGGGGAGTAGGGTTGATGATGATGAACTTGTGATATTGAGGCTGGACGATGAGATTTGATTATGTGATTGTGATATGCATTGTTCTATGTCGTCGGGGATGTGGCAGTCTCCCGCTCACGTGACATGCATTGTTTTGGTAAGTCGCTATGTATCTCGGGCGAGAGATGTGGCAGTCTCCCGCTTGTGAAGGTAGCGGTGCTAGCGTAGGGGTCGTGGCAGTCTCCCGTCTACGTTGAGATGTGAAGACTGAGGCAATCTCCCGCTCGCATAACCTTTCTACCGCAAGAGTGAACTCGGGCACTATAACTCGAAACAGTGTGCCGGGCACTATATCCACGGTTCAATAGTGTGCAGGGCACTATATCCCTAGCGTGGCAGAGAGGCGACATCCCCGAAGATGTGTCGGGTTGGCATTTTGAACCGACAAGTGATATCATGAGCCAAACAGGATAGACATTCATCATATGCATCTTCTACATGCTTACTTTCTTTGATTACTTGAGTTATGCCTATTTGAATAACATGCCTAAACGCTAGTTGATTTACCTGCTATATATGTATACTACTTGTGTTTTACTTGCTTGCATTATCTGTGATTGTCTGGTGCTAAGGAGGCTAGGTAGGCAGTGCTGAATGGATCGCGTGGAGGGTAGGTTGGCGAAGGCTGTGGGATACAGTAGTGTGATTGGTATTAGTTAGAAATCCCCTAAGTTTAGATAACACTGTTTATTATTTATGGTTTAAGTTATTTATTTTGTTAAGCTTGAATATCGGTATCAATGTGAAGTTTTAGGATTGCCTTTGGCGTCCCAGAACCTTACATCTTATATTTTAGGCACTATTACCATACTGAGAACCTCCGGTTCTTATACCATATATTGTTGTTGCTTTTTAGATGCAGGTCACAATCTACCACGGTTAGTTTGTGGATATGGTGACAGAGCGGAGGATGATCTTCCTTGTATTTTATTTCACTTTACTTTTGTTATAGTATTCTCTTACCTTTTGTATCTTTAACGTTGTTGCTTTAGAGGCTTTATTTCTGAAAAACTTTGAGAGACAGACTATTGCCGTTTTAAACTTCAAAACTTTGTTGTATTCAGTTTGACTAGCCGTCCTAAACTCCGTAGGTTGTGACTAGTCCTCTTTTTGTATATCATACTTATATATATATCTTGTTTATTTTAATTATTACCTTGTGTATCTTTGAGCTATCTACAAGGTTTCATATATATTATGTCTTTTTCTTTTTATGCCAATGCGTTTAGTTATCGTGTGTGAACGCTTCACGTTTTGAAATTTCGCTTTATGCGACTTTGAGCTTTTATTCCTTCATCGGGCTTCTAGTATTAGTAATTCTTTCTATATATATAGTATGGTATGAGCTTTAGAACTATCGTGGCACTTTGTTATCCTTTGCTTTACAACTAGAGGTAAGGCTTAGGGTGATAGGGTGTTACAATATACAACCCAACAGTGAACCAAAAGACAAATACAAGTCCTAGTTCTCCATGGTCAACCTTTAAGAGGGATAAAACATGTTTTTATACAAAATCGAAGAAATTACATATATAACTAAGTACATAATATAAAAAGCCCAAAAGACAAGTCTTCGCTCCCAAGAAAACAAATCCAACATGCTTAGCGAGGCTCATCACATCCTACATTTGAAAAATAACAAATACGTATGGAATAAGAACCGAGAATTCTCAGCATGGTAGAGGTGCTCACATAGATAATATATATAAGATCCCAAGAAAGCCAGAGGTATTCTTAGAACTTTGACACTCAGATTTTAACTTAAAGATTATACTAAACTAGAAATTCGGTACTCTATCTAAGGGATTCTATGTCTAAACTAACTCCTTACCTTCTGTCAACTCAAACCTCCTCATCACCGGCTCCGCTAGCATTAGTGATCTCTCAGTTGTAAAGACATATAAAGCATATAAGTAATACACAATTAAAGAAACAGATACAGTATTTAAGTCATATAGCACATAGACATATATAAGCAATTAGGCAAACCAACATATGCATACTAAAAAAAAATATACAAATGCACATGATGCATGTCTGCTCTATGACCGATGATATCATCTGTCAGTTATCCAACCAAATCCGACATGTCCGATAGTGAACGTTGGACAGTCCTAGTGACGCAGAGCTCAAGCATATGCATATATATAAATAATCAATAATCCATCACGCAGTTGGGTCAAAGGTACCTCAAATCTCAACCTGGAACCAGTGGGGACGAGTCACTGCGTTTGCCCAGGGAGATTAAGATCGATCATAAATACCATCCTAGAGCGAGTAGGGTGACTGCTGTATCTACCCAGGAAGCTCACAATCATCTCAACCTGGAGTAAGTGGGGCACACCACACCCTTTCATTTACCCAAGGAGCTCAAACCATCTCATCCTGGAGCAAGTGAGGCAAACCACACCCTTGCATCTACCCGGGAAGCCTCAACTAACCAACCTGGAGCAAGTGGGGCAAACCACAATCCTTGCGTCTACCCAGGAGGTATGTTCTCATATGTCCAGGAGGAACAAAGGAGGGGATCCTAACCTCCCACCATCTCGCTGGAGGTGATTTTACAACATCATGAGAAACAATGAAGGGGACCATCTCACTGGAGTCACACTTTTGAGAAAGAGTGCTCGAGATCAAACAGTCATATTCACAATCAAATCACGTCCAATATTATATTTATAATTCACATATATTTCTTCAAACTTGTCTCCACTAATACTTTGAAATCTTCTCTTTAATCAATTCAAAACACTTCATGAAACTACTTCAGTTGACCTACCTACAGCACTCTGTAACCCTAAATCTCTAGCTCTGAATGCAAAATAGAACTACCCTCGTTTATTTTATCAATACTCTCTTGCTCACCGCAAAAAAATTTAAACACTAGCTAGAAAAACCTCAATTGATAATTACATAGGTTTGGAAAGTTAGAGGAATGGTTTGAAACTAAAAAAATAATATTTTCAGAAAACAGGAGTTCCGCGTACGCATACCATGTCCACATATGCGAAAGTATGAAATTTGACCATCTCACGTATGCGCTCCTTGTCTGCATACGTGAGCCCTTGGGCAGGGAAACATCCCCGCGTTGCATAGCATTACTCGCGTACGCGAGCCTGTCATTTGGCCCATTCTACATACGCATGCACATGCCCGTGTACGCGAGATGTCTGGCCAGAGCCCAGGGTCCACGTTGCGTGCATGTGTGTGTACACATGACTATCAGAATTTGCCAAAGCTGCTATGTTCCAGAAAACCAGTTTAATATTTTCAACTTTGAACGCGCATAACTTTTTCGTTAAAATTCATTTTTAGTCTGTTCTTTGAATGGTATAAACTTCACGGATTCAATTTTCATTCAAAACAAGTTTCACAAAATTTGGGATTGTGGAGGCCAAGTTATAGCCTGCCGAAATTGGTCAAAAATAAGCTTTTACCAAAGAAATACCAAACCTCCAATTTCCAAAATTCTCAATTTTAAACCAAAGTTTCATACTCCAAAACAACTCCAACAATAGTCAAACCATATACATATCCTTTCCATCTCTCCCACAACATACTAATATCCAATTTTAGCAATTCCAATTCAAACAATTCATTCATTATTTATCAACATATATATATATATCACAACTCATAATCATTATCAATTCTCACAAGCATCATCCACATCAATCATCATCTCATGGTCATAATAAACCCAACATTTTCACCAAAACTACTAAATCTTAACAAGTTCACATAATTCAACCTATCCTATGGTCAACTAGCCTAAGTTTTCACGTAACATTATACATTATCTATGAAAAACCAAAACCATACCTTGGCCAATCCCTCCCTAAACTCAAAATGCCAAAATCAAAGCTTCCAAGACTCCAAATCAAACTCAATGTTTTCAGCCACCCAAGGTTTGTTCCAAGAGCTCCAATTTGACAATTCAACTCTAATGCAACATAAACTCAAGCTAGTTTATACAATTCACTAAATTAGCACTAGGGTACACAAAATTGGACAAACCACAAGTGTTTATAGTTTTCTTACCTTACCCATTGATGATTGGAGTAAAATACAACAGCTATCCAATATTATTGCACCTAAAACACACAAAAATCATCAAAATCACTCAAAATCCAAACCAAATTTGTGGAAAAAAGGAAAATAGAGAATTGGACACGAAATATAGCGATACATACCACTTTGTTCAGATAGAATTGAAGAGCTCGATGAGATGAATGCGTGGCCACAAACGACTCGTCAATTGGAACTTCGAATTGAAAGTTATAAGGATTTGAAGTTGGAAATTAAATAAAGGGTTAGGGTTCTATTGGTCTTCTCCCTTCTCACTGTGGACTCCCCCTTTCACAGTGAAATGTAAAATGTTCTGGCTGCAAGTGGGGGAAAAGGCTTATATGGGTTGGGCTTTGGGCCCAATATGGGCCGAGCTCAATCGGTTTAATCCGTTAAGTTGGCCCAATATCAGACCAAAATCTTTAAAATTAATGTTAAAATTCTTGTTTTAAATATTTCTACTTTTTTAAATGATAACATTTAATTTTTTAATCTTTTAAATAATATTTATTTTATTAGCTAATTGTTTATAAACTTTTCGGGATTTACATTATATGCATTAAAGAACAGAAATAATAATCCTTTGTTAAGGAAAGGTAACCCCCAAAGATAAGATAATCGAAGTAATCTTTCAGTAAGAGAATGTGATCGACAAGATTTTAGAATAAGAACCTTCGATAAGGGAAGGAGTCTCCCATCAATTTTATACATAGTTTGAGTTCAATACCCTCCAAGTCAAAATAATGTTAAAAGAATGCTTAAGAAAAATTAAGATCAATTTCATACATCGTATAAGAGTTTATATCACCAAGAGATCGTTTTCTTTTCATGTACAGAGATATTTGGAGAATGTCAAGAGAAATTAAGTCAAGATTTATGTGTTTGTATTTTGTATGTTTTAACATTATAGATATTCAGTCTTGAGTCACATATGTCATAACATAAGAAAAAAATATTTAAAAGCCATACCACTCCGACTAACAAATAAGACTTTTGAAAATACTAATTGAACATCATCATTGCATCATCATTGCTTTTATTTTAAAATTCAGAGTAGACGGAGATGGATACAATGACACTACATAAATAAATTATTGAAAAACATTTGTTTCTCACCCCTCTTCCCGTACTATCTTCAGAAATGACACGGTGCGAAGCAATACACTACTCGATTGAGTTGAAAAGACGTGTACAGTATGATATGATTAGGAATGGATATTAAGGACATATATACAGAACGTTAAGCACTTGCTCAAATTCATATTAAGGATGGATAATAGGCGATTGTTTTAGTTATAGTTGTACAAAGTACGAGAATTAAAATTTTTTGCGTGTCTTGTTTTATCTTTATTGAGTGACTCAATTGTGGTTTTGATGTTTGATTTTCTTTATTTATATGATTATTTGATATGAGTAAAGTTTGTCATTGTTTTCGCCTTTATAGTATAGTACGCCGATTTTCCATGTTAGTATCACTAGGTCCACTTATATTCCCTAACTAGTAACGATTATAATGATCAAGACTCTCACTATTTTTAAATGGCTTTTAAAAATAAAAAACTAGTTATTTACTATTTTTTTAAAATTACTTTATATAAAAATTTTATTTCAAAAATTTCATAAAATTTGAATATCAACAACCAATATAATCTAAATAAGGCTTAAGCCTAATTTAAAAAATATTAGGGTATTACATATACTAACTCTGTAATTTACTAAATATTCAATACTAAATTAAAAGCAATGCAATTTATAAACTTTGAACGATATAAATTGAACATTGAACATTCTATAACAACAAACACCCATAAACATTGAACCTCAAATAAATACAGCAAATATACATGAATAAAGCAAACCCACGATGATTAGATGTGAGGGAAAATCATCACGAAACCGACCGAGAAAAGACACAGCAACGTCGTGCAATGCATATAAAAAGTCATGAAGCAAAATATTAGAGCAAAGAGCCAGAGAGTGAGAAACGGCAAGCGGCAACGAAGCAGGAAAAAAAGGTAGGAGAAGCAGGTAAATGGCAACAAATGGCGGTATTAAGGCAGATGGTAGAGATGCGAAGCAAGGTAAACTAGTGAGCAAGAAAATCGGATCCAAAGACGATTAGAGTAGATGAAGGCGAGAAACACAATAAAGGCAGGAGATGTCGACAACAGCGTTGATAACTGTGGTAAACAGCACTAACGCAGTGGTCAGCAATGGGGAATAGTGAGAGAATGAGAATTGGGACTTGAGAAAGTAAGAAACGATGCTGTTGAGAGTCAGAGAGGAGTGCGTGTTCTATCTATGTGAAATCCTACATCTGAAAATAATTTTTCTTTGTTTTTTGGGACAAAACGACTCCGTTTTAGATCATTAAAGGAGCAAAAAATAAACTTGCAAACTCATTCCTAGATTCGCGAATTTGACTACCTAAACTAAGTTTACTCAAAATTAAGTTTGTGTCTCTAAACTCGTAAATTCATATGAGTATATATGGGTTAACTCACGAGTTTGACAATAATAATTTTAAGTACTAACACATTTTTTTTGTTTTCAAATCAATAATTTCAAAGTAACCGCACAAGAAAACTAATCAAAATTTCAAGGTTCTGAAAACCGGACTAAACCGGCCAGTTTGACCGGATTAATTGGGAATCGGTCATTTATCTGGTTCGGTTAATGTCAAACTGGTCTGCAAAAAATCGATAAAAAATCAGTCGAACCGGTAGTTAACCGGTGAACCAGACGAACTGGACAATTTTTTTGAAGGCCCGGTTCTCCCATCCAGCACCAAACGGCATCGTTTTGGTTTGAAAAAAAAAACAAAATGTGCACCCCCAAATGCCCGAATCCCCTTTTTCTTCTCTCTCACTCTCAGTCTCACCAAAATGCTAAATCCCTAATTTCAAAGGTGGCAGCTTTGAAGAGCAGCAGAAGAATGGGCGGAGCCCTTGTCGGATACGGCAATGGCGGAGGATGGAGGCGGTGGAGCTGTCTCTGAGATTGATGTGCATGGCTTCTTCCATTGTTGCAGTGTCTCTCATGGTTACTGCAAAACAAGCTACAAAATGCCCCAATCTCTCTCTCTCTCTTAGTCTCAGTCGCTGCCACTCTTCTCCTCCTCACCGTCTCTGTGCTCGTCGTGAAGCCCGCCTTTGTCCTCGCTGTCGTCGACCACTCTTTCTCGTTGTCAAAAACTCCTCTGTCTCCGAGCCATCTCTGTGTGTGTGTGTGTGTGTGCAACCCGTGCCGCCGTGGACGATTCGCCGTCATCGTGAGTTCTTCAGTCTTCGATGTCCCTCAACATCTTCTTCGTGGTCTTCTTTATTTCCACTTATTTCTTCCTTTTTCACTTTAGTTTTTGATTTGTTTTCTCTGTTGTGTGTGGAACGAGTCATTGATTATTCGTTATTTTTATTTATTCTGATTTCTGAGGTGTTTCACTTGCTTATTGCTGATTGTTTTTATTATCAGATGATAGTGCTATATGCATTGCTTCACTACATTATTTATGAAAATTCGAAATCTTCTCCATGTTTCTATTAACGGAATATAGGGGTAACAGGGTATAGAGAATAAATGTTGAAAACTAGTGATCACGTATTGTGGAATTCTATATTCTGTAATGTATTCTTCTAATAATCCTCCTAATTTTGATATAATTTTGGATTCTGGATTTTGAATGCTGAATAGAATTTTGATATAATTTTATAATGGTGACAAAATTGATATAGTTTTGGATTTTGAATTGCTGTAATTCTGAATTTTTCTGTAATTGCTGTAATTGCTGAGGTTTTATTTTGCTATAATTGTTGTATGTACATTTATAATTTGGTTCTGTTTAGTCCTTTTGTTTTATGATCGTTGAAGGTATGCTATGTTGCAACTAAAAATGAAACATGAAGTTGGGTTTTAGACTTTTCTTCTTTGAGGTTGTATCCATTTTTATTGTTGAGATTAGTTCATAGCTATTTTTAATTAGTAATTTGGCATCAATTGAGCGAGTTTTGTCTAATTAAATAATTATTGATATTATTATTATTTGTTGGTGATTATTGATTGAATGTGGATATAGAATTTTATGCCATAAATAATTGAATTTAAATTTTAAAAGATTTATATAATATCTTTAATAACTTTATTTTATATTTAACAAACCAGTTCAACCACAATTTAACCACAATTAAATCATTAAACTATTGAATCAGTTATTTAACCGATTTAATGACCAATTCAGTTCTCACAACCTTACAAAATTTAAAGATTTTAACTACCGAAAAACTCACATTTAAAAGACAAACACTTATAAACTAATCTCTAATTCTAAATATCTTTCATCGGGGTACTACGCACCTTAAAAGAAAAAAAAAAAGGATCACATCAACAATATGTTGATCTTTCAAGAGTAGATATCAGTGTGGTTCTCCCTAATCACCTTAATTATATTCATATTTCATCAATACTTGACTCTTCACTTAACAATATTGGTTACCTAAGTAATTTAATTCATATTTAACTAACATAATTGACTCTTGACTTTCTATATTGGCCAAGAGGCCATGCAAGTTTGATTTGTGATCATCATCATTATATCTCAGTCTATATATATATTTGCCTAATTCCATTATACCTGCACACCATATCCCTTTTTTGTATCTCTACCAAAGATCGGTGATATGGATAATTTAAAGGCATATCTTTCCTTTGTTTTTCTTTGGGTTTTCTTCTTGTCTTCTCATGTTCTAGCTCATCATGAATTGCCCCAAGGTGAGTCTACTCTCATAAAAATATGATTATGTACGTAACTAGTAGTTATCTAAACAATTTTAACATTACAACTGATATTCCTGCTCAGGGACGGATACACTATATAACTTGTTGGGGCAAGTACTCCCACTAACATTTTGAAAAAATATGCCAAAGTATATGTATAAATATATATATGCCCCCATTAAAAAATTATACTTGCCTCCACATTAAAAAAAATTACCTATTAAATTTTGTTTTAAAATATTTTAAGAATTTTGTTAACATATGTCATAAGAGTCAATTTTAAAAATACCATAAAAAATGTTTGACAAAAAATTATTGATTTCTTTTATTTTCAATATATTAATTATATTAAAAATTTAAAAACATTTTATTATTATACTCTAAACATGTTCTCTTAAGATATAAGTTAGTTAACTCTTTTTATATATATAATTTTTAGAATTGAATTTTGATATATTATTAGTATAAAATAAATTTACACGTATATCCAATTACGTAATGTCATATCATAAAAAAAATATTTTTTATATTAATCGTGTAAATAATTATCTAAAAAAACATACGTAATTAAACAACCATATAAAATATTTTATATCGTCAGTATATCAAAATTAAACTCTAATTTTTATCTAAAAGTATAAAATAAAAATATTCATTAAATCAATTTAATAAAAATAAAATATTACTAGCAATAGCATTATAAATTAAGAATTTATTTAATTAAAATTTATATCCTTGAATTTTTTAACTCAAAATTTATTATTATTATTATTATTATTATTATTATTATTATTATTATTATTATTATGTAGTTAATTTATAAAAAATTGAATTAATAACTACGTTATTAGTTATTAATATATTAATATTGATAATTAATAAATAAAAATTATTTAATATTTTTATATTATTTATTTTTATATGTTTTGATATGTTTATACGATTGTTTTGTTATTTTTATATATATATATTTGCCCCCACGACCTAAAATTTCTGGATCCGTCACTGTGCCTGCTCTGCTTATGAATAAAGTCTTTAGTTCATGGCGGTGTTGTAAATCAAAATTGGATTTTTAAGTTTTATTCTTTATGATCTTTAATTTTGATATTATATAATAAAAAGTTGCTTTTATCATGGCATATGTTATAAAAGTACGTTGTATATATTATATATTTCACCATTTGATTATAACATGATTTTGCATTATATTTTCTTGATTCATTATTAAAAGAGAGAAAAACAGAGTATAATTTGAAAGTTCAAAAGATAAAAGATTCAATAAATGACTGGGTTTATCCTTCTATTGGTTACAATCCTACTACAACGACAACAACCCCGCCCCCAGAAGCCGCCATTGATGGCTGGTCTAAATATATCGGTAAAGCACCTTTCTACTTTTTTTTTTTTTCCCTGATTAGTCAGATAATCATGCATATAATAAAATGCTAAAGTGTAACTATTTTCACAAAAATAATTTAATGGTTTCGTAATTAATGTTTATATGAACAAATTAAATTATCTACTGCGTTATATATTTCATACAACAATCACTATAATTATTGTTCATGCTCTCTATTAAGAATCCAACTCCAATTCAATATTATTGAAATGAAGGATTACATAAACATACAGAGATTATATTTTCTTTTTGTCTATTTATTAACGTATAACTTAACAAGAATTATAGATCTACACTAAAATTAACATTAGTATAAAATATATTGAAATACAAAATATATATTAAGAATAAATTAAATTATAGATATATTTATACACAAATATATAATAATTAATTTAGTAAATATTTTTTGATGTGTAAATATGTAACATTTTTAAAGAACTATATATTTATAGAGCCCCCTTTTCTTCTTCCCAAAGAAATATGTTATTAGGTAATATAAGAGAGACTTAAAATTATTTTATTTAATTTAATATTTATAATTTTATAAATATAATATTTATAATTAATAAATATTACATGTAAAATTATGCTTAATTATCCTAATAATAATTAAAAATATAAAATTATTTTTAACTAGTTTTTTATTGTCTTTCTAAGATTTTTGTTTGTTATTAATGAAAGAAAGTTATCATTACAAAATTATTCTTATAAAGTTAATAAAAAATAGTTTATACATTAAAATTACCTACTAAAATTAGTTATTATTTATTTATATATAAATATATGTATTATTTAATTTATTTTTATGTATTTTATATTTTAGTATAAAGTGATAAATAAATTTTTGAGAATTACTATAAAAAAATTTCTTAAAGATTTTCATTTTAGACATATTAGTTCCTAAAAATTAAAAAATATCAATAAAAATTTTTAAGATAATAGATATGAATATACTACCTCTAAATTAACTCTTGTAATTAGGATACAAGGTCTTAATTTAAACTAACCTATATACGTTTGTTATGTGAAAATTTTTATTGATATTTTTTAGGAATTAATATGTTCAAAATATAAATTTTTAAGAATTATTTGTCATTTCACTCTATATTTTAATATATATTTTAAACGATTATGTTATGTATATACTAAAATTAACTACTAAAATTGGTCAAAATATAAAATATATATTAAAATATAATACACATTAAAATTAAATTAAACCACATGTGTATTATTTATATACAAATATATTAGTAGCTAATTTTAATGACTGATTTTAATGTATAAATAACATTTTTGTATTTTAAATTAGTGGCTATTTTGTTATAAGCTTAGCATGGTTGAAAGCTAACTATATGGTAGTAACTAATAAGCCTTCAAAATATACAGAAATGGAGAACAATGATGAGGATGCAGTAGTACTCTGGCATCGCAAAATGATGAAGCCTTCAAAAACAGAAACCAAATCTTTCAAAGTTTCCCGTGCCGAACCTCCTATTATTGATCCACGCGGTGCCAAAGAAGGTTCTTATTATGGCCATGTCCTTAGAGCAGAACCTCCTGAAGATGATGGCGAAGGAGTACATAGTTCCAAAGCCGGTGGTTATTACGGCAATCTCTTCCGAGCAGAACCTCCTGATGAAGATGACGGCGAAGAAGACTTGAAGCTAGGTCATGTCCATGGCTCTTCAGCTGAACCTCTTGTTGATCCACGTGGTGCCAAAGAAGGTAATTATGGCAATCTCTTTGGAGCAGAACCTCCTGATGATGAGGATCAACGTGATGCTAAAGAAAGAAGAGTAAAAGGCAAATCTGTTGTTTATTCGCGTGGCCATGATGATGATGAGGGAGAAGTGACTTATGCCTATTCTACTGCCCGAGCAGATTCTCCACCCGATGAAGATCCAAGAGATAGCAAAGTAGGTTATGGTGTGCTCAATATGAATGACAAGGTTGATAAGGAGACAATAAAGAACTAATAATGCAAACTAAAAACACTGCTATATGTTATATGTCCTAAATTAAATAACACCATCTGCCATGATGGTTTTATGGATATAATTTGTTCCCGTGTGCTAAGTCTTATTTTCTTGTTAAGTTATATAATATATTACTTCCTTCTCTAGTTTGGTCATATTGTAAGTTCGTTATTATCACTTGCCTTTGTAATTGAAAATTATGAAATAAAAGAATATTTGATATGTTAATTCAATTTTATGTTTTTGCTCATTGATATATAAGAGTAATATAATGACGTTCTCTTTTCAATTTTCTAGTATGTGTGATCACAAAATATATAATAAGTAGGTGAGTTCTCTGGTGACATAGGTATTGATGACTAAGTATGATTATAATTTGACTGGCTAAAAATATTTTTATATGAGGGTAAGAAAAAGTATAGATAATTAATAATATTTTTGAACAATGTGTAAATAATATGAATTAATAGGGTTCAAAAGAGTAAATTAATCTTAAATTTAATTAATAGCATTAAATTAAAATGTAGTGTATTAATAACATTAAATTAAAATATAGTATATTTTTATTTAATTGGTGGTTGTTATGTTGTTTAAAATGATCCTTGTTTACTTAGCATTTCTCGGTAAGATAATTATTACTGGAAGCGTTAATTATTTGGTTGAGTGAGTGTGAACGTTATTGTGATGTTAATAAAATAAAATTGTCTATCAAAAAATAATATTTGTGATGTGTCATTGGACTTACTTATCAAAAGAGAATTTTGTATTATCATTTCATCATTATTATTATTATTATTATTATTATTATTTAGTAATCAAAGTAAATAATTAGTATGTTAAAAAATAATCCAATCGATCATTCATATTCAACTCACTTATTTATATTATTCTTTTTTTAAAATAATTCAAATATTTTGCATTAATAAGTTAAATATGTTTCTAGAATTATTTATTTGATTTTAAGTTTTATAAATTTAATTTAATATTGTATTGATTAAACTATCACTAATTCTTTCATATTCTAAAACTATGAGATTAAAATGGATGTATTTTATTGTATATATATGAGAAAAAAATTAACTCTTAATCGTATATCATTATATCTTTTTTTTTTTGTGTGTGTGAGGTATTCTTAATTGCTTAATTCTTACTATAATATATATGTCATATTATATATAAGAATGTGATATACATCATAGTACTTCAATTAATAATAATTCATTTAAATTATAAAATCTAAAAAATATGTATGATATAAAATAGGTGAATTTATGTATGTTAACTTTAATATAAAAATAAATTTGTCTAATAAAATAAAGCATTAAAATTTAATTTAATAATTAAATTAATTTAAAGATGAAAGTGTTTTAAAAAATAAAGACGAAAAACATAATATAAATAGAAAAATAAAAAATAAACAAAATAAACAAAAGTATAGATTGTGCATATTTCAAACTAAAATGAATGAAAGCCAAAAGATATGAAAATTTAGAATAATAATTAATATTAGTTTTGAAAATCAAACTAATAAAATTAGAAGTTTAATGATTTAAAAATTCAATTGAGATTCAACTGGATTTGAACTAGATATAATAAAATAGTATATTTATATATAAAACATATAATAAAAATTATATTCAACAATTTACTGTTTAAAATTTAAAAGAGAAGAATTATCAATTCAATTGTAACTTTAATTATTTGTTGCTAAAAAAATTTAAAATAAAATAAAAAATATTTTTAATTAAAAATAAAAATTATATTAAAAATATATTTTATGTATATTATTGGTGATTATTAATTATTTTGGAAATGAAAATTATAAAATTAAATAAAAAAATTTGAAAGAAGAAAAGACATAGAAGAAAGATGATTTAATATAAGAATTGATGTAATATCATCATCTAATATATTAATATACATTAGAAAAATAATTTTATGTACATGTATTATATTGTACATCATACGTGTGATGTTAAAAAAAAAACTGAAAAACAAACTTATAGAAAATGTCAACTCACTTGAATCAAAATTCACAAATTATATATGAATAGATAGATAAATAGGTATAAAAATTATAACATTTTTTAAATATTAAAAAAGTACGTAACATTTTTTTATTTTATATTTTATAAATAATAAAAGAGCATTTAAAAAATATAAAAATATAATTACATCTAACCCTTTTCTGTGGTCTGTAATTGTTTATTTTTTTATTTTAATGGGTTTGATTATCAAAAGGAGCGTTTAATTTTTTTTCTTATAATTGTGCATATAATTAAATGATTTCATAGAATAAAACTGCTATTTTTATGTGATCAGTTACGTGTCATTCCTTCTTATCAATCTGTTAGTTATAGCAACTGATCTATATAAACTTCAGTTGTATTCTATAAATTAAATCAAATTATTATTTTCTCATTTTTCACACTCAATGTTGTTGTCTTCTTCTTCTCTATTCCCTGTACTCTCACAAACCTTTCATGTGTATGACTTATACTTCCATATCAACTATATATATATATATATATATATATATATATATATATATATATATATATATATCCAACATTACTAGCGAGACGAACAATCTTTTATACAATTATTATAAGACTTGAAAAATTCTCATATTTACATTAAAGGTACGTTTAGGTCATAATGCAAATATAAAAACTTTTAAATTTTTATTGTATAATAGTATTAAAAAAAGTTTTCTTCAATTAGCATTAGTGCGTGTATATATTGCTTTCATACTGCGTCATTCAAAAAGCAACTTCATGTCGTTCAAAACAAATTTAGATTCTGAAACACTAGAACATATTCAGTCTATGGTTTCGTTCTAAAAACATGGCCATAACCAGTAAAAATGATGAGTATAGATATATGGTCACTATTTTTTATTTTTAATCATGGTTTTCTATTCGTGACCTATTCTTTTGTAATCACAGTTCTCTATGGTTATAGTTTAAAATAATAATCCTAGTTTATTCTATAATCACAGTTTTAAATTATGACCATAAATTATTCTATAGTTACACTATTTTAAAATGGTGACCGTAAATTATTCTATATTCACACTTTTAATTCATGACCATAACTTAATCTATAGCCATGCTTGTTTAAAATTATAACTATAAAATTTTTTATAATCACCCTTTTAAACTGTAATCATCATAGAATAAGTTATGATCACAATTTTAATACTCTATGATCATAATTTTATCTAATAATCTATAATTTATATATAATATATGAAATTTATTTTCAATAATTTACATGATCCATCACAAAATACATTAATTTAAAAAAGACAAATAAATTCAAATCAATCAAATAATAAAATTTACATTATATGCTAAATATATTTTTAGTTTAGACAACACCAATCAAAATACATTATATTATCAACTACAGATGATACAGTAAAATCACATAACAAAAAATCAAAAAATATCAAGACATACATTACAATTAAATAACTAGGGTATATATATGACTCATCGTAATATTTATCCTAAAACAAAATTCTTTACATCATGTCTCACTGCTTACGAAAAAAAAATATTTTATTAGTAATATTCACATTCACATTATTTGTCACCAGATTGAAAAAAAATATAAAATATGATATAAATATCATTTGTTAATTAATACCCTAGCACTAATTAATAATATATGGATATAGGACTAAGAAAGATCAAACGGAAAAAATATTAAATATTTGAGAGAAATTAAATGAAGCAAGATTTATTTACTACCGTATATAGATAATTATTACATCTTAAGAAGGTACCTCCTATTTTTAGGTACAACAACCTGAGACAATAAACAAAAGAAAGACAGCAGCGTTGGCTTCATTTATATATACCCAACATTATATTAGAATGGTTGTTAAAGAATACCTTGTCATATATAATGTAATTTTAAAAAGTATTATAATTAGGCTCTCAGGCGTATATAGTGTAAAATCAATAATCTTAGGAATAATAATCCACGTCATGAGATTTCCAAATTGACCGATGAATGAAATAAAGCAAGCTATATGTTTTAACTTTTAAAACACCAGAACACTAGGTAAAGTACTTCTACATTTAATACTAGGACACTACCGTAGCCAGTTTCGTTTCCACACAAAGCTTCATTTCTTACAAATAATCTTCACCGTAAAAAATTTATTGGATACCATCAGCTTTTACCGATAGATTTATCAAAAAATATTTATCGATAATATATTTATTGTTGTTGAAATAAATCTGACGAGAATTATTTATTAGTAAAATTTTTTGTCTATCTCTAATTACCATAAAAAAAATTTTGTTAATAATTTTTATCGTTGGATTTTTTTAATAAATCCGATAATAATATATTATTAATTAATAATTAAATTAATAATTATTGGCAAATTTAACTAATAACAAATTTAACAGTAACTTCAATTTTAAATTTTCAAAAAAATTATTTAAAAATTCAATATATAATATTTAAATTAAATAATTTTTAAACTAATAAATCAGAAAATACGACACTAATTAACTCAGAAAATAATTAATTCGGATAATAATAAACTTATAAAAATTAACAACAATAAATAATAAGTCAACAACTAACTCAAAAAATAAACAAGTTAAGATTAACTCAAATAATTAACAATAATAAACTAATTAATTCAAAAAATAATTAACTCAAACAACATTAGAACAAATTAAAACAATGCAGTTAAAAATTTTATACTTACAGATTCATTCGGACGAGTAACACCAGGTCATATTGCTTCTTAGCTTCTCACTTAAACTGATATCAAACTGTATAATTATCTCAAAATTTAAAAAAAATTATAAAAATCAAATTAAAATTAGAATATTAAACACTGAATTTGAAACACAAAATCATTAAAACAGAATTTAAAATCAGAATCATAAACAAAATTTCAAACACAAAATCATCAAAAATTCAAAATAGAATTAAAAAAATCATAAATCAAAATAAAATTAAAAAAACTCTAAATAAAAATAGAATTAAAAAAACCTAAATTCAAAATAGAATTATTAAAACAAAATCATAAAAATAGAATTAAAATTAGAATAATAAACACATAATTTAAAACACAAAATCATCAAAATAGAATTCAAAATCAGAATCATAAAGAAAATTTTAAATACATAATCATTAAAATAGAATTAAAAAAACTCCTAAATCAAAATAGATTACAAAATTCTAAATCAAAACAGAATTAAAAAAATCCTAAATCGAATCTGTCTAGTGTGTTGTTGCTGTGCGTGGAGGACGATGGTGGCTGTTGCTGCGTGAAGGACGACGGTAGCTGCTGGTGCGTGGCGATGTGGTGGAAGACAGAGAGAGAAGCGCTTCGAAGATGGGGATGGAGATAAGAAGAAAGGGTCACGCTACCGCGGACGCGAGTCAGGGTGCTATGGGACGGTGTCGACGGCAGAGAAGAAGGAGGAGCTATATCGCTGTGAGAGACTGAGAGAGTGAGAGGGAATTCGGCGCTGGAAGAGTGGGAGTGGAGTGTTTCGGCATTGTGAAGAGTGAGACTGAAGAGTAGATCCTTTGGAGGCTGTTTGTGGCACCGGCGTTGGCAGAAGGGGTTGTCGCCGGAGGTGATTTGCGGGAGAGAGATGTATAGAGAGAGAGTGATCTTCCAAAATGAGGGGAGAGGGCGCGCGATTCAAATTTATGGTAAAATTACCGTCCGACGATAATGCATTGCACGTGATCAAAACACATCATTTCATTAATTGAGTTTTACTGACAGATAAATTTACCAATAATTCTGACAGTAATAATCGTGTCAATTAATATTTTTTTTCTCTAAATATTATCATTTAATTTACCGTTGAAAAATCGAATTCCACGACAACTTTTTAATCCAACAAATTTATTATGAAATTTATCAATACATTTAATATTAATGTCCGACACTAAATCTAATAGTATTCAATATTTTTCTAGTACTGTTTTAGCACTGAAAAATGAAATCAGGCCAATTAAACCTCTCATTCTATTTCTACCATTGAGTTATTTGTACATCAATAACAATAACAATGAAAAATAAAATTAGACCAATGAAATTAGAGTAATGCACTTAAAGTTCAAAGAACTGTTACATTGAGGTCAATAATCACTAATCACATTAATATTAGGAACAGTTCAAACTTAATATAAATACAATGCGTCATCCACCTCCATCACGTGTACGCTCTCTCCCATTCTTCTTATACTAATAAATAAATAAAATGAGTTCTTGGGATGCATAATGCGTCAAGTTAAAAACAAAACCAACAAGTTTAAGATTATCATTTACTCACCGGAAGACAATAAATGCTTTTCAAAGCAAAAATACTTACATCAAGAGTAAAATAACAAAGAAGCCTAAAACGCTTGATTCCTGAAAGATATGAGTACAAGAGCAGACATGTATATTAAGAGAATGCTTATTTCCTAAAACGCTAACACGAGTAATACATAACAAAGAAGCCTAAAAAAAGATGTTAGACAGAGACAACACAATATTGTTAGGTCAAGCAACTATAACAAGAGAACAACATTAACCACCAAAGATTAAAAGATAAAGCTAGATATTTGTATCTAGAAGTCCTACTAGAAGCTCTCTAACAAATGGCATAAATCTTAATAAGCCTTTCAATTAAGCAACTAACAAATAGCAGCCAATACATCATCTGTTCATAAAATCATTAAACCTTATCTTAAAGGGTCAGATTCAAGGATATCCTCCAATTATTTACTGCACCTACTCAAGCCAAATGTGAAACAAAAAAATAAAAAAGAGGAGGAGGATTAATTCCCAAGTTAATTTCAGTAAACCATAGTAAACATACCTCAAGAGTATTCTTAAAATAGTGCTTTTAAAATGTTTAAACGTTATACACATGAAGTGGCTTTTGAAAAATAAATATGAAAGAGAGTTTTAATACTGTCCTCCAGGTCACTCTTAAGTTATCTTTCTTAATTGAAAATTTATTTGGGTGACCATATTTCTATTCTGTGTTAGTGTTCTTTAATATATAGAAAAAAAATGTGATTGGTGTGATTATGTTTTTTACATATTATTATTTGAATTATTATATTGTCATTAGAAATTATCAACGAATATTGTGACGGTGCTAAGAATGAAAGTTCTCGTTTTAGATCTCCTTCTATGGGTAGTTTTTCTTTAGATAACAGAAATCATATTCATGTTGGTAATCTTACATGAGGTGTTGACCATTTAGCATTTGAAAACTTGTTTCGTGAACAAGAAAAAGTTTTGGAGGCCAAGGTAATCTATAACAAGAAAAGTGGAAGATCAAGAGGCTCTGGATTTGTGACTTACACAGCCCTGAAGATGTCAACAGTGCTATTGAGTCTTTAAATGGTGCGGCAAGTGTAACACTCTACCACACAGAGCTTTATGCTTAAACCGTAAAATAGAGGTGCTGTGGTATTACGACCTCTAAAATAAAATATATAATAACAATAATAATAATAATAATAATAATAATAATAATAAAAAGGAGATATATATTAGAAGCCTTGAAAAACGGTAAAACAAAATCGCAAAATAGAAAGCGCAACGCTCAGAAAATGAGATTACTTGCGTGTAAAGAAAACTAGAGATCATAGGTATAAATAAACAGAAAATGAGAATAGAGGGCCAAAAGTACAAATAACAAGCTCCTAACTCAACTTGCGAAGCTAAAGCTGGCCAGAGAATATATATATATATACATATATATTCAGAAGTCCAAACGTCTAGCGGGGTGCCTCTTGACCTGCATATGAAAAACAACAACATAGTATGGGGTGAGAACCGGAGGTTCTTAGCATGATAAAGGTCAAGGGCGCAGGTACATAGAAGAAAAGGGGGGCAATGGCCCCCCAACATTTTAGTTTTTATTTAAAAATAAAAAAATTAGTCTAGTCCCCCCCCCCCCCTTTCTTTATTTCTCAGCCTCCCTCTCTTTTTGTTCTATCTTTTCCAAACCCCCCTCCCTTTAATTCCTTAAAAAAAACCCAGCCCAATAGCCCATTCCTATCTCCTTTTTTTATTTCCCAACTCCTATCCCTTTTTTTAATTCTCAACGTACAATCATTCCCCAATTCCCATCCCCTTTTTTTATTTCCCAGCATACGAGTCTCACCCTCTTCCCCTTCCTGCCTTGGCTTTCCAAAATTTCAGGTAACAACTTTTTCTATTCTTCTTCTTTTTTATCTTTTTAATCTTCTTATCTTTTATAATTTTACCTCTTTGACTTTTATTTTTTTTTGTTTTTTGCAAATTAAAAAAAAGATAGTAGTTTAACAAGTGATTTTTCACTCCTCTTTCTCAAAAAAGGTTCTATTTTTATTCTTTTTTATATATTTAGTTATTTACTTAATTAGTTAATTTATTATTATTTGTTAATTAAGTTTATGTTATTATATGTTAATTTGTATATTTAATTTTTTTTATTAGTTAACTATTTAATTACAATTTTATATTATTTATACTAGGATGTTGGTATTATTGTTCTGAATTTTAATATTTTATTTTATATTGAAATATAATTTTTATATTTTATAAAGATTTAAACTGTAATTTACACTTTTCGCTAAATATATTTTTAATTATAGGAACTTATTTGGCCATTTGAATTATGAGTAAGTTCAAAACCATTGATACATTTTTTAAAAGAAAAGATCAAGAGAATGAAGATGCTTCTACTATTACTACTCAAATACTTGAGGGGTCATCAAATTTCATTACTTCAAGTTCTTCATTGAATAGCTCAAAGCGTCCACGACTTCTTCCAAATCAACTGGATGTTTTTCGTTTGGAAAGAGATCCTGGAATGCGACCAATGATTTGGAAGTTTCCTCCAAATAAAAGAGATGAAATCCGTCGGGCTTATATTAAAGTTGGGCCAAATCAACCAATTCTTGATAATTATCTATTTTCTGGTGATAAAAGTCATCGTCGCTTTCAAGTTTCATGGTTTAAATTGTTTCCATCTTGGTTAGAATATTCTATAGAAGATGATGCTATATATTGTTTTCCGTGCTTTCTTTTTGCTAAGGAAACTTCAATCAATACGGGTTCAAATGCTTTTATTGAGAATGGTTTCAGGAATTGGAAGAAAGTAAATAGTGGAAAAGAATGTGCTCTTTTGAATCACATTGGCAAAGGTCCTAACTCATTCCATCATAAGGCGCTGAAATCATGTGATGATTTGATGAAACAATCACAACATATTGACAGACTTCTTCATAAGCAAACATCAGAAGAGAATGAAAAGAATCGAATTCGACTAGGAGCATCTATAGATTGCATTAGATGGTTGACATTTCAAGGTTGTGCATATAGAGGACATGATGAAAGCCAAAGTTCAAGCAACAGAGGTAACTTTTTGGAAATGTTGAAATTTTTGGGATCTTACAATGAAAGAGTGAAAAAGAATGTTTTGGAAAATGCTCCAAAAAATGCTAAGTATACTTCAAATGATGTCCAAAAAGAAATTCTACATATTATTGCTACTAAGGTGAGAAATTCAATCAGAGAAGAGATTGGAGATGCCAAATTTTGTATTATTGTTGATGAAGCTAGAGATGAATCTAAAAAGAAGCAAATGGCCATTGTTTTGAGATTTGTTACTCTAGATGGTTTTGTTAAAGAGAGATTTTTTGATCTTGTGCATGTCACTGATACTTGTGCAACAACTTTAAAGAAAGAATTGATTTCTATCCTTTCTCATTATAATCTCCAAGTTGAAAATATTAGGGTTCAAGGGTATGATGGTGCTAGTAACATGCGGGGTGAGTGGAATGGTTTGCAAGCTTTGTTTCTTAAAGATTCTTCACAAGCATACTATGTGCATTGTTTTGCTCATAGGTTACAATTAGCATTGGTGGCAGCTTCAAGAGATGTACTTCAAATTCATGAATTTTTTACTCAATTAAACTCTATTGTCACTATTGTTAGTGCTTCTTCAAAAAGACATGATCAATTACAAGAAGCTCAAGCAATTGAAAATGCAAACTTGGTTGCTCAAAATGAATTAGAAACAGGCAAAGGTGCGAATCAAATAAGCACTTTACAAAGAGCTGGGGATACTCGATGGAGCTCTCACTTTAATTCTATTTGCAGTTTGGTAAAAATGTTTACTGCTACCAATATTGTTCTCAATAATATCATTGAAGACGGGACAACTTATGCACAAAGAAGTGAGGCTTATGGTGTTAGTAAAATATTATTGTCATTTGAATTTGTTTTCACTTTGCACTTGATGAAAGAGATTATGGGAATCACTAATGTTCTTTGCCAAGCACTGCAACAACAATCTCAAGATATTCTTAATGCAATGCATATTGTTTCTACATCAAAGTTACTTCTTCAACAATTAAGAGATGGTGGATGGTGCAATTTTCTTGCAAATGTTAAAGATTTTTGTGAAAAATATGAAATTGAAGTCCCTAATATGAGGGCACAATATGTTTTTGGAAGAGGTCGATCTCGTCAACCAAGTGTGACAGTTGAGCATCATTATCGAATAGATGTATTCTTGGCAACAATTGACTCTCAAATACAAGAGTTGAATAGTAGATTTAATGAGCAAACAATAGAGCTTTTGACTTTGAGTTGTGCTTTGGATCCTAAGGACAATTTCAAATCATTTAATATTGAAGAAATCAGCAAGTTAGAAGAGAAGTTTTATCCCCTTGACTTTCCTTCTAATGAGCTAAATATTTTGAAATCTTAGTTGCAACATTATCAGCATGATATACCAAATCATTTGAAAGGCATTGGTACACTTTCTGAATTGTGCAACAAGTTGCAAGAAACGGGAAAATCAAGAACTTATCACATGGTTGATAGATTAATACGTCTTGTTTTGACTCTACCAGTGTCTACAGCAACAACAGAAAGAGCTTTTTCAGCAATGAAAATTGTTAAGACAAGACTCCGAAGTAAAATGGCTGATGAATTTCTTGCAGACAACTTGGTCATCTATATAGAAAAAGAATTAGCAGCTATTTTCGACACAAATTCAATTATAGATGATTTTGAAAATAGAAAAAAACGTCGAATAGCTTTTTCATGATACAAATCTGTAAGTGGTAATTTTTATATATTATTGTCTTACTTTGATTGAGATTATATATATATATTTATTTTTTAATTTTATCAATAGAAATAGTAATATAAAATATAACACCGCCCCCCTAAATAGTTAGCCTAGCTCGGCCCCTGATAAAGGTGCCATGCACATAAGATATAAGGTCTTGGGAATGCCAGATGCAATGTTAGAACGCCGACACTCGAATTATAAAGCTTGAAGCAGTAAACAGAAACCATAGAAAGAGTAGTTATCTAGGGAAATCTAAACTCAGCTTAAACTCAATCTTAACATTAAACCTGTCTACCTTTCCTCCGTTCCTCCATCTCTGGTGAGTATGCAAAGACAGTCAAACAAACAATTGCAAGCACAGGTACGAGACAAGTAATGCAAGTAGCAAATATAGCAAATAACATAATATATTTAGTTAGGCATTTCCAAGTAACGCATAGCAAACAAACAAACAAAGTGCACATGATGTATGCCTATCCTATGACTGATGAGACTCATCTGTCGGTTATCAAGCCAATCCACAAGTCTGGTTTGCTAAACCATGGACTGTCCCCCGATGCGCATCCCCATGAGTCTATGCATAGCTTTTTCTCATATTTATAAATTGCTCAATAGGGGTCTACCTTCCCGAGAATTTAGAGTGCCCGGTTACATCTTACGTCGTAGGGTCAATAGAGTATCGAGTCTCGACTTGGAATACATGGTGGCAAGCCACGGTACTTTACCCAAGGAAACTCGTATCTCAGATAATTGAGTGCATAAGCCAAATAATATTCATAATCATCTATAAACATTTCATATTCATGTCATATATATAATAGCACCACACTTGCACTTCACCTATTCACCTTTCATTCATATCTCATTAATTTTCAACCTTACTTCAACTCCGAGTTACCTTTATTTTCTAGCTTCAACTTATTACTAGGCTACTAATAAGTTCTAGGTCCAAAGGAATGATAATTGAGGTTTAGAAGTTTGAGATTTAACTTTAAAACACCAGAACTTATTTTTACTGAAAACAAGGGCTCGCGTACGCATGGAACTGACTCTCCATTGCTCGTGTACGCATCCTCTTGCTCGCATACTCGAGATGCCCAACCCATAGGGATTGGTCACGTCGCGTGCAGGTGGTGGTGTACGCAACCCCTCAAATTCATTGTTCGCGTACATACGCACTTAGCTCGCGTACGCGAGATGCCCAATCCGTAAGGATTGGTTGCGTCGCGTGCAGGTGGTCGCGTACGCACGCACATTTGCTCGCGTATGCATGCACCACCCTGCGTACGCGAAACGTCCAACCTGAATGGAATGGCCGCGTCACGTGTGGTGGTCGTATACGCGAGTTATGCAGAATCCAGAAAAATGTTTAAGTTGCAGAATTTAAGTTTTTAATACCAAACTTTGACCCGCATAACTTTTTCGTTTTAAATCATTTTTTTTGTTCTTCGAACGGCGTAAACTTCACGAGCCCAATTTTTTTATGAAACAAGTTTGAAACCACTTAGGGGTTCAGAAGCCAAGTTATGACTCGGCAAAGTTCGACAAAAAATCAGTTTTATACAAAACCTCAAAACCTTATCTTTCTTAAAAACTCAACTTCAATCCAACTTACCATACCAGTAAATCATTAACACAACACATCTTCCTCAACATCACAACAACCACCATGTCTTACCATACATCAATTCAACAATTTCATGCATCAATCAATTAAATACATCAACAAAATCATAATTCACCTATCCTAGACATGTCCATTCATATCATTAAGTCAATACTCATCAATTCATCAATTTACATCCTAATATTATCATCAGTAGCAGTCACCGAGTCAAATACACAACTCATATCACAAATCATCACAAGGATACTAAGCATTAAACATTCATTTACGTTCAAACCTATCCTATGGTCGACTAGCCTAAGTTTTCACAAAACAGTATATATTAGATACGTGAAACCTAAACCATACCTTGACTTCTTTTCACGTATTTCCCGAGACAACCTACTAGTGCACCGAATACAGCCCCAAGATGTCCAAAATCACCAAGGCACAAGTACCCAACCTCCACCAAGTTCCAAAGCTCACAATTCAAGGTCCAACATATACATATATATACACCTAATTTCACATATATCACATATACATACCCAATACACAAATTCAAGGAATTGATTAGAGTTCTAGTATTCTCACCTTACCCAAGCATCGCATGAGAAAGAATGAATATTTTTCTCAAGCTAGTCGGATCCTAATACATCAAAGAGGCAAAAACTCAACACCACTTACATAATTTTTGAGAAATTGGGGGAAGGAGAGGCTAAGACTGATAGAGTAGCTTACTTATGAAATTGTTTCAATGGATTGGTAAAGCTCGACGCGGTAGTCATGTGGCCATAAACGGTGCGACAATCGGAGCTCGGAGTGAGAAGATATAGCAATTTGAGTGTTTGAATGAGGGTTTGAAAGTTTACATGTTCTTCCCCTTCATGCTGAGCTTCTCAGCGTGTTGCATGCCAAATGGGGAGGAGAGTGAGCTTCAACTCATTTAATTGATGGATTGGTTGGGCCCACAGACCCAGTTTGGGTCCCGGTTCAGTCCGTTCGGCTCAATTATAGGCCAAATTCTTTAAAATTAGTGTCAAAATTTTCGTTTTACTAAGCTCTATCATGATTTAATATAAAATTTACATTTCTAATTTTCTTTATTAAAATTTAATTTATTGACTAATTATTTACTAATTTAACAGAGTTTACATCCTACCCACCTAATTAAGAATTTTGCCCTCAAAATTCAGATTTAGTTACCTGAAAATAGGTGTGGGTAGTCCTTCTGCATATCTGATTCGAGCTTCCAAGTATGTTCTTCAATACCAGCCCGACTCCAAGCTACTTTCACTAAAAAAAACCTCCTTTCTGCGCAAACGTTTGATGCTGGTGTCATCGGTTCTAACTGGGATTACTGGAAGCGTCAAATCTTCCCTTACTTGGACTGATTCCGGCTCTAGAACATGGCTTGCATCAGGAGTATATTTACGAAGCTGCGACACGTGAAACCATCATGAATAGCTCGACGATCATATTGCCAAGGACGTCCTAACAGTAAGTGACACGCGTCCATCGGAATAACGTTACACCGCACTTTATCTTTGTATTTACTTCCCATAGAAAATTGGACTAAACTTCGCTTTGTGACCTTAACTTCATTCTCCTTTTTTAACCAATGCAACTTGTAAGGATGATGATGTAACTCGGTTGGAAGCTTCAATTTGTCTACCATATAATTTGAGACAACATTTTCACAACTTCCACTATCTATGATGATCTTGCAAACTTTCTTTTCAACAGTACATCTTGTATGGAAGATGTTGTGGCACCACCAACTCTCGTCTTCTATTACCCTTGCAGTATTCAAGCTTCGACAATCTACTAAAACTTCTCCACAATTTGCTGGAACTTCTTCAATAACATAGTCAACCTCACCTTCCTCCTCTTGCTCCTAAATTGGCTCTTCATTAACCTCTTTCTCGACAAGAGTGATAACCCTTCTGTTTGGACAATCAGTAGCAATATGCCCAAAACCTTGACATTTGAAGCATTTCTTACCTGATAATCCATACTCCTTGTTGCTTCTATAAGATTCTGTTTTCATTTCTTGTTGAACATCAAGGATGACTTCTTTATCCTTCGGTAATCGAGTGTTATTCTTTTGTATTCTTTGCTTTTCAATCTTTAATGATAGCCTAATGACATCATCCAAGGTCTAATATGGTTGCAGCTAAACGACATCAGAAATTTCTGTGTTTAGTCCTCCAAGATAACGAGTAATTGTTTGTTATTCAGGCTCTTGAATGTCACACTTCATAAGCAACTCTTCGAAGTCCATTGTATATTCTTCTACAGATAATGACTTTTGCCTCAAATTATGAAATTTGATGAAGGTATCTTGCCTGTAATGTTCAATAAGGAACTTGCGCTTGAGCTCATGATGCATTTTATCCCATGTCTTGATCTTTCTTCTTCCTTTTCTTTCTCGCGGACGCTTGAGATTCTCCCACCATACTGACGCATGCTTCTTCAACTTGATTGCTACAAGCTTCACACACTTATCATCTGGAATGTCTTTTAACCCGAACACTCTTTCCACTATGCAAAGCCAGTCGATGAAATCATCAGGTTGGAGTCTCCCTTCAAACTCAGGAATATCAATTTTGATTCCTAAGTCTTTAGCTTTCGTGTTGTTTGTCGTGCTCTTCGTATGGACAAATCTTCAGACGAAGAAGAATAATGAAATGGATTTTCATTATCATCTTCGCTAGAAGAACTGACATCATTCTGCTTGCCACGAATATTTTTAGCAGCTTCATATTTTGCAAGTTGCTCTTGCAACTCCTTAACTTGACAGCGCAACTCCTCCATTTTAATCTCTTGAGTAGTTTTACGCTTTGGAGCCATCTCTTATTACTATGCAATGAGGTTGATGCTTGGGTATCGATGTTATGATGATGATGCACAATGATGATGAGAATGCACCAATGATGATAATGATGAGAATGAACGAAGATAACCACCAAGAGAAAAGTCACCAAAAGAAGAGAAAAGAACGATATTACCCAAAACTTCGCAGCAGACAATCCGTACTAACAACAACTCGTACCAACAACGAGAGAACCGCACTAAAGACCACACCCACGAACCAAAAACATTTTACTGGAGCAAGTCAAGGACCAACCTTGCTCTGATACCAAATTATGGTGAAAATAGTCAAGAATCCTCCTTGGTTGGCTAAGCCAAAGATACACCTCTTACTCTCAAAGAGCCTAGAGAAAAATAAACACACAACTTATTTAAACATATAACTCAATCAATTCAATCAATTCAACACATAAACAAAAAGGGTACATATACATATTTATACTAGTAGGGATATAGAATCTTCATAATTCAGACTATGTAAGACTAATTCATAATACAATATAATAATATATATTAAATTAGATTATTTTAGCTAATAACACAAATATAAAGATACATGCTCCTACATTACCGATGAAAAGGTTTATGATATATGATAGATGTTCCAAATCACGGTTGATTTCAACGATCGAAGAATATGGTTCCCTTCAATAATTTAGAGGTTGGTGAACATTAAAAGGTTATGGATCGGACGTGCAAAGGAATAATGTGGAATTTGTTATGCTTACGCAACTTAAAAGAAAGTTTAAAGTTTAAACTATTGCGTACAGGTGCATCCACGCTATCTCGTCTAAATTGTCTATTGCTTTCCTAGGTTCCTTGAATTGTAGCTCATCCCAAGCGCGCCAAGCCAGGCTCGGAGGATTTATTCCTTTATTTATTTCAATTATTTATTTTTAAATAATCTTTGAGATACATTCGTTTATTTCAATTATTTTAAAAAGAAATGAAATATTGCATCAAATCATGCAAAGTAATAATAAGCTAAGAAAAGTAGAAAACTGAAGCTTCGATTTTAGAAAGATAAGATTTAAAGAGATCATCATATATATATTATTTGTTCAAGAAAAAGTATCATGCATGCATGTTTTGATTTTTAGAAAGATGATATTACGTTGCTTAACTTTTATTTTTTTACCTTCCCTGTTTTTATTATAATTTAGAAAAGGTTATTCCCTTTTGTTATATATATATGTATGTCACAATAATTATAAAAGTTATAGTATTTTAAAAAGTATTGTTAAAATTTAAGTAATATTTTTTATTATTATATAATATTTTTTAAAAAACATTACATAAAAAATATTATTAAAATATAAAAAATATAAATTTAATTTTAATAATATTTATATAATTACGTAGCTATTATAACATAGCCATATTAAAATTTTTTGTAGAGATCAGAGAGTATTTATATATTATTCTGAAAAGTAAAAAGTAAATAAATAGCTGAGTATTGTGTACTAGTTAGTTAAAAAAACAAATTAAAGTAGCAATTGATATGTAAATCACTTAACTTACAATATAATATTGTCCATAATGATAAACAAATCAAGGAAAGAAGAGGAAAGAAGTGAGTAGGTATTTATTTCAAGTAGGGAAGATGCTCAAAATTATCTTCATATGAAAATTCAGTCTCAAATATTGAGATATGTTATCTGTAGCGGGCTTAATCCAAAAAAAAATATCCAATTATTTTTACAAATATTTAGCAGTCGAGGTTTTTTTTTTCATCTTAATTCAACTAAATCACTATTTAAATGAGGTTTAATTATTTTATTAATTCTTATACTTTTATTAATTTTTTAATTAAATTTTTATATTTTTTAATTAAATTTTTAAATTATTTATCTTTTTTAATTAAATTCTTAACGTGACAAAAATATTAATCGAATATTCTATCACAAATTAAATATATCTTTTTTTTAATTTTTATTTGTCTCTCGCGTTTTTATTTTTATAAAGATAAAATTAATTCTCTCCTTCTTTCTCTTCACGCTTAGACAAAAACACTTTTTGACGTCTTCTTTCGTCTCTTCATTGTACAGTTTATTCATATATATATTTCACCAAATTAACCCAATAACCAAAAAATAAAGAGTAAATATTCTATCCGATCCGTGATTTTTTTTTTGGTGAGACATAGCGTACTTTAATCATTTTTAAACCTCAACCAAAGCTCATCTATTAAGGAAAATGGACAAATCGACTCCTACTACCGGATAATAAACGGTTGCCTGCTAACATGTCAGGTAACACTGCCAAGTGTCACCTCCAAAAGGTTGCACGGACTAAAAACTTTCTCTGTATCTCTTCTTCTCATTCCTTCTTCCTTTCTTTATCAATGGCAAATTCCACTGCCACTCCTTACACAACTACTAAACCTCATTCCCCATTCACCTTAAAAATCTACTATCCAAAACCCTTCCAACCCCTTACACAACCTCCTCTTTACATTTTCTTCTTCTTCAATATACTTTCTTTCATCACACACAGAAACGATCTCAACCTATAATTTTTTTTCTTTTTTTCTTCTCATGTGAGGTGCTTCACCGCTGCCTGATGCCATCGCTCTCTGTCATATTTGCCACCATTTCTTTCTCTCTCCATCGCCGATAGCTCTCTGCTCTCTACCACCTACAGAGCTCTGCTGCCACCTGAAGCTTTTCGCATTCTGCCGTCTGCATCCTCTTGTCCGCCACCACTTTCTCCATAATATTTTCTCCCGCCAACAAAATCCTAACACTATCAAGGTCAAGTGCGTCATCATCCTAATTGATTTAATCTTTCACAAATTTTTTTATTTTTTATTTTTTTAGTTTCATTCAATTGGTTGATACTATTTGAGGCTATGGTTTGGCTTACAAAGTCAAGGGCTTGTGAAGGAAAGAGTGGGAGAGCAACGTGAAACAGTGATTGTGTAATGGATTGGAAGAGTTTTGGATAGTAAAGGTTAAAAAGGTTTTGGATAGTGAATCCTTGAGATGAATGGGAAATGAGGTTTAGTGGTTATTATGTAAGGGATGACAGTGAAATTCGCCATTGATGAAGGAAGGAAAGAGGAAGAAGAATAATAAATAAAGACAGAGTTTTTAGTCCCTGCAACCTTTTAGATGTGACACTTGGCACTATTACCTGACATGTCAGCGGACAACCGATTGTCATCCGGTAACAAAAATCTATTTATCTATTTTTTTTTAATGGGTGGGAATTTGGTTGAGATTTAAGATAGATTAAGATACGTTATGTCTCACAAAGAAAAAGTCAGGAGTCAAATAGAGTATTTACTTAAAAACAAATAACTAAAAATCCAATGTTACAACTCTCATATGTTTAATGCAATCGAACTCAGCTCATGGACATTTTATAAAAGAGGTAAAGCTCATCTTTTTAATTTATTTTTGCAAGTGTTACCATCAGAGAATGAATTGAAGCAGTGAGATTGCAGTTGAAAAGACATAGCCAAACCCCACCAATTCACCATTAGATGGAGTCACCAATGTCACACACTCAACTAAATTGTCTATCCCAAAACTTTTATCATCACCACCATCAGCAGCAAGAACATGATGAGATTTTCAGAAGACAGACAATAACAACACTGTAGGAGAGAGCAATGTGAAACTTGTGAGTGTCAGGAAAGAGAGGCTAATTCTCTACCACGTGGCTTGGAAACTTATGAAAAAAGTGGTGGCACGTGTCGTAGAAATCATGGAGGTGGAGAGGATCGACGTGGTAGGGATCGGTGTAAATGTAAATTAAGAAGATGAGTGATCAAAGAGAAGATTTTTGTTGGTGGTTGATTTTGTTGTTGATGTAATTTTGAGCCATGTGAATTTTATGGTGAAATTTTTGGAGGTGGAACACTCAATAGTCATTAACTTGAATCAATGAGTGTTCATAAAGCATGAGAAGTGAACAAATGAGGAAAAAATGAGAGAGAAGCAAGGAAAGTTAGAATCAGATTGAGTATGGGAGATTTGTAAAGAGTAAACAATAGGTATAATAGTTAATTTATTCTTCTTTATATTTGCTGTAAAAAAGAATTTAATTGAAAAAAAAATGATTTAAGAACCAATTTAAAAAAAATCAACTAAAAATTTAGTAAAATTATAAAAAAATATAATAATTAAACCTTTAATCAACTACGTATATAACACAAGTGAATATTTAAGTTTGTATTTCTAGGCATTTTCACTTAATATTTCACCTTTTAAAAATAAAATAAAATTTAATTTTAATATATTGTTAATATAAAATAATTTTATATAATATATTTAATTATTTAATATTATTTTAATAAAAAATAATAAATATGATTGAATACCGTATAAAACGTGTTTATATTGGCATCAAAATTAAATTCCATAAAAAAATTTAAACATAAAAAACGATTAATCATTGATGTGATAGGGAATAATAAGACAACAAAATATTCGTTGTTCACGGAAGCGGCGAAACAAAACGTGTTGGCAAATGCCAAATTCCAAAACTGAAACTTTCTTTTTAATATTTATTTCTAATTAAAAAAAACCGCCAATTTTATATCTTCGTTTATTAACGGTTTTCTGCCATTGCAGCTTCCATTCTCCTCAATCTATGTAAGTGAACCATCAGCTCCTCTTTGTAAAGCTTCTTCTATGTTTGTAATATTGCGCCTTTAGTTTATTTTATTTACTATATGTCTTCCTTTATTTATTATGATTTGGTGGCATGTTTTCCCTTTCATGATTCATGAACAAAGAGAACTTTGAATGTTAAACTTGTCTCGGTTGTGCATAATTTGAAACTACTTACTTCTAATTGAGAAATTAACTACTCTCTTATGTAGTTATGTGTTTAAATTTCTAGTTGGATTCTCTAATTTCAAGTGTATATTTGTAATCCATGCTGTTCTGCGCTTTCTGTTTAATGCAAACTGAAAATAACTGTTCTAGTTTCTTGAATTTGCAGCACAGAAAACCTAATCTTCATGAATTTGGGAAATTTTGCTGCATCTGCTGTTTCCTGTGAACCGGGAAGCAACAACAATTTCTTTTTCTGGATTTTGGTTTGCTTGCTACCAAGTTCTCTAGGAGCTCCTAAATTATATGTTCATTATTTTTCCAATTTTTAACTTCAGCTGTTGGAATCTCATCTTGTTCTTGCATTTGTGATCTTCAATTGTTGATAAGCCATGGTTTTCGCTCGACACAAGCCATTCGTGAACCATTTGGAATTGAAACTACCAAATGGACCACCTGATCTATTTACTTGTGAATCTGATTATGTGGATTCATTTTCTGATGTGTTTGGTCCTGCTCCCATTGAAGCTTCAATTGGGAATTTGGTAGTTGCAACAAGTTCAAGTGGAAAGGTTTGCAATGATTATCCTTCTGTCATTCATATCCGCTCACATTCATTACATTCAAGTGGAGCATATATTGATCCATCCTCAGTGCGTAGCAAACTCACTTTACACGAGACAGGTGATGAGTTGGAACTTCTTGCAGAGAAGGAGTATAGAGAAGCAAAGGAAGAACTTGAAGAGTATTCAGTTAATGATGATGCTGTAAAGGAAAATAATTTAGAATCTAATGATTGTTGCATGAATTATCAGAGTATTGGAGTTGAGGATTTTGAAGTTTTGAAGGTCGTTGGTCAAGGTGCTTTTGGTAAGGTGTACCAAGTAAGGAGGACTGGTACTTCGGAAATATATGCGATGAAGGTGATGCGCAAGGATAAGATTGTACAAAAAAATCATGCAGAATATATAAAATCTGAAAGAGATATATTGACAAAGGTGGTACACCCTTTTATTGTGCGGCTCAGATACGCATTCCAAGTAATTCTTTTGCCTAAATAAAGTTAATTGCCATATCTTGTGTTTCATATTATTTGGGTCTTAACACTTTCCATTATATGTGAAAGCTACGTAAATTGTACAATACTTTCATATTTACATAATTACAAGCTTACAACCTATTTGGGATTTGCAGACAAAATATAGGCTATACTTGGTGCTTGATTTTGTCAATGGTGGTCATGTTTTCTTTCATCTCTATTGCCAAGGCCTATTCAGGTGCGTGGCAAGCTATATTTTGTGACTACACTATGAAATGCTAATATATCTTACACAAGATGCAACTTCTTTCAGGGAGGATTTGGCACGCTTCTATGCTGGAGAGATTGTTTGTGCTGTTTCTCATCTTCATGCAAATGGTATAATGCACAGGGATCTTAAACCTGAAAATATTCTTCTCGATGCAGATGGTCATGTAAGATCCCCATGACCATATCTGTCTGTAATTTTGCAGTAGGATTTTCACACTTCTTTGTTTCATAAGGGATTTAAGAATTGTATTTGATTCATGTCTTGCTGTATTATGACTTTGGTCCTGTGCTTTTTACCAGCTAGTGTTAACGGATTTTGGCCTGGCTAAGGAATTCACGGAGCTCGCAAGGTCAAATTCTATGTGCGGAACTTTAGAGTACATAGCTCCTGAAATCTTTATAGGGAAGGGTCATGATAAGGCAGCAGATTGGTGGAGTGTGGGGATTTTGCTATTTGAAATGCTTACAGGGAAAGTTAGTATCCTTGGTGTGTTTGCATCATCTATTAGTAAGAAATAGGGGTTACCTAATTATTTTTATTTTCCATATCAATTGGTCATGTTCCTTTCAGAATACGCTGCTTAAGATAGAGCTTGAATTTCTTTGAACTTGATTTACTAACTTGATGATTATGTTAGAGGAAGTTCACTATTTTCAATCTTGGCTAAAAGAATTACTTTGAATTGATGACTTGGGAAATTAGAAGTTTTCATGCTAAGCCTGGATTTTTATTTGTTTCTGCATCAAGTAATAGAAATTAATATGAAATTTTATGTGAACAAGGAAAACTGGTTGATGATATCTACATCCAACTGAGTTCATCTAAGATTATGGCGGATGATTTCTATTTGCTAGATAATGGTCTACAGTAACAATCAGCCTTATAACTTAAGAAGTCTATCTCAAATAATGTTTTATTGATATGAATAATAGCATATCCTGATTTTAAGCAATCATTATCAGTTGATATGACTAATGAGTAATATCAATTTATTGGGCCTTATTTCTTTGGTTAGATTATGTAGTGCTTTGTGAAAATAGTATGCAAAATCTCAGCCAAAACTAAAGGATGTCCTCTACTAGCAATTTTCTTAACTATTCATTGTAATTTCTTGGTCTGCAAAGATTTGCCTCTATAATTTGGTGGGATTCAGTTCTAAATAGGTCCAAATCTTGAATCACCTTGATTTATTTAATTGTTTATTGCCTATACACTTATTTGTTGATCTTTTCATAAGTTGCTGTAACTTGCATTATAGATTCCCTCAACTAAATCTTATTGTTTAATTGCAGCCTCCTTTTACGGGTGGAAATAGACAGAAGATTCAGCAGAAGATAATAAAAGACAAACTGAAGCTCCCGGCTTTCTTGTCAAGCGAAGCACATTCACTGCTAAAAGGGGTACAAAATTTTCACCCTCACTCTCTTATAGTTAGCTGTCTAGGCACATGCTTTGCTTATTGTACTCATGCAAAAATCTTGTTTTTTCCTAATGGTCTGAAAAATCCACTGCTTTTATGCTACTGAAACATTCCCTTAAAGAACCAAATCTTTTAAAGAGAAGTACCAATATTACCATGAAAGATCATGTCACCAACAAAATTACCACCTTTCCTTAGTAGATTGTGAAACAAACCAAGCCTTTTGTGTATACTAGGTGAATTTTCATCCTTCACTTGGTCATTTTGTCAGCAACATGATCTTTCTTAGATAATTTTGGTATTTCACTCTTTTGTTGTATTTCTTGTCTCTGCAACTGTCATATATTGGACAGCAGCAGTTTAATGAAGTTTCCCTCTACAGCTTTTGCAGAAAGATGCCAGGAAGCGCCTCGGCAGCGGGGCAAGAGGCAGCGAGGAGATAAAAAGCCACAAATGGTTTAAATCAGTCAACTGGAAGAAGCTGGAAGCTCGAGAAATAAGACCGAGTTTTGTACCCGAAGTTTCCGGAAAGCACTGTGTTGCGAACTTCGAGGAGCGGTGGACTAACATGCCATTGCTGGATTCTCCAGCTGCTAGTCCCAAAAAGGATGACAATACCTTCAAGAAGTTCTCCTTTATTGGTACTCCCAGTCTGTGCCTTGTGGGAGATGCTTGAATTCTACAAAAGGTTCAGTTAGAGAATCCAACTCTTGTAATTCATATGATGGCTGAGAAAATTGTAACAGTTCCATACGTCCTCTTTGTGTATGCTTTTTGGTAATTATACAAGCAAGTAGTACATTGTTATGTTTAATGTGTTCTTCTGCAGTTCTGCTGTGCTTTAGTTGAATTTTGATATAATTATGAAATTTTAAAAACACTTAAAAAAAATTAACTAAAATTAAAACCACACTTCTTTACTATTCTCTTTTTTTTTTTGGTGACTTTTACAATTCTAAACATATGCCAATATTTTTAAATTTGAAAAAAAGAAAATAAAAAGTGCTGTCAAATAGTAAGAAGATATAACCATAATTTTAATTAGGTAGAGTCTATTATGCCTATGATTACGGTGATTATACAAGTGTTGTTAAAATTAAAAATTTTTTTTATATTTTGGTAACTTTTTTTTAATTTTCAAATTAAAAATGTTGTTAAATAGTAAAAAAATATTACTTTAACTTTAGCAATACTTTTTAAGGAATCATAATCTGTATAACATAAGTACAGTGGTATGCACCTTTTAGTTATTCTTTTTAAGTGATGTCAAATTTTTATAACCGTTATATCAACCGAAATAATAGCCATCATAGAAGCCACATTTCTTTTATTGCAAGTAAAAAAAAATGTTTTTCACTCTGAAGCGTATCATTTTTCACAGAAGTATCAATGACATGATTTTGTATCGAATAAACCAAATCAATATTATCTCTTGGTTGCTGTCTTGACTTGCCTTTGTGTGCTGTGTGCTTTTTGATGAATAGTATCACATGGGATGGGCCTTATCTTCTCTAGAGAATGTGCAAAAAAGAGAAAGAAATGACTTAAATAAATACACATATATACATATAAATATATAATGAAGAACTGAAGAAGCACTTATGGTGGAAAATTTACAAACTAAGCGTTAAAGTGAACATCTGAATATATACATAAAACAGAAGCATTTATTCATAATAAAGGTTACAGCAAGAAGCATTATTTCTTTTGAGTACTTTAGAGGTGCTAGAATAAAATGAGAGAGCTTGAATACACAGTAACAGACACCAGATAATTGCTTATTCTAGCAGCTCTAGAAAACAGACATTAATTATTCTTTTGGTTCTTTTTAGTATTGGCTAGGACAGAAATTGAGAACTACACTTTGTACAAACATGGAAGCACTTATTCTATTCATTACCAATGCACTCTTATTTCTTTCTTTTTCCTTTTCTTTTTTTTTTTCCCTCACTTGATGATGCTTCTCGGTTGCCAAGGAGTTAAACTGTTAGGGTACCTGAAGAATCATCAATACTGGCATTTCTTTCTTCCTTTGTTTCATCATCTGTTTTCATATCTGGATCATCTACAATAACACTATGGAATTCTTTATCCTCACCGGAAATTTCTTCAAGCGATCTACCTCGTGTTTCCGGAACCAAGAAAGTGCAAAAGAATCCAATCAAATTGACAACTGAAAGTCCCAGGATTGCTTTCTTCATTCTCTCTGTTTTGTTATCTGCATTATCAATATAACCCTGGACCATAAAAGCACCAATTATAGCTCCAGATTTTCCAGCTGCGGCCGATAAACCATGGCAGGTCGATCGGAATCTAGCAGGGAACAGCTCCGCCGGCACTATAAAAGTTGTACTATTGGGTCCAAAGTTAGCAAAGAACAAGGTAACTCCATAAAGTAGAGCAAACATGTGAGGCTTGCCGTTACAGTAATCGGTCGTTACGGCCGGGCTGCAGTTAGATTGTCCCCTGTATTCTCCATAATTGTGTCCAAGAAACCACATAGAAACAGACATTGCAAGGAAGCCAACAAGCTGGATTGTGTACCTTCCAATCTTGTCAATGAAGAATACAGTGCACCAGTATCCGGGCACGGTGGCGAGCAGGGCGACGACAGACATTGCTCTAGAGAGTTCATAAACCTCTCTTATGGCATTCATTTTGGAAGCCTTGTGTACTAGTCCAATCACAGGGTAGATATCTTTCTGTGCAAGTTGAAGGCTATAGAATGCAATATCCAACAAGAACCATGTGCTGGTTGTTCCAAGAAGGTGTAAACCATGCCTGCTTAGAAACTCTGATGAGAATAGTCCATAAGAGGTGCTAGGCGCAGCGTCGTCAAGCCGGTAATTCGATTCTTCTGAAGGTATGTCCTTATCTAGAACTTTCTCCATATCTTGGACAGCTTTCTTGTGATCTCCTTCCACCAAGGCCGTGTATCGCGCAGTTTCTGGCATTTTCATTCTCCAATAATATGTTAATGCTGCTGGAAATGCACCAAACATTAGCACAATTCGCCACAGAAAGTCTCCTTCAGGCTGAGTAGACGCAGCCGGATCGGCTGCGAAATCATGAGCCGGATATGCTGATAAGAAAAGACGGGAGACAAACATGGCTACGCCTCCAGCCACCAGTATTCCAACTCCCTGCATTGCAAAGACGGCTGCAATGAAGCCGCCTCGAGTCTTCTTGTTCGCATATTCGGACATTATCACGGCCGAAAGAGGGTAGTCTCCTCCAATGCCGAATCCTAGCCAGAATCTAAAGAAGCATAGAGTTCCCACCACCCCTTTTGATGTGGAACCAAAGGAAAGGCCTGTTGCTAAAGCACAACCAACCATGGTAACAAGAGTTATTCCATAAACCTTTTTCCTACCAAGCTTGTCTCCAAGCCAGCCAAAGAAGAGTTGTCCTGCAAGCGTTCCGCACAGCGCCACGCCTGTTATTGCGTTGTTCACATTCTTTGGTAGCTTTCCAGGGTCATGACTAGTAGGATCATAGTAGTAAAGGCGGCCTATAAGCTTCGCCACGGCCGTGATGCAGAAGAGATCATAGGCATCAGTAAAGAATCCCATTCCAGCAATTACAATTGCTTTGTAATGGTATCTTTGTGTCTTAGCTTTGTCAAGTGCTGAGAAAACATTTTTGCTTGTCGGTGTTGCCATGGTGATGATCAAAGGATGGTTTTCAACCAGGGAAGGTAGGCGAAAGGACAGAGTAATGGCATGCTTAGTTTATATAAATCAGGTTCAGGTATGTTTCTTACTCACTTTGGATTTATTAGCTGCAAAAATTTGTCATAGTTAACGAATATATCTAGAAAAAAAAACGTTGGTATTAAAGAAAATCACATTGTTTGATGTTAAAAGGTTGAAAAAATAAATCATTCTCTTGTGTGTAATTTTGTATACGTGGTTAAGCTGCAATCAGTTAGCCCCTAAGATTGAGGCATTGGCTTTGTTCTTATCTTGTTTGATATTGCTGCTTCCATTTAAAAATTTAAACCCTTTTTGTCTCTTTATCAGCGATCATTTTCCTAGGTTTTGTTTGGAGTATTGTAGGATGTACAAGAAGATTTGATGAAATCCATGCAAACGTTTCTTACCAAGATAAGCCTTTGAAATTGTTATTTTATTATTCTCATTTTACCCACATTTGCATATGCACATTGTTATAAACAAATTCTAATAGCGGATGTGAAAGCCGATTCTTGGTTAACTAGGTCAATCTGATAACTTCGGTCAATCTGATAACTTCGGTTCAATTTTCAAAACCATGAACAAATTACTATAGTGAATTCGAGGGAGGAAAGTGTAAATTTGTTATCCTTTTTGTAGTGTCTTTATGTAAAGGGTAAAGTACTAAATTAGTATAATCTAAAAAAGTTTCATTTAACTTCAATGTAATCCCACCGTGAGGTCAAAGTTAAATAATTAACAGAATGTCCTACATGACAGAAGTACAAGAACAAGTTCAATAATCTAAAAAACAAGTATAAGTTCTAGAGACACAAAATTAACTATAGATACATCAATACATTTATTTATCATTTTGTAAATTTGCTATCTTTTTATAGTGTCTTTAAATAAAATAGCTATCTGGAAATTTTCACAAAACATAAATCACTACTCGCTATTTATAAAGGCATCATGTAAATCTCGTTCCAATTTTTTTTAGTGCATCGATCCACCCTTGTACAAAATAATTAGTGACATTTTTTATATGGAGGATTTGAAGGATTGGCCACTCAAGTCTTCTCTCTCTTTAGACATCCAATGCATTACAAAAAGCAAAGTGAAAAAATGAACCACTAAATAGAACAATAACTTCCGGTGCAAGTTAGTGTACTTAGCGAATTGATCCAAGAATGATTAATTTCTCGCTATATCATTTTACTCAAGTTCTCGTTTTAGAGAAGTATTAATGGAGTATGCAAAGTTAGTTTACGATGATGTGTCATTTGCGAGATTTGGTAACTAAATCAGCGGCAAAAGCTGTCTTCTTCTTAAGCTCTACCTTGTCAGCACCAACTAGTTTTTCTACTTGATTCCCTTCTTTCAGAAAATAAAATGTTGGAGTTGCATTGACACTCCATGAAGTACTTAACTCCTGCATTTAACCAACACAATAAATCTTATTGAATAAATACAATAGTCCAAAAATAACCAAGGCCAGAGAGAAAAAGAAAGGAGGGAAGGGGGGGTTGGTTTAGGAAATAAATTTAAGAGCTGAACACAACTTCAAACCAAATAAGATATAAGAGAAAAAGAGAATGAACTACTAAAAATATCCCTTTTCTAAGGATTGTAAGGTGAAGGATATTTTGTTTTCTATGTTGGAAAAACAAAGATTTTATAATTTAACTTTTTGTATGATTAACAAATTTTAATACAGTATTTTTTATATGCGATAAAAAAATACTTTTAAAATTTAAAAAAATATTTTATTGTGCTGACTATATTATATGAAATAAAGTATTGGATGATAAAAAATAATCATAAACATAAGTTAAGTGTGAAAGTGATAAGGATGTTGAGATGAATGAGTGAAGATATAAATAAACAAAATAAGAAATAAAAATAGAGAAAGTTAGCATAGTGCATTGCAGAAAAGATGGTAGAATCTCGTCTCAGATGATTTGGACGTATGAGAAGAAAATCGCTGGTTAGGAGGGTGAATGGGATGGAAATTAGAAAGGGGACAAAAAAAATTTACGCGTAAACAGTTGCACTATAGACATGATATATGATAGAATATAATAGTGTTAGTTCCGACCTCACCTAATGAAATAAGATTTTGTTGTTATTATTACAAATTTTAAAACAAAATATTAGTTTACTTTTTTTTTTGTGAAGTTTTTGATAAAAATATCAAAAATCAGAATCTATTAAAACTAATTTTTTAGATAAAAATATAGAAATATTTTTTTATAAAATAAATTGAGACTAGCAAACACTAAATCTAAAATATAATATTCAAAATAAAAGAAAAAAAGACAGAATGATAAATTTAGAGTTAATATTTAATTTAATCTCTCAATTTATATGTGGATCTTAATTTAGTTCCTCCAGTTTTAATTTTTTTGTTTTGAGTTTTTAAAATTTGCAAACAGGTGACTCACATTGATCCCTGGTAGAGATGGATCTATATGTAGTTGTGTGAGAGCAATTGGCCCAATTAAATTTTTAAAAAATCAATAACAAGTATATATGTATAGATAATTGCTTCTATTGTAATAATTTATTTATCCCCACACTTAAAAAAAAAATCACGTTTAAAATATATTTATGCTATTAGATATTAATACAATAATAAAAATTATTATATTATATAAATTTAAAACAAATAATAACAATAACTAACAATAATCTAATTATTTAATTACTTCAAGTTAAGCTTAACTTTTTAAATATAAATGAGATTACTAATATTTAATATTTTTATAATATATATCATTTATTTACTTTTTATTGTTTTGTTTAATTTAATTTTGTTTATACATATAATATTATTTTCGTTACAAAAACATTTAGCATAATATTATAAAATGTCAACATTTTAATTAAATATAAAAAAATTATTTAAACATTTGCTAAATAAAAAAATATTATTTTATCTATACTTATATATAATGAGAATTGTGATTATTTGATTTAAATTTTTATTTTTTTTCATAAATTTTTTTTGTCCTTCTCACATAATTTTAGGAAAAAATCTAAACACCAAAGAAAAAATGGTGAAAATTTTAAATTAGTTGATTCGGATTATACTCTTTATAAATTTTGTAGCTACTGAGTTATTTTTTGTATCATATAAAAAATAATCAATAAAAATATAACTTAACGAATATTAAATGCTTGACTAAATACTAGTATTAATAATAAATATATTACTTATGCAGTATTACTAAAATATTGAAATAAAAAAATTTAAATTAATATATTTTTAGATGTATTAATTATATTTATTTATTAAAAACTTGAATAACTAATATTCAAGGTTTAAATATTTAAATATATTAATGTTAATATTTTTTTATTAATTTGTTATATTATTTTGTTTCCACTTCTAAAATTTTTTAGATTCGTCATTAGTTTTTGGGACAATTTTCGACACAATAACGTTAATAAAATGCTAACATAAACAACTAAATACCATGCTAGAACTTGTAAAACGCACGATTTTGATATTAGCATTTAAATAATTCAAAAGTGATGTCGAATCACTTATTTTAGGAGAAAAAAGTTTTAATAAACACTATTTAGGATATTTTTTTATTATTGGAGTGCCAAAACAAAAATAATGTTGTTTTACAAAGTTCAATATGATATTTGGCTATCTGTCTCAATATTCCGTTAATATTTGTGTGTTAAAAAATTAGTTTAAGGACTACCGTAAATTATATTAACAAAATTTGAGTATTAAATAAAGATAATTAAAATTTTAGAAATTAAATTGATACTTTTGTCTAAATTAAGAGATCAAATTGAATATTATTCCATAAATTTATATAGTTATATATATTGATGGTTTATGTATATATGACTTACAGCAAGCTGATCAGCATCCACAGTGAGAAACAAAAGGGAAGAAGAATATGTGTCCGCAAGATGACAGTAGCTTGGCATTATTTCCTTGCAAGGAAGAGACCAAGATGCAACAAAATTTGCAACCACCTAACAATATTAGTAAGTGTTAATATTAATAACCCAAGTTAATTTGTTAAATAATCATTAATATATGTAAAGGACTGAAGAAGCTAAAAAGCTTTATTATTTAAGATATACCTTTTTCTTTCTTTCGTTTTTAATTAAAGGTCTAATTTTAACTTTTTTTTAATAATTGACTATTTAAATAAATCAATTTAACATTAGTTCTCATTTTTCATCAGTCATACCCTTTAATAAGTAAATGAGAGAAAAAATAAGTGGGTAAAGTAATTATCAGTATCAAAAGTAATTTTATAAATGTTTTTTTTTTAAATGAAAAATACTAGACTAATAAGTGTATTCATAACCAAGTTCCAAACAAATATATAATAAATAAAAAAATAAAAAACAAAATATTTAAATAAAAACACAAAAATTCTATATAAATAATATGAATCTGTGTCGTTGCGTATATATATCTTTTGTCTCTGTCATTATTCTAAGACAGTAAAAAATACAACTTTAAAATATTTTACTGAAAATTTGGTCCCATAATAACTTATTAATGTAGTACTACCCTTATCTATATCTATATCTATCTATACTATATATATAGTGAACAGTAATAGTATCGAGTATCATAACACGATTTATTCACATGTCAGTTATGCATCATTTGTCATAATATAATTTGTTCATGTGTCATTAATATGTTATTATTTTAATTAATTTAAATAAATATCTAAATTTTTACTCATGACTCATTTTAATCTTTAAAATTAGAGATCGTGAATCAAATTAAATTTGGCTCTCAAATAATTTCTCTCATTTTTATTTCATACATTTAAAATTAATTATTTAAATTTATTAATTTCTATTCTATTTTTTTCACATTACATAAATATAAAATTTTTTATAAATATTTAAATAATTTTTATTTTGATCATATAATTTTTATAATAATTTAATATTAATAAATTTTATAACATATAATTATATTATTTTAATAAAATAAATATATAATTGACTAAAATATGTATTATTTTATTTTAGTCTAAATTATGCATGTTATCATTAACACTAATTAATTAATAAAAATAATACTTATATAAAAATTATCACAATATAATTTGTTTGAAAAATATATAATGATTAAATTTATCATTTATATAAACATTAATAACCTTCTGTTTTTTTTTTTTTTTTCCTCTTTCTCAAATTCATTATCAAAATCAAACCCTCACGAGGCTTTGTCAATAAACCACATATATCATTGGAATTGAAAACTGATTAATGGCCTGATCGACTAATTAAGAAAACAAACAAACGAAACAAAAAAATAATTTGTCTTTCATCGCCAGCTCCTAGTTTCATATTTAATTTTAAGTTTCTTAATTTTTTTTTATTATGTAACAAGAATTTTATTTAATTTACATGTAAAAAAAATAGACAAAAAACGATATTAATACCTTTGAATTTATGAACTAAAAAAATGAGAAAAATTATTTTATGGACTAATTTGATTCGTATTCTTTTAATTTTATAGATTAAAATGAGTCATAAATAAAAATTTAAAGAGCCAACTTTAATTTCTTAAAATTATACATATTAAGAACTACGGTTTATATTATGAGTCACGAGTAATGAACAAACTATGTTATGATACATGGTATTATTATTTATATCAGCATGTCACGTATCATCACTAACAGTAGACATATTATCTCTTTGGAAACATTTTAAGTGCATCGGAGAACACCGGTGTACCAGTTATTTTAACCGTTGATTTTAATTAATATATATTATATATATTTTTTATAATTCAAATCAACGGTTAAAATAATTGGTGTACCGATACTCTCGGTGTACTTGAAATGTTTCCTATCTCTTTATTCTACATAGTTGCATTGAATGTTGTTCTAATACATGATGTTGACTATTTATGTAAGCATGTCATGTCAACATGGTGTTAATAAAAATGATTTGAGGAGCTAATGTGAATTAGAATGAATTTAAAGTCCATATTAAAACACTTTAAATTTTAAGAGTCAATTTAAATTTGAGAGTATATTTCAGAAGTCAATTTAAATATTAATTCTACTTTTATATACATTGCGCCAATAATAATATTTTTAATGAGAAATACTTAAAAATTATTAAAATTTATTATTTTTTGTTATTATTTTTAATTATTAATTCAATTTTTTTAGTTTAATAATCTAATAATATATTTTTAACTATATTTTTAAATATTAATAATTAAATACCGTCTAAAAACAATAAATTCTGAACTTTTTTTTGCATTTTTCATTGTTAATTATTCCATACGGATATATATAAAGACTTACAATCTTGCCGTCTGTGCTGGCCTGAGCTAGCATTGTTTCCCAAATTTGCATGGAAGTTACGTGATGCACGTTTTTGGAGGAAACCTCTCCAGGATGGCTCTCACCACCATCACCTTCAGATACCTGCACAATTAAATCGACTAATTAATAACAAAGGACAGAAGATACAGAATGGAAATAAAATGAACATTGTAATTTGTAAGTTAGATAGTATTTAATTTGGTCCCTCAACTTACATCTGAGCCTCAATTAATTCTTAAAATTTTAATTGTTTTTATTTAGTCTCTAAATTTTGCAAACATAATTCATGTTAATTTTTGAAACAATTTTTAACCTACAAATATTAACGGAACACTGTCGTAGACCGTAGGATGTCATACTAAACTTTATAAAATGATGTCTTTTAATTTTGGCACTCAAATAACTCAAAAACAACCTTATAAATAGTATTTATTAAAATTTTACCTAACAAAATAAGTGATACGACGCTGTTTTTGAGCTATTTGAATGTCAAAATTAAAATTGCACCATTTTACAAATTTAAACGTGACATTCGACTGTCTATATCAACACTCCGTTAATATTTTTGTATTGAAAATCGTCTTAGAGACTAATATAAAGTACATTTATAAAGTTTGAGAACTAAATAGAAGCAATTAAAATTTCAAGAACTAAATTAAAATTTGGTATGATGGGAATTAACTGAAAATTTTGGTATGATGGGAATTACTATGGATCAGTTTGATAAGTAATAACATTCATGAAAATTTTTATTCTATAAGCTTTATGAAAAGTTTCGCCTCGGTTTTACTCTTTAACCAATATATCTTAATGGAAGAAACAATAGTAAGAATTGAATAATCACTGAATTGAAAAAGATATATATCATTAACGAGACACAAGCTTTTAAAATCGTGCAGTAAAAATGTGTAGAGGATACAGAAAGAGAGTAAGGGTGAATAACATGCAACCTGAGTCCTCTACCACTTGAAAATGTTTAAATAAAAGGGTGAATATTCAATCCGTCCCTCACAATTACTTAAAAAAGACTATCAGGCTCTCATATTAAAAAAGAAAGCCATTCAAATAAAAATACTTAAATTATCTTTTTTTTTAAATATTTTTTAATAATTAAAATTTAATATATATAATCGATTAAATTGAATTATTTCTGATATAATTAGATTGGACAAATCAATTTGGCTAAAAAAAATCTATGAATCAAATTTTAAATCGGTCTAAATTAATATTTTTTATAAAAAATGACTATAATATCTCTATTGTAGAAAATTATTAAAATACTCATTATATATATTAATTTTGAAATCCCTAAATCTTAATTCCATGATCGACAGTGAGAGAAGAGAAGGGTTATCATTTAGAGTTTTTAAAATTAATATTAATATATATAAAATAAAAATATTTTATTCATTTTTTATCATAAAAATATTGTAGTCATTTTTTATAAAAATATTAACTTAGATAAATTTAATATTTAGTTCATCGATTTTTTAGCCAAATCAATTTGTATGATTTAATTTTGACAAAAATAACACGGTTTAATTAATTATATGTATTGAATTTTAATTATTAAAAAATAATCTTTAAAAAAAGATGTTTTAAACGTTTTTATCTGAGTGACTCTTATAAAAAAATATCTAACCCGACTCATGATCTTTATTTTTATGGGATTGATTAGTCTCTGTGCAAAAAAAAAAAAAATACTGACACAGGGACTAATCAGTCCCATAAAAATAAAGTTCAGAGATCAAGTTGAGTATTTTTTTGTTAAAGATCTCGTTGTCTTCGAAATAATTGTAAGAAATCGTTTATAAGTTTTCTCTAAATAGGATATAAGGCTAATTCTACAATATTTATTATTTATTGTTGAATTTTTGTCAAACTTATATTTTATAGTAAATTTTTAATATTTAAAATTTATTAATTTTTATATTAATAAGATTTAAATTATAATTTTTTTTTTTTTTTTGCAATGCTAGATTTAAAAGTGTACATGTTCGAGTAGTGGATTATCGAAATTGAACATGGTTATTAATTCCATCCTATTTCTAAGTGCCAACGGTTGGAAGCAGTAGATTATCCTTTTTAAATTAGATTAACACTAAATCAAATTAAATTAGATATATAATAATTGTTCAAAATTGAAATATAACAATCGTTTAAAATAAATTTAACTAGATTCAAAATTAAAACTAGACTGATATAATTTAATCATTATAAATTATATCAATTTTATTTTTTTAAATTGATCCAAATCGTATTATAAGCACTATTTTTTTTCTCATTTATACCGTATACATATATCATTTACAGATACATATATACAATTACACATACGGAATATATTTTGTTGTGAACTCTTCATATATATCTCGTTTGCAAATGAAATCTAGTTAATTAAAATATTATTACTTATTCTGTTTACGATATAATACAATTTAAAAATATAAATATTCTCAAAATTATATATATTGATAAATAAAATATTTAATTTATTTATTTATATAAAAAATTTTAACCTTTAAAATAATAAAAAGATGCCAAAAAGACTGTCTATATAATTTATAGAAGTGTATAAAGTGAAAGTAAAAGCATATAAATACCAGAGTCTAATTAATAGTTTATGAATTTAATTTGGTGTTCTAAACACGTAGAATTTTTCTATACCAAAAGAGCTAAAGTGTTTATGCAAGTTTAAAATCTGAAACAAAAGAAAACCATACCAAAATCCAAATTAAAGAGAAATTTACCGTACAGCACAGAAAACATGATGGACAAGCAAACTTGAAGCTTGGGAACTTGGAGCTTGGCAACTTGGAGTAAAAGGAGCCCATTAAGAAATTATAAGCTTATTGCAGGCTCCTAAGAAATTAAAAAAGAAAAAAAAAAAACATGCAAGGAGCTCTATTAGACTCATAAAAATCCAAAAGCTAAGGTTGAACATTCTTTAAACATGTTTATATTAATGAAATTTTAGTATTTATACGTTCCATATAAAATCCTTATTAATTGTGAATAGAAATAATAACATGTATGCAAAGGAGAGAGATATACCTATGAAGCATTATTGTTGTTTCTATCTGCTGCCTTGTTCTAAATAAAGCAGCTTGATGCTAGAATATACTTTCTTCTTGTTTCATATATATGTAAAGAGAAACAAATAAACAAGAGTTCATCTCAGTGAAACAGATTAAAAGAAATATTGTTTCTTACATCATGAAATTGTATGTGATAAATTACTACTCTAATCTAATCTCCTTAGGCAATATTACAAGTAAAATATTTCTCTCTTAATTTACAAAAATTAAACTAACATTCTCTAACATAATATGATAATGATGATCAAAGAAAGGGTACAAGATATTATATGAAGTTTGCAACGAACAATGTAATGTATCCTATTTGCAAGGCATGACATCTCATGTTAAATCAGATATTCAGAACAAAATACAAAAAAAATAGGGGACATAAGGGCAAAAAAAATTAAGTGGAAATTAGAAAGGTAAAAGAAGAAATTATATGGATCAATATGATTACAACGTAACGAAAAGGGTTTAAACCTTTATTTGATCATGTGAATGAATTAAAGTCGTCAATGACCCCTTCATATTCACAATTTCTTGTCGAATTCCATGATTCAGCTCAAATAATTTGACAAAGTTTTAATTTCTTCATACACATAACAATAATCTGCATAGAATCCTAAGAAACAAATAGAATTGAGAAAATTGATGATACTGTTATTGAATGCAAAAAGGGGATCTTCTTGTCATTCCTGGACCTTGGAAGGGGTCAATGGCAGAAAGAAGAGAACCCCTTTTTTATGTAGCACCTTTTTTTCTTTCATATTTATCATTTCACATGATTTTCTAAATTATCATAAAGATTGAAAAATAGTAATAATATATTACTTCTTATTATCTTGAGCTTTATTTGTTGGTCTGATTGAAATAAAGCAATAATCTTTTATAATATATTTAATTAGAAAATAAATCGTTTTACCCTCTTCTTTTAAAAACAAAAAGAATAAAAATAAACAAAATAAAATAAAATAAAATAAAACAAATAAGTTTTACACTTATCTCTTGGCATTTGACATGTATGCCTACCCACGGACCACGGTGCCACATCAAACACTTTTAGGAAATGGCATAGCTTCTCGTTGTTAGTTTTTTCTTGTTAAAACAATAAAAGCATTCTTGCATCTTCTAAACCCATATAGCTTTCTTTTATATTGCTACAAGATTTAGTAGCACAGTTAAAATGGGCTAAATTTATCGGTCAGTCTATTTATCTATTTAAATGGGCGAATTTTTTTTTTCTAAAATTAAACCCGTTTAAATTTTAGACTAAACGAGCTAAGTTTGATTAATCCAAAAAAAAAAAGACGGGTTAAACGGATTAGCCCGCAGACTAAATGAGTAGTCTATTTTTTTTTATTTTTTTCAAAAAATAGCACTTTTAGTTGACATTTCTCTCGATCCGACTCGAAAATCTAATTCATCAACTAAAAAATATTATTTTTTAACGGTTTTTGACCTAAAAGTGATATTTTTTATTAAAATATTTTTTAAAAAATAAAATAAAAAGATAAATGGGCTGACCCGTTTAATTCATCGGGCTGACCATAAACGGTCTGGACTGAAAAATTATGGCCCGTAAATAAAGCGGGCTTAAAAGGTCCAGCCCATTTAACCCACAAACTTAACGGACCGGACCTAAATGGGCTGGACTAGCCCATTTGACAGCTCTAAGATTTAGATCGCGCTAGACTAAAATAATATAGCTTTTATATAAGAAATAATCATTTAATAAAAAATTAAAAATAATTTAGATTTTGTTTTTGTTAAGTTATTTAAAATTATTGTTTAATTAGAACCATTTGTATATATTAATTAATTGTTTACATTTATAAGTCAAAAATAATCTTTTACAAGATTGATCCTTTGTATCTTACTAATGTTAAATCCGTGCGATACACAAGTTTATATTTAAATTTGATATAGTTGGTAAAATAACATTTTATAATCATAAATTTTTCGAGTTTAGTATAACACTATCGCCATAACAAACATACTGAATATGTTATTTTATCCTTATTCAAAGTAAAATGCAAATGGAACAGTTTGAAGTATATAATATTCTTGAACCATAAGGAAGGAGACCTGGTGTAACACCGTACCATACCGAGCTTTATACTTAGGGGGTGTGTGGTTAGGGGAATTATAAATAATTCCTAGGAATTTTAAGATGGAAATATCATATATCCATGTTTGGTTCAAAGTTTGAAAAGCTATTTTCAAACAAGTTTGATTCCAAGGAATCAAAATACCATCATTTCAATTTTCACTTTTCCCTCGGGTATATTTGATTCCAATGGGAATGGAATCTTTATAACAAAGTAATACTTGAACCACACACACCCTTAAGTCATAAAACCAAGGTGGTGAGGTATTACGACCTCTAAGACTAAAATATATACGTAAAGCAAAAATCGCAAAAAAAAAAGCGCATTACACTCGTAAACGTAAAACCGAAGAAAGGATAAGGGTAAGAGGTGAGTATATACAAAGAGTTGAGTACCACAATCCAGAATATCAAGCTCCGGATGCAACTTGCAAAGTTAAAGCTGGCCAGAATATAAATACATATATAAGCATAAGTATATATCCCAAGATAACCCACGTGCATAAAGAAAACACCTAATTCTCCAAAAAGCCTCTAAGAGGATTAAACATCATTTATCTATATATATACATAGGAGAATCTATGAACAGAAAATATATAACAAACAATTCCAAAAACTTCGCAACTTCACTTGTTAGAGAAGCCTCTAGATGCTCATCAAAGCACAACTCAACCTGCATCTGAAAAAAACAACATAGATATAGAATGAGAATCGGAGGTTCTCAGCATGGTAATGGTGCTCACATACATAATATATAAGGTCCCAGAAAAGCCAGATGCAATCTTAGAACTTCGATACTCAGATTTAAATCTTAAAGTTTATAAATGAAAAACCATAATAGGGTAGGTTATTTAAGGTTCTTATTTCTAATTCCTTTCTAACTTAAGCCTTAATTTCCGCCTTACTCCAATCCTCCAAAACTCTGGTGTATAGACAAGCAATACAGACAAAGCAAACACAAGTAGGATACAGATACAACAGATAGCAAATATAGCAGGTAAGCATAATAACCACATACGCAAGTCCAATTAATGCACAATCAAATAAAACACACATATGCATATGATAAATGTTTGCCCTATGACTGATGAGTCTCATTTATCAGTTATACAGCCAATCTGACATGTTCGATAGCTAACGCGGGCATCGTCCTCTTGAAAACTGATGAGCGGTACAGTACCACGATCCTCACCTGGTGAGCGGTCTACCTCGATCCCCACCATCTGTGGGCGGTAAACCACCTCGATTCCCACAAACGTTTTCAATTGGAAAACATCACACACGTGGGCGGTAAATAACCACGATCCCCACAAAATATATTGATTTAAAAAAACTGGTGGGCGGTAAATAACCACGATCCCCACAAAATATATTCATATCAAATTCATCCTCATCGTTATTTAATTCTTTCAACAATTATCATCATCACACCTCCCATTCCGTTCATCAATAATTCTCACTCAACACAGAGTTCCCTTCTTAACTAAGTAAAACTCAAAACATAATACTTTTCTTGATAAATTTAAACTCCAACATAATACTTTTCTTAATAAGTCAAGTTACAAAACATAATGCATTCCTTTTCTTTATAAATCAAAGTCAAATAATATAATTCTTTTATTCATACTTGTCTAAATAATACTTCAAACCAAATCTGTAATTTTTATAAAAATTTCGACATCATCTCCTTTAAAATTCAGATTTTGTCATCCTTCTCAGGTCCTACACACACACACACACACACACACACACATTCATCAATAATCATTCATCAACCCCATCAACAACATTAATTAACACAATTCCTATAACCAACTCAACAAAATCATTATTCATCAATTCAATCCTCAATCTTTCATCATCAATACTCACATTCATCAATAATCATTCATCAACCCCCATCAACAAAATTAATCAACACAATTCCTATAACCAACTCAACAAAATCATTATTCATAAACTCATTCATAATATAATTCCACATTTCTATCAAGGTTACTAGCATTAACATATTCCCACATCCTACCAAAAATTAATTTATTAGCTAATTATTTATTAATTTCTCAGAGTTTACATCCTACCCACCTAATTAAGAATTTTGTCCCCAAAATTCAGATTTAGTTACTTGATAATAGGTGTGGAAGTCACTTCCCATTCCGGATTTCAAGCTCTCAAGTGTGTTCCTCAATTCCACCTCGACTCCAAGAAGCCTTTACTAATGGTACTACTCTTCCGCGTAGTCGCTCAACACTAGTATCGTTCATTCTAACCGGAAGTACTTGAAATGTTAAATCTTCTTCTAATTTAACTAATACGGTAGTAAAATTATTTGATACATCGCCGGCCACCAATCCATCTTAATACTTCAAACGGCTTAATACACCTCAGTTTTATCCCCTTAGTCTTGATTACCCCTCAATTCCAGCCTATTGAAGCAACCTCAAAGAACGCATAACTTCTTTCCTTAAACTATCTAGGTTTTCTCTCCCAGTCTGCATAACTTTCCTATCGACTTTGCTCAGTCAAAATCTCAACTTGAATTCGCTTAGTTTTTCTCCGTTGTCTTAGCTTTCGACTTGGGACCTAGGACGCCTAAACTTCCAAGAAATAGTTTTCTCTATAACCTGTCAAATAGAGTTATATGCACTGTTACTTTATCTTTTATGATATATCTTAGTAACTTTAAGGTGAATCAAAGGTTTGCTCATGTGTGCTTCGGACAATAGTTTGCGTGTCTACTTTCGACATTCGACACACTAAGTCTTTTCTTATACATTTAAATTCCATTCCTATTTTGCATTGATATCTTCTTGATTCCCTTGCTCAACAAGCTTAGATATTCTTGGTAGTTCATTATGCTCTTACTGCGTTCTCCGAATTTCCAGCCTCACAATTGTTTAACATTTGTAGTTGATCCAGTTTGACACCTCCGTCCACTTTCTCATCTTCCAACTTAATATTCCAAACTTACTTAACGGTTCATTCTCCTTAATTGTCCTTCAAATAATACCCAGAAATTTCTTGCTCAAGGCATCCATCAATAGATCATAATATTGTATCAGCACGTCTCCTAAGCCCTTTCGTAATGATCGTAGTGAGTCATAAATGGTTCGCCAGGTTTAGGTAATCGTGAGTACTGGCATTGTAGTTAATTTCTTTCTTTCAAGGTTCGAAAGGTTCATTCACATTCAGGAATCCATATAAACGGTGTATCCTTACGGTTCAATTTGTAGAAATTAAACTTCACAACTCCTTATGATCCTGCACACGCTCAAGCTTCATCTTCTGCATCCACCAATCATATTCTAAGGAACTAACGCTCCGAGGGTTATATCTAAGAATTATGTGTGATACAAAATCAAGATCGAGTTGATTTCCAAAAAGATTCTAAGCTCAAAAGATGAACGAATAACCCAATCAGTGTTTGCAAGAAATCAAAAGGATGTCTTGTGTTCTAATTAATAAAGTTGTAGAAAATTTTACAAAATACACAGGGTTAGAATTAAGATGTATCTCATAGAGCAAAGCCAAATCAAACACTCTGATTAGAAATAAGCAAGGCTTATTGAATTAAGTAAGTCTTCGTCGATTTTTGAAGAAACACAAGTTCATAGAGAAAAGCAATTCAACTGCTAGTTTTCAAAGATTCAAGAATCGCTCGGTTATATCAAAACAAAATTAGGTTTACCTCAGAGAGTACAAAGTTTATGCATGATTACATGCGAGTAAGAAATAGAATTGGGGAGACAATTAAATCTTTTACAAATAAAGAATCCGAGACAAAACCTCAAGCAAGTTATAAGGGAAAAAGAATCGATTGGGTCATGAAGGTCCATGGATACTAAGAGTATCGCACAATCAATCTCTCTCCACTATAGCTCACCGTCATAGAATTCAAACACTACCCCTCGCGACCATCAGCTTTTTCAGACCCTTCGGACATAAATCGATTTGTATATTCAAAGCAATCTAGCAACACATGGTGCATTGATAACCAGTCCAATCCTATCAGCGGCAAGCAAGAAGGAACCTCGAGTCTAGGTATTATAAGTTGAGAAGTTGGTATATGCACACTAGAGTCACAACTAAGTTTTAACACTTTCAGCTCTAAATCCTCACCTCCGTCATACACTGTGTCTAAACGTGGCATTTCCAATATCATATAATGCAATTAGAATTCTATTAACATTTTTCAGGATTACCTCTGCCACCTTGTGGTCATGATTGATCAGCGTCTTGAGCCTTTCTGGAGAGAAATTTCTGGAGATATGACCTGGTGCCCCGCACCTATACCACAGACCTAAACCCTTTCAGCACGGCCTATACGGATGAAAACTTTCGCACCTTTGGCACCTCACATCCTCTGGGTAAGGCATCACTTGCTTCCCTTTATCACTTTCCTGGCGACTGCCACTCCTCTTGAACTCTTGGACCCTCGGTGTAAAATTCTGGTTGTGGTCCCTTCAGCGAAACTCCCGGCTTTCACCCCTTGCCACAATAGCCTTCTTTAAACATTCTTTCACGACCATGCTCTTGTTAACCAAGTCTGAGAAAACTCAATATATCACTCCAAAGTCCTCCTTCATATTTGATGCACTTCCACTCCTCAAAGTCTTCTGGCGTTTCCTGACAAATCCTAGAGAATCGGCACAATTTCTGAAACTTGTTCGTGTATTCGGTGATCGACATCTGACCCTGTTTCAATTGCAGCAATTCAAGCTCTTTAGCCATTCTGACCGAGTTAGGAAAGTATTTCTTGTAAAACTCAGTTTGGAATGCATCCCAGGGTATAGCAACATCACCCTACTGCAAAAGGCATTGCGTCCCTTGCCACCAACATTGGGCTTCACCCGCTAATTGATAAGTTGCAAACTCAATACGTTGATTGATGAGCGGATAATTTATACACTTTTTGGCATTGTTTTTAGGTAGTTTTTAGTAGGATCTAACTACTTTTAGGGATGATTTTATTAGTTTTTATGCAAAATTCACATTTCTGGACTTTACTATGAGTTTGTGTATTTTTCTGTGATTTTAGGTATTTTTTGGCTGAAATTGAGGGACCTGAGCAAAAATCTGATTCAGGCTGAAAAAAGGACTGCTGATGCTGTTGGATTCTGACCTCCCTACACTCGAAATGGATTTTTTGGAGCTACAGAACTTCAAATGGTGCGCTCTCAACTGCGTTGAAAAGTAGACATCCAGGGCTTCACAGCAATATATAATATTTCATACTTTATTCGAGCTTAGACGACGCAAACTGGCGTTCAACACCAGTTCCATGCTGCATTCTGGAGTAAAACGGCAGAAACACGTCACAAACCAGAGTTAATCACCAAAAACATGTTACAACTTGACGTTTAACTCCAAGAGAAGCCTCTGCACGTGTAAAGTTCAAGCTCAGCCCAAGCACACACCAAAGTGGGCCTCAGAAGTGAATTTCTGCATTTAGACTTATTCTTGTAAACCCTAGTAACTAGTTTAGTATAAATAAGACTTTTTACTATTGTAGTCTAGTTTTTTGATGGATCTTTAATCAGTGTATGCGATTTTAAACCTTCATGGGGGCTGGCCATTCGGCCATGCCTGGACCATCACTTATGTATTTTCAACGGTAGAGTTTCTACATACCATAGATTAAGGTGTGGAGCTCTGCTGTTCCTCGAGTATTAATGCAATTACTATTATTCTATTCAATTCAGCTTATTCTTATTCTAAGATACTCGCTACACTTCAACATGATGAATGTGATGATCTGTGACACTCATCATCATTCTCACCTATGAACGCGTGCCTGACAACCACTTCCGTTCTACCTTAGATCGAGCGCGTATCTCTTAGCCTCCATTCCGAAAGATCGGAGTATTCGTGGTATAAGCTAGAATTATTGGTGGCCACTCCTAAGATCTGGAAAGTCTAAACCTTGTCTGTGGTATTCCGAGTAGGATCTGAGATGGGATAACTGTGACGAGCTTCAAACTCGTGAGTGTTGGGCGTAGTGACAGACGCAAAAGAATCACTGGATTCTATTCCGACATGATCGAGAACCGACAGATGATTAGCCGTGCTGTGACAGAGCATTTGGACCATTTTTACTGAGAGGATGGGAAGTAACCATTGACAACGGTGACGCCCTACATATAGCTTGCCATAGAAAGGAGTAAGAATGATTGGAGGAAGGCAGTAGGAAAGCAGAGATTCAGAAGGGACAAAGCATCTCCATACGCTTATCTGAAATTCCCACTAATGATTTACATAAGTATCTCTATCTTTATTTTCTGTTTATTTATCCTTATATTCGAAAACCATTATAACCATTTGAATCTGCCTGACTGAGATTGACAAGATGACCAAAGCTTGCTTCATACCAACAATCTCCGTGGGATCGACCCTTACTCACGTAAGGTATTACTTGGACGACCCAGTGCACTTGCTGGTTAGTTGTGCGAAGTTGTAACAAAGTGTGATTCACGTTTGAGAGCTCCAAGTCTTTGGCGCCATTGTTGATGATAACAATTTCGTGCACCAAGTTTTTGGCGCCGCTGCCGGGGATTGTTTGAGTTTGGACAACTGACGGTTCATCTTGTTGCTCAGATTAGGTAATTTTCTTTTCAAAAAGTCCTAAAAAATCTTTCAAAAATTTTTTTTCTTCTTTTTCGTTTTTCCACAATTAATTTTTGAAAAATCCAAAAAAATTATAAAATCATAAAAATAAAAAATATTTTGTGTTTTTGTTTGAGTCTTGAGTCAATTTTTAAGTTTGGTGTCAATTGCATATTTTTTTTAATTTATACATTTTTTCGAAAAATTCATGCATGGTATTCTTCATGATCTTCAAGTTGTTCTTGATAAGTCTTCTTGTTTGATCTTCATATTTTCTTGTTTTGTGTCTTTTGTTGTTTTTCATATGTATTTTTGCATTCATAGTGTCTAAACATGAAAAATTTCTAAGTTTGGTGTCTTGCATGTTTTCCTTTTTTGAAAATTTTTCAAAAATAAGTCTTGATGTTCATCTTGATCTTCAAAGTGTTCTTGGTGTTCATCTTGACATTCATAGTGTTCTTGCATGCATCATGTGTTTTGATCCATAATTTTTTTGTTTTGGGTCAGGTTTATGTTTTTCTCTCATCATTGAAAATTCAAAAATCAAAAAAATATCTTTTCCTTATTTCTCTCATAAATTTCGAAATCTTTGGGTTGACTTAGTCAAAAATTTTTAAAATTAGTTGTTTCTTGTTAGTCAAGTCAAGATTTCAATTTTAAAAATCTTATCTTTTCAAAACTTTTTCAAAAATCAAATCTTTTTCATTTTTCTTTTATATTTTCGAAAATATTTAAAAAAATTGATTTTCAAAATCTTTTTCTTAATTTTATTTCATAATTTTCAAAAACTTTACTAACAATTAATGTGATTGATTCAAAATTTTGAAGTTTGTTACTTTCTTGTTAAGAAAGGTTCAATCTTTAAATTCTAGAATCATATCTTTTAGTTTCTTGTTAGTCAAGTAATCAATTTTAATTTTAAAAATTAAATCTTTTTCAATCATATCTTTTTCAAAATCAATTTCAAAATCTTTTCTAACTTCTTATCTTTTCAAAATTGATTTTTAAATCTTTTTCAACTAACTAATTGACTTTTTGTTTGTTTTACTATTTCTTATCTTTTTTCAAAACCACCTAACTACTTTTCTCTCTCTAATTTTCGAAAATTCCTCACTCTTTTTCAAAATTCTTTTAATTAACTAATTGTTTCAAATTTTAATATTAATTTTATTTCTTCTCTCAATTTTCGAAAATCACTAACTATTTTTCAAAAACAATTTTCGAAATTCTCTCCCTCTCATCTCTTTCTATTTATTTATTCATTTACTAATTCCTCTCTTCATCTAAAAATTTGAACTCTCTCTTCTCCTCTATGTTCGAATTTTTCTCATCCTTCTTCTATTCTTTTCTGCTTCTACTCACATAAAGGAATCTCTATACTGTGACATAGAGGATTCCTCTTTCTTTTCTGTTCTCTTCTTTTTTTTATGAGTAGGAGTAAGGACAAGAACATTCTTGTTGAAGTAGATCCTGAACCTAAAAGGACTTTGAAGAAGAGGCTAAGAGAAGCTAAAGCACAACAATCCAGAGAAAACTTTACAGAGAATTTCGAAAAAGAAAGAGACATGGCCGAACCCAATAACAATGGTGGAGGCGCAAGGAGGATGCTTGGTGATTATACTACACCTACTTCCAATTTTTATGGAAGAAGTATCTCAATCCCTGCCATTGGAGCAAACAATTTTGAGCTAAAACCTCAACTAGTTGCTCTAATGCAACAGAACTGCAAGTTTCATGGACTTCCATCAGAAGATTCCTATCAGTTTTTAACTGAATTCTCGCAGATCTGTGATACTGTTAAGACTAATAGAGTAGATTCTGAAGTCTACAGACTCATGTTTTTCCCTTTTGCTGTAAGAGACAGGGCTAGAACATGGTTAGACTCACAACCTAAAGATAGCCTGGACTCTTGGGATAAGCTGGTCACGGCCTTCTTGGCCAAGTTCTTTCCTCCTCAAAAGCTGAGCAAGCTTAGAGTGGATGTTCAGACCTTCAAGCAGAAAGATGGTGAATCCCTTTATGAAGCTTGGAAAAGATACAAGCAGTTGACCAAAAAGTGTCATTCTGACATGCTTTCAGAGTGGACCATTCTGGATATATTCTATGATGGTCTATCTAAGTTCTCTAAAATGTCACTAGACCATTCTGCAGGTGGATCCATTTACCTAAAGAAAATGCCTGCAGAAGCTCAAGAACTCATTAACATGGTTGCAAATAACCAATTCATGTACACCTCTGAGAGGAATCCTGTGAGTAATGGGACACCTTAGAAAAGGGGAGTTCTTGAAATTGATGCTCTGAATGCCATATTGGCTCAGAACAAAATGTTGACTCAGCAAGTCAACATGATTTCTTAGAGTTTGAATGGATAGCAAAATACATCCAACAGTACTAAAGAGGCATCTTCTGAAGAAGAAGCTTATGATCCTGAAAACCCTGCAATAGCAGAGGTGAATTACATGGGTGAACCCTATGGAAACACCTATAATTCCTCATAGAGAAATTATCCAAATTTCTCATGGAAGGATCAACAAAAGCCTCAACAAGGCTTTAATAATTGTGGAAGGAACATGCTTAGCAATAGCAAGTCTTTTCCATCATCTTCTCAGCAACAGACAGAGAATGCTGAGCAGAATCGCTCTAGCCTAGCAAACATAGTCTCTGATCTATCTAAGGCCACTTTAAGTTTCATGAGTGAAACAAGGTCCTCCATTAGAAATTTGGAGGTACAAGTAGGTCAGCTGAGTAAGAAAATCACTGAAACCCCTCCTAGTACTCTCCCAAGCAATACAAAAGAGAATAAAAAAAGAGAGTGCAAGGCCATTGATATAATCAATATGGCCAAATGCACAAAGGAGGAGAAAGATGTGAATCCCAGTGAGGAAGACCTCCTGGGACGTCCTCTGAACAAAAAGGAGTTCCAAACTGAGGAACCTAAGGAATATGAGTCTCACCTAGAGACCATAGAGATTCCATTTAACCTCCTTTTACCATTCATGAGCTCTGAGAACTATTCTTCCTCTGAGGAGGATGAAGATGTAACTGAAGAGCAAGTTGCTCAATATCTAGGAGCCATCATGAAGCTGAATGCCAAGTTGTTTGGTAATGAGACTTGGAAAGGTGAATGTCCCTTGCTCATTAGTGAACTAGATACATGGGTTCAGCAAACTCTACCTCAAAAAGAAACAAGATCCTGGTAAATTCTTAATATCCTGTACCATAGGCACCATAACCTTTGAGAAGGCTCTATGTGACCTGGGGTCAGGTATAAATCTTATGCCATTCTCTGTAATGGAGAAGATGGGGATCTTTGAGGTACAAGCTGCAAGAATCTCATTAGAGATGGCAGACAATTCAATAAAACAAGCTTATAGATTGGTAGAGGACGTGTTAGTGAAGGTTAAAGGCCTTCACATCCCTGCTGATTTCATAATCTTAGACACTAGGAAGGATGAGACTGAATCCATCATTCTTGGAAGACCCTTCCTTGCCACAACAAAAGCTGTGATTGATGTTGACAGAGGTGAACTAGTCCTTCTATTGAATGGGGACTACCTTGTGTTTAAAGCTCAAGGTTATTCCTCTGCAACCATGGAAAATAGGCACGATAAGCTTCTCTCAATACAGAGTCAAACAAAGCCTCCACAATCAAATTCTAAGTTTGGTGTTGGGAGGCCACAACCAAACTCTAAGTTTGGTGTTGAACCCCCACATTCAAACTCTAAGTTTGGTGTTGGGAGGTCCCAACAATGCTCTGAACCTCTGTGAAGCTCCATCAGAGCTCACTGTCAAGCTATTGACATTAAAGAAGTGCTTATTGGGAGGTAACCTAATTTTTATTAATCTATATTTCTACTGTTCTTTTATGTTTTATTAGGTTTATGATCATGTGGAGTCACAAAATAATTGCAAAAATTAAAAACAAAATAAAAAATAGCAGAAGAAAAAGCACACCCTGGAGGAAGAGCTTACTGGCGTTTAAACACCAGTAAGGAGCATCTGGCTGGCGTTTAACGCCAGAACAGAGCATGAAGCTGGCATTGAACGCCAGAAACAAGCAGCAGTCTGGCATTTAAACGCCAGAATTGCACCCTGAGGAAAGCTGGCGTTAAACACCAGAAATAAGCATAGAGCTGGCGTTCAACACCAGAAACAAGCATCAGTCTGGCGTTAAACGCCAGGATTGCATACAGAGGGCATTTTACACACCTAAATGGTGCAGGGATAAGAAACCCTTGACACCTCAGGATCTGTGGACCCCATAGGATCCCCACCTACCTTCTCCCTCTCTCTCACACCTTTTCATAACACTCTTCCCTAAACATCATTCACCAATCACCTCAATCACTCTTCCCCATCACCTCTTCACCACTCACGTCCACCCACTTTTCCCCATAAACCCCACCTACCTTCAAATTTAAAATCTCTTTCCCACCCAAACCCACTCTAAATGACCGAACCCTTACCCCTCTCCCTCCATTATATAAACCCCCCATCCTTCTTCATTTTCACACAATATCACCCTCTCTTATCCCTTTTGGCCGAAACCTACACCACTTTCCCTCTCCTCTATCTCTTCTTCTTCTTAATCTATTCTTTCTTCTTTTGCTCGAGGACGAGCAACATTCTAAGTTTGGTGTGGTAAAAGCATAGTTTTTTTTTGTTTTTCCATAACCATTGATGGCACCTAAGGCCAGAGAAACCTCTAGAAAGAGGAAAGGGAAGACAAAAGCTTCCACCTCTAAGTCATGGGAGATGGAGAGATTCATCTCAAAAGCCCATCAAGACCACTTCTATGAAGTTGTGGCCAAGAAGAAGGTGATCCCTGAGGTCCCTTTAATGCTCAAGAAAAATGAGTGTCCAGAGATCCGACATGAGATCCAAAGAAGAGGTTGGGAAGTTCTTACCAACCCCATTCAACAAGTCAGAATTTTAATGGTTCAAGAGTTCTATGCCAATGCATGGATCACTAGGAACTATGATCAAAGTATGAACCCGAATCTAAAAAATTATCTTACAATGGTTCGAGAGAAATGCTTAGATTTCAGTCCGGAAAATGTAAGGTTGGCATTCAACTTGCCTATGATGTAAGAAGACGCACGCCCCTACACTAGAAGGGTCAAGTTTGATCAAAGATTGGACCAACTCCTCATGGACATATGTATGGAAGGAGCTCAATGGAAAAGAGACTCAAAGGGCAAGCCGGTTCAATTGAGAATACTGGACCTTAAGCCTGTGGCTAGAGGATGGTTAGAGTTCATCCAACGCTCCATCATCTCCACTAGCAACCAATCCGAAGTAACTGTGGATCGGGCCATCATGATCCATAGCATCATGATTGGAGAGGAAGTAGAAGTTCATGAAGTCATCTCTCTAGAACTATACAAAGTAGCCGAAAAGCCCTCCACCTTGGCAAGGCTAGCTTTTCCTCATCTCATTTGCCATTTATGCTACTTAGCTGGAGTTGTCATAGAAGGAGACATCCTCATTGAAGAAGACAAGCCCATCACTAAGAAAAGGATGGAGCAAACAAGAGAGCCCATTCATGGATCTCAAGAGACGCATGAGGAAGCTCATCATCAAGAAATCCTTGAGATGTCTCAAGGGATGCATTTTTCTCCAAATAACTATTGGAAATAACTCAACACTTCTCTAGAAGGATTGAGTCATGACATGAACCAATTAAGGGTGGAACACCAAGAATACTCCATCATTCTCAATGAAATTAGAGAAGATCAAAGAGCTATGAGGGAGGAGCAACAAAGGCAAGGAAGAGACATAGATGAGCTCAAGAACACCATTGGTCCTTCAAGAAAAAGGTGGCACCATCACTAAGGTTGACTGATAAACCCCAATTTTAGGGTTTATCTTGTACTGAATTTAGAGTATTTTGATAACCTTTTCTCACATTTAACCTATGAATTGGCATGGTTTTGTAATCTCTCCCGTATTTGTGCTTAAGTGTAAAAACATGCTTTCTAAGCCTTATTTCGATGAATTCTAATTCATCCTTAATTCCATAAGATGCCTTGATGTGTTTGCTAGTAATCTCAGGTTGAAATAGGCTAGGCATGGATCAAGGGAGCAAGGAAGGAAGCATGCAAGTGGAGAGAAGCACAAAAAGCCAAAGAATTAATCTCGGCCAAGCACGCGCACGCGCACAAGGCGCTCGCGCACACATTGTGGAATAAGCCAGGGACGCGCACGCGTACCGTGCGCGCAAGCGTCGTAGTCCGCACGTGATTTTGTTATTGCAACACGTGCCTGACGATTTTGGAAGGTTTCAGCAACCAACTTTGGCGCCAATTTGCATATAAGAACCAAGGATTGAAGGGGATTAACACACATACACATCCATAGACTCATTTTACAAGTTTTCTTAGATATTTTTAGTTAGTTACATTTGTAGAGAGAGAGACTCCAACCTCTCTCTAGAATTCATCTTCATTTTCTCACTTCTCAACCATTCCTTGGTGAGATCTATTACAACACTCAATTTACTTTGTTCATGTTGTAGATCCTCTTCTCTAATCTCAATTAGTGTTTGTAATTGTTCAATTCTCATAGACCTTAGGTTTAACTTTATTGTTTTGGATTCTATTAATTCATTGAAGATCTCATTTTCATTGTTGTTCATTGTTGATTGTTGTTAATCTCTTGTGTTGAATTACTTTGATTCTAAACTTTTTCTCAATTTTACTATGTCCTTCATTCTTGCTCTCCAAATGTTTGAGAAAATGCCAACTTTAGATATGGAGTAGCATTCCCTCACTTGGCCTAATGGTTGAGTCATTGGAGACACTTGAATAATGGATGTCAATTGTTGATTAATAATTGAGAATTGCTAATTGACTTAGAGTGCACTAAAGCTAGACTTTCCTAGGGTAAGACTAGGACTTGTGACTTGAGTTAATTACTTTCACTTGACTTCCCTCTATGATTAGGGGTTAACTAAGTGAAGCAACACTCCTTTGTTATCACAATTGAAGGAAGCTATAGTGATGGAACTTCCAAAGTTCAACCTTGGCCAAGGCTTTTGATATTGATTGATTGTTGTTTTCTTTTATTAGCACTTTTATACCACACTCTTCAAGCCACGAAAGATCACTTAACCAATAGCATGCATCCTTGTAGCATTCCTAGGGAAGAACGACTCGGGATTAATACTCTTGGTTATAGATTGTAGAATTGTTTGATGATGGATTTTGCGTCGGTTTAGACTATACTACGATTGATTACTTGATAATTTCTATACCGGCAAAAAATTCGTTTATCATTGACTCATTCCTTAACTTCCTTGTTCTTATCTCTCTGTTTTTTGGTTTTTAAGCTTCATATTTGTCTATGTTTGTGTCTTTAATACATGATTATTAGTGTCTAGTAACTATATCTTAAGGCTATGAATAATTCCATGAATCCTTCACCTTTCTTAAATGAGAAATGTTTTTAATTCAAAAGAACAAGAAGTACATGAGTTTCGAGTTCACCCTTGAAATTAGTATTAATTATATTGATGTGGTGACAATACTTTTTTTTTCTGAATGAATGCTTGAACAGTGCATATTTTTTTATCTTGTTGTTTATGAATGTTAAAATTGTTGGCTCTTGAAAGAATGATGAAAAAGAGAAATGTTATTGATTATCTGAAAAATCATAAAATTGATTCTTGAAGCAAGAAAAAGCAGTGAAGAACAAAGCTTGCGGAAAAAAAATGGCAAAAAAAATTATAAAAGAAAAAAAAAAAGCAAGCAGAAAAAGCTAATAGCCCTTAAAACCAAAAGGCAAGGGTAAAAAGGATCCAAGGCTTTAAGCATCAATGGATAGGAGGGCCCAAGAAAATAAATCCAGGCCTAAGCGGCTAAATCAAGTTGTCCCTAACCATGTGCTTGTGGCATGCAGGTCCAAGTGAAAAACTTGAGACTAAGTGATTAAAGTCGTGATCCAAAGCAAAAAGAGTGTGCCTAAGAGCTCTGGACACCTCTAACTGGGGACTTTAGCAAAGCTGAGTCACAATCTGAAAAGGTTCACCCAGTCATGTGTCTATGACATTTATGTATCCGGTGGTAATACTGAAAAACAAAGTGCTTAGAGCCACGGCCAAGACTCAAAAAAGTAGCTGTGTTCAAGAATCAACATACTTAACTAGGAGAATCAATAACACTATCTGAACTCTGAATTTCTATAGATGCCAATCATTCTAAACTTCAAAGGATAAAGTGAGATGCCAAAACTATTTAGAAGCAAAAAGCTACAAGTCCCGCTCATTTAATTAAAAATAATATTCATTGATATTTTGGGATTTATAGTATATTCTGTTCTTTTTATCCTAATTGATTTTCAGTTGCTTAGGGACAAGCAACAATTTAAGTTTGGTGTTGTGATGAGCGGATAATTTATACGCTTTTTGGCATTGTTTTTAGGTAGTTTTTAGTAGGATCTAGCTACTTTTAGGGATGTTTTTATTATTTTTTATGCAAAATTCACATTTCTGGACTTTACTATGAGTTTGTGTGTTTTTCTGTGATTTCAGGCTGAAAAATTACTGCTGATGCTATTGGATTCTGACCTCCCTGCAATCGAAATGGATTTTTTGGAGCTACAGAACTTCAAATGGCGCGCTCTCAACTGCTTTGAAAAGTAGACATCAGGGCTTTCCAGCAATATATAATAGTTCATACTTTATTCGAGCTTAGACGACGCAAACTGGCGTTCAACGCCAGTTCTATGCTGCATTCTGGAGTAAAACGCCAGAAACACGTTACAAACCAGAGTTAAACGCCAAAAACATGTTACAACTTGGCGTTTTACTCCAAGAGAAGCCTCTGCACGTGTAGAGTTCAAGCTCAGCCCATGCACACACCAAAGTAGGCCCCGGAAGTGGATTTCTGCATTTAGACTTATTCCTGTAAACCCTAGTAACTAGTTTAGTATAAATAAGAATTTTTACTATTGTAGTCTAGTTTTTTTGATGGATCTTTAATCAGTGTATGCGATTTTAGACCTTCATGGGGGCTGGCCATTCGGCCAAGCCTGGACCATAACTTATGTATTTTCAACGGTGGAGTTTCTACACACCATAGATTAAGATGTGGAGCTCTACTATTCCTCGAGTATTAATGCAATTACTATTATTCTATTCAATTCAGCTTATTCTTATTCTATGATACTCGCTGCACTTCAACATGATGAATGTGATGATCTGTGACACTGGTGCACGAAATTGTGATCATCAATAGCGCCATCAACATGGTACGCTCAATTGCAATCTCAACTCTTTATCACAACTTTGCACAACTAACCAGCAAGTGCACTGGGTCATCCAAGTAATAAACCTTACGCGAGTAAGGGTCGATCCCACGGAGATTGTTGGTATGAAGCAAGCTATGGTCATCTTGTAAATCTCAGTCAGGAAGATTCAAATGGTTATGGATGATTTATGAATAAAGCATAAAACATAAAGATAGAGATACTTATGTAATTCATTGGTGAGAATTTCAGATAAGCGTATGGAGATGCTTTGTCCCTTCCGTCTCTCTGCTTTCCTACTGTCTTCATCCAATCCTTCTTACTCCTTTCCATGGCAAGCTGTATGTTGGGCATCACCGTTGTCAGTGGCTACAGTCCTGTCCTCTCAGTGAAAATGTTCAACTCGCTCTGTCACAGCACGGCTATTCATCTGTCGGTTCTCAATCAGGTTGGAATAGAATCCATTGATTCTTTTGCGTCTGTCACTAACGCCCAGCCTTCAGGAGTTTGAAGCTCGTCACAGTCATTCAATCATTGAATCCTACTCAGAATACCACAGACAAGGTTTAGACCTTCCGGATTCTCTTGAATGCCACCATCAATTCTAGCTTATACCACGAAGATTCCGATTAAGGGATCCAAGAGATATCCACTCAATCTAAGGTAGAACAGAGGTGGTTGTCAGGCACACGTTCATAGGTGAGAATGATGATGAGTGTCACAGATCATCACATTCATCAAGTTGAAGAACAAGTGATATCTTAGAATAAGAACAAGCTAAATTGAATAGAAGAACAATAGTAATTGCATTAATACTCGAGGTACAGCAGAGCTCCACACCTTAATCTATGGTGTGTAGAAACTCCACCGTTGAAAATACATAAGAACAAGGTCTAGGCATGGCCGAATGGCCAGCCCCCATGATCTAAGAACTAGACATCCAAAGATGATCAAAAGATCTAAAATGATCCCCAGATACAAAATACAATAGCAAAAGGTCCTATTTGTAGAGAACTAGTAGCCTAGGGTTTACAGAAATGAGTAAATGACATAAAAATCCACTTCCGGGCCCACTTGGTGTGTGCTTGGGCTGAGCATTGAAGCTTTCATGTGTAGAGACTTTTCTTGGAGTTAAACGCCAGCTTTTGTGCCAGTTTGGGCGTTTAACTCCCATTCTTGTGCCAGTTCCGGCGTTAAACGCCGGGCATTCTTGAGCTGATTTGAAACGCCAGTTTGGGCTATCAAATCTCGGGCAAAGTATGAACTATTATACATTGCTGGAAAGCCCAGGATGTCTAATTTCCAACGCAGTTGAGAGCGCGCCAATTGGGCTTCTGTAGCTCCAGAAAATCCACTTCGAGTACAGGGAGGTCAGAATCCAACAGCATCTGCAGTCCTTTTCAGCCTCTGAATCAGATTTTTACTCAGGTCTCTCAATTTCAACCAGAAAATACCTGAAATCACAGAAAAACACACAAACTCATAGTAAAGTCCAGAAAAGTGAATTTTAACTAAAAACTAATAAAAATATAATAAAAACTAACTAAAACATACTAAAAACATACTAAAAACAATGCCAAAAAGCGTATAAATTATCCGCTCATCACAACACCAAACTTAAATTATTGCTTGTCCCCAAGCAACTGAAAATCAAATAAGATAAAAAGAAGAGAATATGCAATGAATTCCAAAAATATCTATGAAGATCAGTATTAATTAGATGAGCGGGGCTTTTAGCTTTTTGCCTCTGAATAGTTTTAGCATCTCACTCTATCCTTTGAAATTTAGAATGATTGGCTTTTATAGGAACTCAGAATCCAGATAGTGTTATTGATTCTCCTAGTTAAGTATGATGATTCTTGAACACAGCTACTTTATGAGTCTTGGCCGTGGCCCAAAGCACTCTGTCTTCCAGTATTACCACCGGATACATACATGCCACAGACACATAATTGGGTGAACCTTTTCAGATTGTGACTCAGCTTTGCTAGAGTCCCCAATTAGAGGTGTCCAGGGTTCTTAAGCACACTCTTTTTCCTTGGATCACAACTTTATTTCTTTCTTTTTTTCTTTTCGTTTTTTTTTGTATTCACTGCTTTTTCTTGCTTCAAGAATCATTTTTATGATTTTTCAGATCCTCAGTAACATGTCTCCTTTCTCATCATTCTTTCAAGAGCCAACCATTTATGAACAACAAATTCAAAAGACATATGCACTGTTTAAGCATACATTCAGAAAACAAAAGTATTGCCACCACATCAAAACAATTAATCTGTTATAAAATTTAAAATTCATGCAATTCTTCTCTTTTTCAATTAAGAACATTTTTCATTTAAGAAAGGTGATGGATTCATAGGACATTCATAACTTTAAGGCATAGACACTAAGACACTAATGACCATAAGACACAAACATAGGTAAACATAAGCATAATTTTCGAAAAACAGAAAAATAAAGAACAAGGAGATTAAAGAACGGATCCACCTTAGTGATGGCGGCTTGTTCTTTCTCTTGAAGATCTTATGGAGTGCTTGAGCTCCTCTATGTCTTTTCCTTGCCTTTGTTGCTCCTCTCTCATGATTCTTTGATCTTCTCTGATATCATGGAGGAGGATGGAATGTTCTTGGTGCTCCACCCTTAGTTGTCCCATGTTGGAACTCAATTCTCCTAGGGAGGTGTTGATTTGCTCCCAATAGTTTTGTGGAGGAAAGTGCATCCCTTGAGGCATCTCAGGGATTTCATGATGAGTAGGATCTCTTGTTTGCTCCATCCTTTTCTTAGTGATGGGCTTGTCCTCATCAATGAGGGTGTCTCCCTCTATGTCAATTCCAACTGAATAACAGAGGTGACGAATGAGATGAAGAAAGGCTAACCTTGCCAAGGTAGAGGACTTGTCCGCCACCTTATAAAGTTCTTGGGCTATAACCTCATGAACTTCTACTTCCTCTCCAATCATGATGCTATGAATCATGATGGCCCGGTCTATAGTGACTTCGGACTGGTTGCTAGTGGGAATGATTGAGCGTTGGATAAACTCCAACCATCCCCTAGCCACGGGCTTGAGGTCATGCCTTCTTAGTTGAACCGACTTCCCTCTTGAATCTCTCTTCCATTGAGCGCCCTCTTCACAAATGTCTATGAGGACTTGGTCCAACCTTTGATCAAAGTTGACCCTTCTAGTGTAAGGGTGTTCATCTCCTTGCATCATGGGCAAGTTGAATGCCAACCTTATATTTTCCGGACTGAAATCCAAGCATTTCCCCCGAACCATTGTAAGCCAATTCTTTGGGTTCGGGTTCACACTTTGATCATGGATCTTGGTGATCCATGCATTGGCATAGAACTCTTGAGCCATTAAGATTCCGACTTGTTGAATTGGGTTGGTAAGTACTTCCCAACCTCTTCTTCGGATCTCATGTCGGATTTCCAGATATTCACTCTTTTTGAGTTAAAAAGGGACCTCAGGGATCACCTTCTTCATGGCCACAACTTCATAGAAGTGGTCTTGATGCACCCTTGAGATGAATCTCTCCATCTCCCATGACTCGGAGGTGGAAGCTTTTGCCTTCCCTTTCCTCTTTCTAGAGGTTTCTCCGGCCTTAGGTGCCATAAGTGGTTATGGAAAAACAAAAAGCAATGCTTTTACCACACCAAACTTAAAAGGTTTGCTCGTCCTCGAGCAAAAGAAGAAAGAAGAGAGTAGAAGAAGAAGAAATAAAGGAGATAGAGATGGCTTTGTGGTTCGGCCAAAGGGGGCGAAGTAGTGTTTAGGTTGTGTGAAAATGAAGGAGTGAAGATGGGTTTATATAGGGGTGGAGATAGGGGTATGGTTCAGTCATGTAAGGGTGGGTTTGGGAGGGAAAGTGGTTTGAATTTGAATGGTGAGGTAGGTGGGATTTTATGAAGGATGGATGTGAGTGGTGAAGAGAATAGTGGGATTTGATAGGTGAGGGGTTTTTGGGGAAGAGTGGTTGAGGTGATTGGTAAATGGGTAAAGAAGAAGAGAGAGGGTCGTGGGGTAGGTGGGGATCCTGTGGGGTCCACAGATCCTGAGGTGTCAAGGAAAATTCATCCCTGCACCAAGTGGCAAGCAAAAATGCTCTTTATGCCAATTCTGGCATTAAACGCCGGGCTGGTGCCCATTTCTGGCGTTTAACGCCAACTTCTTGCCCTTTCCTGGCGTTTAACGCCAGTCTGGTGCCCCTTTCTGGCGTTAAACGCCCAGAATGGTGCCAGACTGGGCGTTAAACGCCCATTTGCTGCCCTTACTAGCGTTTAAACGCCAGCATGGTCTTCCTCCAGGGTGTGCTGTATTTCTTTCTGTTCTTCATTCTATTTTTGCTTTTTCAATTGATTTTGTGACTTCCCATGATCATCAACCTACAGAAAACATAAAATAACAAAGAAAAATAGATAAATATAATATTGGGTTGCCTCCCAACAAGCGCTTCTTTAATGTTAGTAGCTTGACAGTGGGCTCTCATGGAGCCTCACAGATACTCAGAGCAATGTTGGAACCTCCCAACACCAAACTTAGAAGTTGGTTGTGGCCTCCCAACACCAAACTTAGAGTTCAACTGTGGGGGCTCTGTTTGACTCTGTTTTGAGAGAAGCTCTTCATGCTTCCTCTCCATGGTTACAGAGGGATATCCTTGAGCCCTAAACACAAAGGATTCTTCATTCACTTGAATGATAAATTCTCCTCTGTCAACATCAATCATATCCTTTGTTGTGGCTAGGAAGGGTCTGCCAAGGATGATGGAGTCACCCATGCACTTCCCAGTCTCTAGGACTATGAAATCAGCAGGGATGTAATGGTCTTCAACCTTTACCAAAACATCCTCTACAAGTCCATAAGCTTGTTTTCTTGTATTGTCTGCCATCTCTAGTGAGACTCTTACAGTTTGCACCTCAAAGATCCCTAGCTTCTCCATTACAGAGAGAGGCATGAGGTTTATACTTGACCCTAGGTCACACAGAGCCTTCTTAAAGGTCATGGTGCCTATGGTACAAGGTATTGAAAACTTCCCAGGATCTTGTCTCTTTTGAGGTAATTTCTGCCTAGACAAGTCATCCAGTTCTTTGGTGAGCAAAGGAGGTTCCTTCTCCCAAGTCTCATTACCAAATAACCTGTCATTTAGCTTCATGATTGCTCCAAGGTATTTAGCAACTTGCTCTTCAGTGACATACTCATCCTCTTCAGAGGGAGAATACTCATCAGAGCTCATGAATGGCAGAAGTAAATCCAATGGAATCTCTATGGTCTCATTATGAGCCTCAAATTCTCATGGTTCCTCATTAGGGAACTCATTGGAGGCCAGTGGACGTCCATTGATGTCTTCCTCAGTGGCGATCACTGCCTCTTTCTCCTCTCCTATTTCGGCCATGTTGATGGCCTTACACTCTCCTTTTGGATTCTCTTCTGTATTACTTGGAAGAGTACTAGGAGGGAGTTCAGTAACTTTCTTACTCATCTGACCCACTTGTACCTCCAAGTTTCTAATGGAGGACCTTGTTTCAGTCATGAAACTTTGAGTGGTTTTGATTAGATCAGAGACCATGGTTGCTAAGTCAGAGTAGCTCTGCTTAGAATTCTCTGTCTGTTGCTGAGAAGATGATGGAAAAGGCTTGCCATTGCTAAACCTGTTTCTTCCACCATTATTGTTGTTGAAACCTTGTTGAGGTCTCTGTTGATCCTTCCATGAGAGATTTGGATGATTTCTCCATGAAGAATTATAGGTGTTTCCATAGGGTTCTCCCATGTAATTCACCTCTTCCATTGAAGGGTTCTCAGGATCATAAGCTTCTTCTTCAGATGAAGCGTCCTTAGTACTGCCTGGTGCTGCTTGCATTCCAGACAGACTTTGAGAAATCAAATTGACTTGCTGAGTCAATATTTTGTTCTGAGCTAATATGGCATTCAGAGTATCAATCTCAAGAACTCCTTTCTTCTGATTCGTCCCATTGTTCACAGGATTCCTTTCAGAAGTGCACATGAATTGGTTATTTGCAACCATTTCAATGAGTTCTTGAGCTTCTGTAGGCGTCTTCTTCAGATGAAGAGATCCTCTAGTAGAACTATCCAATGACATTTTGGACAGTTCAGACAGACCATCATAGAAGATACCTATGATGCTCCATTCAGAAAGCATGTTAGAAGGACACTTTCTGATCAATTGTTTGTATCTTTCCCAAGCTTCATAGAGGGATTCACCTTCCTTCTGTCTGAAGGTTTGGACTTCCACTCTAAGCTTACTCAATTTTTGAGGTGGAAAGAACTTTGCCAAGAAGGCGTTGACTAGTTTTTCCCAAGAGTTCAGGCTTTCTTTAGGTTGTGAGTCCAACCATATCCTAGCTCTGTCTCTTACAGCAAAAGGGAATAGCATAAGTCTGTAGACCTCAGGGTCAACCCCATTGGTCTGACAGTGTCACAGATTTGCAAGAATTCAGCTAAAAACTGATGAGGATCTTCCAATGGAAGTCCATGGAACTTGCAGTTCTATTGCATTAGAGAAACTAATTGAGGCTTAAGCTCAAAGTTGTTTGCTCCAATGGCAGGGATAGAGATGCTTCTCCCATAGAAGTCGGGAGTAGGTGTAGTAAAGTCACCCAGCACCTTCCTTGCATTGTTGGCATTATTGTTGTTTTCGGCTGCCATGTCTTCTTCTTTGAAGATTTCTGTTAGATCCTCTATAGAGAGTTGTGCCTTAGCTTCTCTTAGCTTTTGCTTCAAGGTCCTTTCAGGTTCAGGGTCAGCCTCAACAAGAATGCTTTTGTCTTTGCTCTTGCTCATATGAAAGAGAAGAGAACTAGAAAATATGGAATCCTCTATGTCATAGTATAGAGATTCCTTGAGGTGTCAGAGGAAAAGAAAAATAGAAGAAAGAGGTAGAAGAATTCGAACTTATCAAGTATGATGGAGTTCGAATTGTGCATTGAGGAGGAGTGTTAGTCCATAAATAGAAGGATGTGAGAAGAGGGGAAGAAATTTTCGAAAATTCAAGTGAATTAAAAAAAAATTTTGAAAAATAGTATTTGATTTTCGAAAAATAAGATTGGGAAAGAAATAAAGTAATTTTTGAAAAAGATTTTGAAATTAGAAATCAAAAAGATATGATTGAAAACTATTTTGAAAAAGATGTGATTAAAAAGATATGATTGAGAAGATATGATTTGAAAAATAATTTAAAAAGATTTGATTTTAAAAATCAACGACTTGACTAAAAAGAAAAGATATGATTCAGACATTAAACCTTTCTCAACAGAAAAGGCAACATATCTGAAATGTTGAATCAAATCATTAATTGTTAGCAAGTATTTTTGAAAAAGAAAGAAATTGATTTTGAAAAAAAAATTTTGAAATCTTGAAAAAATTTAAATTAAAAACAAAATCTTCCCTCTTGTGCCATCCTGGCGTTAAACGCCCAGAATGGTGCACATTCTGGCGTTTAATGATGACAAGTCATCATATACCCATTTTTCAAGCTAATTTCACTTATTTCACAAGTCTTTATGCACTTTCTTGCATCCTAAGTAAGTAATTTGGAATGAAAATGCATAACTTCTTTAAATCAAACAACCACCATTAAATTGATGCTAAATCATGAGGTTTGAGTTAAAATTTATTGATTTTTAATGAATTATAAACCTTATGAGTTTAGAGATACTTTGATTGGTTGTTTTGGTTTCTTGTAGGAGAAGAAAGGAGGAAAAGAAGAAAAACGTGGCTTAAGAAGTGTGGCCAAGAGAGGAGAAGTGTGGTGCAATATAGAAGGAGGAAGCAAACACTGCCCTCCACGAGAGCACACTGCCCTCCAGGAGAGCAGCATAATGAACCAAGCCTTTAAAAGCATCACTGCCCTACCTACAACAAGAGCAGAGCACAATTCTATGCCAAGGACCAAAGGAAGCAAAAACTCTGCCCTGCCCTCCTCAAGAGCAATATCGGGCTTTCATGAAAAATAATTCAAAGGAAATTGCTTCCTAGTGTTTCCTATGGGTTTCGAACCCAAGAACAAGGAGGAAAGGAGTAGCGCTCAAACACAAGGAAAACAAGCAAAAATTGGCTTGCTTTCAATCTCCAAGAATCGAACACGGCACCATGAGGAAGCAAGGAACTAGGCGTTACTTTGGTGCCAAGAAAACCAAGGAAAAAGGAGCAGCGTGTGCCTCCACCAAGTTTCGAACTTGGGACTTCACCAAGTGGCAACATTGCCCTGCCATCCACAAGGGCAGGGCAGCATTTTGTGGTGCATGACCAGCGCACAAAATTGGCACGGGCATGAGCTTGGCGCACAGCAAGCACGCACGGGCAGCAAGGCAAGCGCACCATGGCAACTCTGCCCTGCCCTCCACAAGGGCAGGGCAGCATCCTGACGCATCACACGCACCAAGCATGCACGCAATGAGGCCGCATGCACCAATTCCTGCTCTATCCTCCACAAGGGCAGGGCAGCCTCCTGGAAGATACTTTCTCATGGGCTGAAAATTGGATTAAAAATCCAATTTAATTCATTTCTTCACAAAATCAAAAGCCCATCCAAATTCCAAAAATTCAAGAATAGAAAGTGTATAAATAGGAGATAGTTTGATGTAATTAGAACCTTTCTTTTGATTTTTGAATTTTTACATCTTTAGACTTCATTTTCTGAGAGTTTTGAATTGAGATCTGAGAGAATTGGGAAGGAGAATTGATCTCTCTTCTTCCTTGTTCTTGCTTGAGCACTTTTTACTTTTCTTGTTTGAGTCTTGAGTGTGAAGAATTGAGGAACTTCTGTCTCAATCTCCATTTAAGATCTCTTTGATTTTCCTACTGCATAATTGAGTTGAATTCAATTTCCTTTACTGCTTCAATCTTCAATTTCTCTTTAATTGCTTTGTGAACTTGGATCTGGGAAGGCAATTGAGATCTAGACTTTGCTATCTAGTCTTTGGAGTCCTGAGATCTAATTCTCTTTTTGGTTCTTCTGCTGAACCACTGCTGTAATTACATTTTCACTTTCTGTTTGAATTCTAGTTACTTTCAATTCATCTCTTGCTTTATTAATTGCTGCAATTTAATTTCCCTTGCTTAAATTCTGAATTCCCTGTCCTCAAATCCCTTTTCCATTCAAGCAATTTATATTTCTTTCACTTTAAGTTACTGCAATTTACATTTCTTGCACTTTAAGTTTTAGTCATTTAATTTCTTGTTCTTTAAGATTCAGCACCTTTACCTTCAATTCTCTTTAATTTCTGCAATTCATCCATCTCCCTTTACATTTCCTGCTATTTACTTACTGTTGGATACAAAATCACTCAACCAATACTTGATTCGCTTGACTAAATCAACCACTAAACTAAAATTGCTCAATCCTTCAATCCCTGTGGGATCGACCTCACTCCCGTGAGTTTTATTACTTGATGCGACCCGGTACACTTGCCGGTGAGTTTTGTGTTGGATCGTTTTCCACACATCAAGTTTTTGGTGCCGTTACCGGGGATTGAAATAGATTGACAATGATTAAGTGAAGCGGAGGTCTAGATCAAGCATTTTTTTCTTTTCTGTTTCTTTAGTTTTTGACTAACACACTAACTGTTTGAAAATTTGCCTCTATCAACTCACTAACTGTTTGAGAGTCTCAACTAACTGCACTCAATTCTCAAGAGTGCTGCTGTTTGTTCCTTGTGATTGTTTGCATGCCACAGGAAAGAAGAGAAGTAAGAGGAAAGAGTATCATTGGAAAAGAAGTCTCTACAGACGAAAAATATCATGACATGAAGCCACCACTCATTACACTAATCAAGAACAATTGTTCCTATGACGGAAATCCATTGGAGGATCCTCAACAGCACATATCTACTTTTCTGAGGACTTGTGGTGCTGTCAAAACCGATGGTCTAGATCATGACACTTATAAAATCTTGTTGTTCCCCTTCTCACTAAGGGGTGAAGTTGCACAATGGTTCAAAACCTTTCTCCAAGGAAGTATTACTAGTTGGGACGATTTGGTTACCAAATTTCTGGCCAAATTCTCCTCATCCCAACAGATCATCAAGCTGAAAGAGGGGGAACATCCATTCACACAAGGAGAAGAAGAACCACTCTTCAAGGCATGGGAAAGATACAAGAAAGCAACTGACAAAGTGGGTTTCCGAGCTTTCTATGAAGGATTAACCCCAGAAACAAGAAAAGCAGTGGACTACTTCTCAGATGGCTTACTCAAAGCGACAACAACTGCCCAAGGAACTGAAAATTTCAATGACAAAGGAGTCAACAACCAACACTCATTCGAGAAACCACTGAATGCAATTTCAGAAAAAGAAGTGATGAATCTTGAAGGAGTGAATGCATTCATGAACCTGAACAAACAAATGCACCATCAAACACAGCAACACATGGAGCTGAGAGATAGAAAAATCGATTGCCTGCAGTCTGCTGCAGTGAATGCACAATTTCCACCATGGAGGCCCCATTCTTATCTGAGAATGGGGGAGTCTCAACATCAAGAACAAAGAAGTTTTAACCAGGGCAAACCCATGACCACAAACAACCAACATCACTCATCCACTAATGCCAATCAAAGCCAATACTCACAAAACATACACTTCCAGACTCATTCCAACTGGAGAAGGACCGAGCACCAAAATCACGTACCAAGGGACTTCAATTACAACAACCCCAACTTCACAAACCAGCAAAAACACCATTATGCTAACAGCAACCACTACACACCACCACAACACCTACCCTTCCAACCTTTAACATCCCACAACCAACCAATCTCACAAGACTCTCAGAGGATCACTAACCTGGAGATCTTAATAGAGAGAATGATGAAGCACCAAGATGAGATAACAAAGAACCAGGAAACTTCAATCAGAAGAATTGAAAGGCAGATGGAACAACTGGCTAAGCACTTTGCAGAAATGGGTGAGAAGAGGGCAAATACCTTTCCCAGAGCCACTGAAGACAAACCAACTAACAACCAAAATGCTACAAAGAGGGAAGGATGGAAAAAGATCATAGAGGAAAGTAAGAAAACCTTGGACAAAGAAAGTACTAGCCAAGAAAAACACAACAAGGAAGTCTTACAAGGAGAGACAGAGGATAGAATTAAAGAAGATCAGAAAATCCCTACTGAGAAATTTTCACTAGGGGATAAAGTAATGATAAACATTCAAACCATGAAGGTGTCTCCACAGCTGTCTGATCACTATACTGTGACTAAGATCCTTCCACAGGAACTCATAGAGGTCATCAAAGAGGAAACCGGAAGGAAATTCACGGTAAAGAAAGACAAGCTAAGGCACTGTGATCTTCAATTTTCATGATCAACAGAATGGAGGATGTCAAGCTAGTGACAATAAAAGAGCGCTTGTTGGGAGGCAACCCAACCTGAGGTAGTTTTCTTTTCATAGCTTTTTCAATAAAGTGTTGAATAATTAGTATGTATCGCAAGAAGCTAAGTTTGGTGTTACACACCAAAACAATTTAAGGGAGAATGAAGAATTCTAAGTTTGGTGTTCCACCAACATCTCATTTAAAAAGTACATTCTCACCTCTTGCATAATGCAAGCTCCAAGCAATCAAACAAATTATCCAACTATCTAACTGCTTTCTAGTTTTAATTCCATAACCTTTAGCAAGGACACAAGGTTTCACATATGGTTAAGTTGATGCATGAAAACTAGTGGCAAGGTACTAAGTTTGGTGTTCATACACCAAAGTAAGTTCAAAAAGCCATAATCATTTTTAGACTAACCAATTGCACAAAGGCTTGAGAAGCAAGCAACCTTTGAGAACTATGCAGGACAATAGCCAGCCATTGAAGATATTGTGCATCTTAACTCAAAGAGGATACAACAGAAGGAAGAATTAAAGGGCTGCAACTTCAAAGGTTGTATCTAAACTTAATCCTTGCTGCTGTGAAGTGTTTTGAATCTGGGAACCATTGTATGTCCTGTTAAAGTGTTTATCTAGTTGCAAGTGAAATTGTTTGATAAGAATGCTGATCTGCATGATGCTTGTCATTCATCACCTAGCTGAATTTTGTTTTGTTTCCCATATGCTTGAATAAAAGAGAATTGTTTGAATTAGAAAGTAAATATCCAATGTTGCATAAGTTAGAATGGAAGTTAACGGTGGTGAATGTGTTTGATTAAATGTATAACTCATGAAATAATTGCTGCATAGTGTCATTTTCATTGAAGTGTGAGCTAGCTTGCTGTTATAAAGGTTCTTATCAGTAAAGTAAAAGCCCTTGAGAACAAAAATAAAACAGAAAGAAAAAGAAGAAGAAAAAGCCAATGTGGCAAGAAAAACAAAGAATAAAGGCTGGACACCAATAGCTTGGACCCTAGGACACATGCCTGTGGTGTTCTTGTACTAGGATATGCTTGGACAAGTAAATTCTGAGGGGTATTTCAAAACCCGGTCACTTAGATCAACTGATTTGGGATGGCCAATTGAAAGTCCACAATAAAGAGCAACCTAGATACAGAACATTTAGTTATCCAAAGAGATGCTGGGCATCAATGATCCTAGGAGGAAATAGTGAGCCATGTGTCTGTGGTGGAGAAATGTTGAGTAAAAATAAAGCCAAAGGCTACTACAATATTTGACACCAAGCCTTCAAAGAATAATAAGCTTGTTAAGCAAAATGAGAAAAGAAAAGTTAGCAAGGGAGCAAGTAAAGAGTAAACCTTATAACAGCAAGTTTAGTAAGCCTTTGAGGAAAAGTGTATATTATGTAACTGCAAACAAATAACTGAGTTATCATTGTCTGCATAAAAACTCCATGAATCAAATTCTGCTATTTGCCTAATAAGGATATGTTCTCTCTTCTTGTTCATTTCATTTTCTCTTAGTTTTGATGCTTGCTTGGGGACAAGCAAGATTTAAGTTTGGTGTTGTGATGACAAGTCATCATATACCCATTTTCAAGCTAATTTCACTTATTTCACTAGTCTTTATGCACTTTCTTGCATCCTAAGTAAGTAATTTGGAATGAAAATGCATAACTTCTTTAAATCAAACAACCACCATTAAATTGATGCTAAATCATGAGGTTTGAGTTAAAATTTATTGATTTTTAATGAATTATAAACCTTATGAGTTTAGAGATACTTTGATTGGTTGTTTTGGTTTCTTGTAGGAGAAGAAAGGAGGAAAAGAAGAAAAACGTGGCTTAAGAAGTGTGGCCAAGAGAGGAGAAGTGTGGTGCAACATAGAAGGAGGAAGCAAACACTGCCCTCCACGAGAGCACACTGCCCTCCAGGAGAGCAGCATAATGAACCAAGCCTTTAAAAGCATCACTGCCCTGCCCACAACAAGAGCAGAGCACAATTCTATGCCAAGGACCAAAGGAAGCAAAAACTCTGCCCTGCCCTCCTCAAGAGCAATATTGGGCTTTCATGAAAAATAATTCAAAGGAAATTGCTTCCTAGTGTTTCCTATGGGTTTCAAACCCAAGAACAAGGAGGAAAGGAGTAGCGCTCAAACACAAGGAAAACAAGCAAAAATTGGCTTGCTTTCAATCTCCAAGAATCAAACACGGCACCATGAGGAAGCAAGGAACTAGGCGTTACTTTGGTGCCAAGAAAACCAAGGAAAAAGGAGCAGCGTGTGCCTCCACCAAGTTTCGAACTTGGGACTTCACCAAGTGGCAACATTGCCCTGCCATCCACAAGGGCAGGGCAGCATTTTGTGGTGCATGGCCAGCGCACAAAATTGGCACGGGCATGAGCTTGGCGCACAGCAAGCACGCACGGGCAGCAAGGCAAGCGCACCATGGCAACTCTGCCCTGCCCTCCACAAGGGCAGGGCAGCATCCTGACGCATCACACGCACCAAGCATGCACGCAATGAGGCCGCATGCACCAATTCCTGCTCTGCCCTCCACAAGGGCAGGGCAACCTCCTGGAAGATACTTTCTCATGGGCTGAAAATTGGATTAAAAATCCAATTTAATTCATTTCACAAAATCAAAAGCCCATCCAAATTCCAAAAATCCAAGAATAGAAAGTGTATAAATAGGAGATAGTTTGATGTAATTAGAACCTTTCTTTTGATTTTTGAATTTTTACATCTTTAGACTTCATTTTCTGAGAGTTTTGAATTGAGATCTGAGAGAATTGGGAAGGAGAATTGATCTCTCTTCTTCCTTGTTCTTGCTTGAGCACTTTTTATTTTTCTTGTTTGAGTCTTGAGTGTGAAGAATTGAGGAACTTCTGTCTCAATCTCCATTTAAGATCTCTTTGATTTTCCTACTGCATAATTGAGTTGAATTCAATTTCCTTTACTGCTTCAATCTTCAATTTCTCTTTAATTGCTTTGTGAACTTGGATCTGGGAAGGCAATTGAGATCTAGACTTTGCTATCTAGTCTCTGGAGCCCTGAGATCTAATTCTCTTTTTGGTTCTTCTGCTGAACCACTGCTGCAATTACATTTTCACTTTCTGTTTGAATTCTAGTTACTTTCAATTCATCTCTTGCTTTATTAATTGCTGCAATTTAATTTCCCTTGCTTAAATTCTGAATTCCCTATCCTCAAATCCCTTTTTCATTCAAGCAATTTATATTTCTTGCACTTTAAGTTACTGCAATTTACATTTCTTGCACTTTAAGTTTCAGTCATTTAATTTCTTGTTCTTTAAGATTCAGCACCTTTACCTTCAATTCTCTTTAATTTCTGCAATTCATCCCTCTCCCTTTACATTTTCTGCTATTTACTTACTATTGGATACAAAATCACTCAACCAATACTTGATTCGCTTGACTAAATCAACCACTAAACTAAAATTGCTCAATCCTTCAATCCCTGTGGGATCGACCTCACTCCCGTGAGTTTTATTACTTGATGCGACCCGGTACACTTGCCGCTGAGTTTTGTGTTGGATCGTTTTCCACACATTATTTAACGCCCAAAGCTCTACCCTTTTGGGCGTTAAACGCCCAGCCAGGCACCCTGGCTGGTGTTTTAACACCAGTTTGCCTTCCTCACTGGGCGTTTTGAACGCCCAGCTTTTTCTGTGTAATTCCTCTGCTGTATGTTCTGAATCTTCAATTCTCTGTATTATTGACTTGAAAAGACACAAAAAAATTTTTTTGGATTTTTAATAATGAGGAATAATCAAAATGCAACTAAAATCAAATAAACAATGCATGCAAGACACCAAACTTAGAAGTTTGTATACTACTGACACTAACAAAATGAGAATGCATATGAGAAACAACAAAACACTCAAGTCAAGAGAAATTAAAGATCAGAGCAAGGAAATCATCAAGAACAACTTGAAGATCAATGAAGACACATGCATGAATTCGAAAAAATGCAGGAAGAAAAGAAACATGCAATTGACACCAAACTTAAAATGAGACACTAGACTCAACAAGAAACATAAAATATTTTTTTGGTTTTTATGATTTTGAAATTTTTTTGTGCTTTTTCGAAAATTAAGTGGAAAAGAAAATAAAGGTATCAAAATTCTTAATGAGAATTCCAGGAATCATGCAATGTTAGTCTAAAGCTTTAGTCTAAAGAAATTAGATATGGCTAGCCAAGCTTCAGCAGGACATTGCATTCAAGAGCTAAATTGATGAGAATCAATCAGCTTTGGTGATGATAAGAATATCACCTTGAAACACTAGAATTCATTCTTAAGAACTCTGAAGAAAAATACCTAATCTAAGCAACAAGATGAACCGTCAGTTGTTTAAACTCAAACAATCCCCGGCAACGGCGCCAAAAACTTGGTGCACAAAATTGTGATCATCAATGGCGCCATCAACATGGTACGCTCAATTGCAATCTCAACTCTTTATCACAACTTCGCACAACTAACCAGCAAGTGCACTGGGCCGTCCAAGTAATAAACCTTACGCGAGTAAGGGTCGATCCCATGGAGATTTTTGGTATGAAGCAAGCTATGGTCATCTTGTAAATCTCAGTCAGGCAGATTCAAATGGTTATGGATGATTTATGAATAAAGCATAAAACATAAAGATAGAGATACTTATGTAATTCATTGGTGAGAATTTCAGATAAGCGTATGGAGATGCTTTGTCCCTTCCGTCTCTCTGCTTTCCTACTGTCTTCATCCAATCCTTCTTACTCTTTTCCATGGCAAGCTGTATGTTGGGCATCACCGTTGTCAGTGTCTACAGTCCCGTCCTCTCAGTGAAAATGTTCAACGCGCTCTGTCACAGCACGGCTATTCATCTGTCGGTTCTCAATCAGGTTGGAATAGAATCCATTGATTCTTTTGCGTCTGTCACTAACGCCGAGCCTTCAGGAGTTTGAAGCTCGTCACAGTCATTCAATCATTGAATCCTACTCAGAATACCACAGACAAGGTTTAGACCTTCCGGATTCTCTTGAATGCCGCCATCAATTCTAGCTTATACCACGAAGATTCCGATTAAGGGATCCAAGAGATATCCACTCAATCTAAGGTAGAACGGAGGTGGTTGTTAGGCACACGTTCATAGGTGAGAATGATGATGAGTGTCACGGATCATCACATTCATCAAGTTGAAGAACAAGTGATATCTTAGAACAAGAACAAGCTGAATTGAATAGAAGAACAATAGTAATTGCATTAATACTCGAGGTACAGCAGAGCTCCACACCTTAATCTATGGTGTGTAGAAACTCCACCGTTGAAAATACATAAGAACAAGGTCTAGGAATGGCCGAATGGCCAGCCCCTATGATCTAAGAACTAGACGTCCAAAGATGATCAAAAGATCTAAAATGATCCCCAGATACAAAATACAATAGCAAAAGGTCCTATTTGTAGAGAACTAGTAGCCTAGGGTTTACAGAAATGAGTAAATGACATAAAAATCCACTTCCGGGCCCACTTGGTGTGTGCTTGGGCTGAGCATTAAAGCTTTCATGTGTAGAGACTTTTCTTGGAGTTAAACGCCAGCTTTTGTGCCAGTTTGGGCGTTTAACTCCCATTCTTGTGCCAGTTCCGGCGTTAAACACCGGGCATTCTTGAGCTGATTTGAAACGCCAGTTTGGGCTATCAAATCTCGGGCAAAGTATGAACTATTATACATTGCTGGAAAGCCCAGGATGTCTACTTTCCAACGCAGTTGAGTGCGCGCCAATTGGGCTTCTGTAACTCCAGAAAATTCACTTCGAGTACAGGAAAGTCAGAATCCAACAGCATCTGCAGTCCTTTTCAGCCTCTGAATTAGATTTTTACTCAGGTCCCTCAATTTCAGCCAGAAAATACCTGAAATCACAAAAAAACACACAAACTCATAGTAAAGTCCAGAAAAGTGAATTTTAAATAAAAACTAATAAAAATATAATAAAAACTAACTAAAACATACTAAAAACATACTAAAAACAATGCCAAAAAGCGTATAAATTATCCGCTCATCATCATTCTCACCTATGAACGCGTGCCTGACAACCACTTCCGTTCTACCTTAGATCGAGCGCATATCTCTTAGCCTCCATTCCGAAAGATCGGAGTCTTCGTGGTATAAGCTAGAATTATTGGCGGCCATTCCTAAGATCTGGAAAGTCTAAACCTTGTCTGTGGTATTCCGAGTAGGATCTGAGATGGGATGACTGTGACGAGCTTCAAACTTGCGAGTGTTGGGCGTAGTGACAGACGCAAAAGAATCACTGGATTCTATTCCGACATGATCGAGAACCGACAGATGATTAGCCGTGCTGTGACAGAACATTTGGACCATTTTCACTAAGAGGATGGGAAGTAACCATTGACAACGGTGACGCCCTACATACAGCTTACCATAGAAAGGAGTAAGAATGATTGGAGGAAGGTAGTAGGAAAGCAGAGATTCAGAAGGGACAAAGCATCTCCATACGCTTATCTAAAATTCCCACTAATGATTTACATAAGTATCTCTATCTTTATTTTCTGTTTATTTATCCTTATATTCGAAAACCATTATAACCATTTGAATATGCCTGACTGAGATTTACAAAATGACCATAGCTTGCTTCATACCAACAATCTCTGTGGGATCGACCCTTACTCACGTAAGGTATTACTTGGACGACCCAGTGCACTTGCTAGTAAGTTGTGCGAAGTTGTGACAAAGTATGATTCACGTTTGAGAGCTCCAAGTCTTTGGCGCCATTGTTGATGATCACAATTTCGTGCACCATTGATCTTCAGGGACTTGCTGTGCTTGTAAAGCCTGCTTGATCGCTTGAAACCAGTTGTCGGCCTCAATGGTGTTTGTGGTTCCTCCAAGGATTGGTGGATGTATCTTCAGAAAAGTTGCAACTGTCATTGGTTCGTTATCCCTATTAGCGCCGTTCCCATTTCTAGCTTGATTCCCTAGCACTTCGGCTGTTGTCTACATAGCCGCAGCCATATTTTCCAGTGCAGCCATAAAGTTCACAGGGTCATTTTCCATCGTTTCAGGGTACGCAGTACCTATTCTACCTTTGTCTCGCTCGCGACCGCGTCTATGAGTCGCCATCTGGTTCATGTTCACACTAAACAAATGATATCAAGGTGATCAGTATCAATATCGCAAGTCTAGTGCTTCAAAGTCCCAAATGCATGCTCATTGGTGGACAAAATTGTGATCCTCTTTGTATTTGCATGAGATTTAAAAATTGGCTCTATTAGAATTTATGATCACAACTCCGTTCAACTAAACCAGCAAGTGTACTGGGTCGTCCAAGTAATACCTTACGTGAGTAAGGGTCGATTCCACAGAGATTGTTGGTATGAAGCAAGCTATGGTCACCTTGTAAATCTCAGTTAGGCAGATTAAATTGGTTTATGGATTTCAAAAATTAATAATAAACAGAAAATAAAATAGGATAGAAATACTTATGTAAATTAATGGCGGGAATTTCAGATAGGCGTGTGGAGATGCTAGAATCCTCTCGAATCTCTACTTTCTTATTACATTCATCCAATCCTTCTTACTCCTTTCCATGGCAAGCTATATGTAGGGCATCACCAGTGTCAATGGCTACTTTTCATCCTCTCGGGAAAATGGTCCTATGCGCTGTCACTGCATGGCTAATCGTCTGGAGGCATCACCCTTGACAATGGCTACATCCCATCCTCTCAGTGAAAATGGTCCAAATGCTCTGTCACAGCACGGATAATCATCTGTCGGTTCTCAATCAGGTTGGAATAGAATCCCTTGATTCTTTTGCATCTGTCACTAACGCTTAGCCTTCAGGAGTTTGAAGCTCGTCACAGTTATTCAATACCGGAATCCTACTCGGAATACCACGGACAAGGTTAGACTTTCCGGATTCCCAGGATCCTACTCGGAATACCACAGACAAGGTTAAACTTTCCGGATTCCCAGGATCCTACTCGGAATACCACAGACAAGGTTAAACTTTCTGGATCCCCATGAATGCCACCATCTATCTAGCTTATACCATGAAGATTCTGTTGGGGAATCTAAGAGATATGCGCCCGGCCTAGAGTAGAACGGAAGTGGTTGTCAGTCACGCGCGTTCATAGGTGAGAATGATGATGAGTGTCACGGATCATCACATTCATCAAAGTGTTGTGCAACATATATCTTGGAATAAGAATAAAAGAGAATTGAATAGAAAGTAATAGTAATTGTATTGAAACTTGAGGTACAGCAGAGCTCCACACCCTTAATCTATGGTGTGCAGAAACTCTACCGTTGAAAATACATAAGTGAAAGGTTCAGGCATGGCCGAATGGCCAGCCCCCATGGTCTAAGGACTATACACCCCCAGATGTTCCTTTGATCTAAAGTGATCAAAAGATGATGTCTAATACAATAGTTAAGTGTCCTATATATACTAGACTAGCTACTAGGGTTTACATGAGTAAGTAATTGATGCATAAATCCACTTCCGGGGCCCACTTGGTGTGTGTTTGGGCTGAGCTCGATCTATCCACGAGCTGAGGCTTTTCTTGGAGTTGAACGCCGAGTTATAGCGTGTTTCTGGCGTTCAACTCCGGGTTATGACGTGTTTCTGGCGTTTAACTCCAGATAGCAGCATGTACTTGGCATTGAGCGCCACTTTACATCGTCAATTCCCGAATAAAGTATAAATAATTATATATTGCTGAAAAGCTCTGGATGTCTACTTTCCAACACCGTTGAGAGCGTGCCATTTGGAGTTTTATAGCTCCAGAAAATCCATTTTGGGTGCAGGGAGGTCTGATTCCAACAGCATCAGCAGTCCTTTTGTCAACCTTTTTCAGAGTTTTGCTCAAGTCCCTCAATTTCAGCCAGAAATTACCTGAAATTACAGAAAAAGACACAAACTCATAGTAAAGTCCAGAAATGTTAATTTAACATAAAAACTAATGAAAACATCCCTAAAAGTAGCTTGAACCTATTAAAAATTACCAAAAAATAATGCCAAAAGGCGTATAAATTATCCGCTCATCACAACACCAAACTTAAATTGTTGCTTGTCCCCAAGCAACTGAAAATCAATTAGGATAAAAAGAAGAGAATATACTGTGAATTCCAAAATATCAATGAATATTAATTCTAATTAGATGAGCGGGACTTGTAGCTTTTTGCTTCTGAACAGTTTTGGCATCTCACTTTTTCCTTTGAAGTTCTGAATGATTGGCTTCTCTAGGAACTTAGAATTTTGGATAGTGTTATTGACTTTCCTAGTTAAGCATGTTGATTCTTGAACACAGCTACTTATGAGTCTTGGCCGTAGCCCTAAGCACTTTGTTTTCCAGTATTACCACCGGATACACAAATGCCACAGACACATGACTGGGTGAACCTTTTCAGATTGTGACTCAGCTTTGCTAGAGTCCCCAGTTAGAGGTGTCCAGAGCTCTTAAGCACACTCTTTTGCTTTGGATCACGACTTTAACCACTCAGTCTCAAGCTTTTCACTTGGACCTTCATGACACAAGCACATGATTAGGGGCAGCTTGATTTAGCCGCTTAGGCCTGGATTTTATTTCCTTAGGCCCTCCTATCCATTGATGCTCAAAGCCTTGGATCCTTTTTACCCTTGCCTTTTGGTTTTAAGGGCTATTGGCTTTTTCTACTTGCTTTTTCTTTTTCTTTCAATTTTTTTCGCCAATTTCTCTCTTTTTCTTTTTTTTTTTCCGCAAGCTTCTTCTTTTTCACTGCTTTTTCTTGCTTCAAGAATCAATTTCATGATTTTTCAGATTATCAATAACATTTCTCTTTGTTCATCATTCTTTCAAGAGCCAACAGTTTTAACATTCATAAACAACAATATCAAAAGACATATGCACTGTTCAAGCATTCATTCAGAAAACAAAAAGTATTGTCACCACATCAATATAATTAAATTAATTTTAAGGATAAATTCGAAATTCATGTACTTCTTGTTCTTTTGAATTAAAACATATTTCATTTAAGAGAGGCGAAGGATTCATGGAGGTATTCATAACTTTAAGACATAGTTACTAACTACTAATGATCATGAAGTAGAGACACAAAACATAGATAAATATACAACATAAAAACCGAAAAGCAGAAAGAAAATAAGAGCAAGGAATGAATCCACCTTAGTGGCGTCTTCTTCTTGAAGGACCAACAATGTCCTTAAGCTCTTCTATGTCCCTTCCTTGCCTTTGTTGCTCCTCCCTCATTGCTCTTTGATCTTCTCTTATTTCATGGAGAATGATGGAGTGCTCATGATGTTCCACCCTTAATTGTTCCACATTGTGGCTCAAACCTTCTAAGGAAGTGTTGAGTTGTTCCCAATAGTTGTTGGGAGGAAAGTGCATCCCTTGAGGCATCTCAGGGATTTCTTGATGATGAGCTTCCTCATGCATCTCTTGAGAACCGTGGAGGGTCTCTCTTGCTTGCTCCATCCTCTTCTTGGTGATGGGCTTATCCTCTTCAATGGAGATGTCTCCTTCTATGATAACTCCAGCTGAGTAACATAGATGGCAAATAAGGTGAGGAAAAGCTAGCCTTGCCATGGTGGAGGGCTTTTCGGCTATTTTGTAGAATTCATTGGAGATGACTTCATGAACTTCTACTTCCTCTCCAATCATAATGCTATGAATCATGATGGCCCGATCCACAGTAACTTCAGATCGGTTGCTAGTGGGAATGATGGAGCATTGAATGAACTCCAACCATCCTCTAGCTACAGGCTTGAGGTCCAGTCTTCTTAGTTAGACTGGCTTGCCTTTGGAGTCTCTTTTCCATTGAGCTCCTTCCACACATATGTCCATTAGGACTTGGTCCAACCTTTGATTAAAGTTGACCCTTCTAGTGTAGGGGCGTTCATCTCCTTGCATCATGGGCAAGTGGAATGCCAACCTCACATTCTCCGGACTAAAATCTAAGTATTTCCCCCGAACCATTGTGAGGTAATTCTTTGGACTCGGGTTCATACTTTGATCATGGTTTCTAGTGATCCATGCATTGGCATAGAACTCTTGAACCATTAAGATTCCGACTTGTTGCATGGGGTTGGTTAGGACTTCCCAACCTCTACTTCGGATCTCATGTCGGATCTCCGGATACTTATTTTAGTTGAGCTTGAAAGGGACCTCAGGGATCACCTTCTTCTTTGCCACAACATCATAGAAGTGGTCTTGATGGCTCTTGGAGATGAATCTTTCCATCTCCCATGACTCGGAGGTGGAAGCTTTTGTCTTCCCTTTTCCTTTTCTAGAGGATTCTCCGGCCTTAGGTGCCATTGATGGTAATGGAAAAATAAAAAGCTTATGCTTTTACCACACCAAACTTAAAATATTGCTCGTCCTCGAGCAAGAGAAGAAAGAAGAGAGGAGAAGAAGAAGAGAATATGGAGGAGAAGAGGAAGTGTAGGTTCGGCCAAAGTATGGAATAGGGGGTTGTGTTGTGTGAACATGAAGTAGAATGGAAGGGTATATATAGGGAAAGGGGAGAGGGTAGGTTTGGCCATTTAGGGTGGGATTGGGTGGCAAAATGTTTTTGAATTTTGAAGGTAGGTGGGGTTTATGGGGAAGAGTGGATGGATGTGAGTGGTGAAGGGGGTAATTGGGAAGAGAGATTGAGGTGATTGGTGAAGGATTTTTGGGAAGTGTGACATGGGGAAGAGTGAAATAGGATTAGGAGGTAAGGTGGGAATATAGTAGGTGGGGATCCTGTAGGTCCACAAATCCTGAGGTGATCCTGTGGGGTCCACAGATCCTGAGGTGTCAAGGAATTCCATCCCTGCACCAAATAGGCATGTAAAATGCCTTTGCACACCATTCTGGCGTTTAAAGGCCGAGTGGTGCACATTCTGGGCGTTCAACACCCATGTAAAGCATGTTCTGGGCGTTCAACGCCCATGTAAAGCATGTTCTGGGCGTTCAACGCCCATGTAAAGCATGTTCTGGGCGTTCAACGCCCATATGTAGCATGTTTCTGGCGTTGAACGCCAGTTCCATGCTTGTTACTGGCGTTTAGCGCCAGCTTTTCTTGAGGCACATTCCTGGCGTTCAAACGCCAGAATGTTGCTTGTTTCTGGCGTTCAGCGCCAGATTCATGCTCTGTTCTGGCGTTGAACGCCAGCCAGATGCTCCTTACTGGCGTTGAACGCCAGTCTGTGCTTCCTCCAGGGTGTGATTTTTCTTCTGCTATTTTTTATTCTGTTTTTAATTTTTATATTTTTTTCATGACTCCGCATGATCATGTACCTAATAAAACACAAAATAACAATAAAATAAAATAAAAATTAGATAAATAAAATTGGGTTGCCTCCCAACAAGCGCTTCTTTAATGTCAATAGCTTGACAGTGGCTCTCATGGAGCCACAAAGGTGATCATGTCAATGTTGTATAGTCCCAACACCAAACTTAGAGTTTGGATATGGGGTCTTAACACCAAACTTAGAGTTTGGTTGTGGCCTCCCAACACCAAACTTAGAGTTTGACTGTGGGGGCTCTTCTTGACTCTGAACTGAGAGAAGCTCTTCATGCTTACTCTCTTTTGTCACAGAGGGATGGCCATGTGCCTTAAACACAAGGTAGTCCCCATTCAATTGAAGGACTAGTTCACCTCTGTTGACATCTATCACAGCTCTTGCTGTAGCTAGGAAAGGTCTTCCAAGGATGATGCATTCATCCTCTTCCTTCCTAGTGTCTAAGATTATGAAATCAGCAGGGATGTAAAGGCCTTCAACCTTTACTAACACGTCCTCCACTATTCCATAAGCTTGTCTCAATGACTTGTCTGCCAATTGTAATGAGAACAAGGCAGGTTGTACCTCAATGATCCCCAGCTTCTCCATTACAGAGAGTGGCATAAGATTTATCCCTGACCCCAGATCACACAGAGCTTTTGCAAAGGTCATGGTGCCTATGGTACAAGGTATCAAAAACTTGCCAGGATCTTGTTTCTTTTGATGTAGAGTTTGCTGAATCCAGGTATCTAGTTCATTAATGAGCAAGGGAGGTTCACTTTCCCAAGTCTCATTACCAAACAACTTGGCATTCAGCTTCATGATAGCTCCTAAATATTGAGCAACTTGCTCTCCAGTCACATCTTCATCCTCTTCAGAGGAAGAATAGTCTTCAGAGCTCATGAATGACAGAAGGAGATTTAATAGAATCTCTATGGTCTCTATATGAGCCTCAGATTCCTGTGGATCCTTAATAGGAAACTCCTTCTTGCTTGAGGGACGTCCCAGGAGGTCTTCCTCACTAGGATTTTCGTCCTCCTCCTCCCTTGTGCATTCGGCCATATTGATTATATCAATGGCCTTGCACTCTCCTTTTGGATTCTCTTCTGTATTGCTTGGGAGAATACTGGGAGGAGTTTCAATGATTTTCTTACTCAGCTGGCCCACTTGTGCCTCCAGATTTCTAATGGAGGATCTTGTTTCACTCATGAAACTGAAAGTGGCCTTTGACAGATCAGAGACTAGATTGGCTAAATTAGAAGTGTTTTGTTCAGAATTCTCTGTCTGTTGCTGAGAAGATGATGGAAAAGGCTTGCTATTGCTCAGCCTATTGCGTCCACCATTGTTAAAGCCTTGTTGAGGCTTTTGTTGATCCTTCCATGAGAAATTTGGATGATTCCTCCAAGATGAATTATAGGTGTTTCCATAAGGTTCACCCATGTAATTAACCTCTGCCATTGCAGGGTTCTCAGGATCATAAGCTTCTTCAAAAGCTGCCTCTTTAGTACTGTTGGATGCATTTTGCCATCCATTCAGATTTTGAGAGATCATGTTGACCTGTTGAGTCAACACTTTGTTCTGAGCCAATATGGCATTCAGAGCATCAATTTCAAGAACTCCTTTCTTCTGAGGTATCCCATTATTCACGGAATTCCTCTCAGAAGTGTACACGAATTGGTTGTTTGCAACCATGTCAATGAGTTCTTGAGCCTCTTCAAGCGTTTTCTTTAGGTGAATAGATTCACCTGCAGAATAGTCCAATGACATTTTCGAAAATTCAGATAGACCATAATAGAATATATCTAATATGGTCCATTCTGAAAACATGTCAGATGGGCACCTTTTGGTCAGCTGCTTGTATCTTTCCCAAGCTTCATAGAGGGATTCACCATCTTTTTGTTTGAAGGTTTGAACATCCACTCTCAGCTTACTCAGCTTTTGAGGAGGAAAGAATTTATCCAAGAAGGCAGTGACCAGCTTCTACCAGGAGTCCATGCTATCCTTGGGTTGTGAATCCAACCATATTCTAGCTCTGTCTCTTACAGCAAAAGGGAAAAGCATGAGTCTGTAGACTTCAGGATCAACTCCATTCATCTTTACAGTCTCACAGATCTGCAAGAACTCAGTTAAAAACTGATAAGGATCTTCAGATGGAAGTCCATAAAACTTGCAGTTTTGTTGCATTAAGGCAACTAGCTGAGGTTTCAGCTCAAAGTTGTTGGCTCCAATGGCAGGAATGGAGATGCTTCTTCCATTAAATTTGGACGTTGGCTTTGTGAAGTCACCAAGCATTCTCCTTGCATTATTATTATTTTCGGCTGCCATCTCCTTCTCTTGTTCGAAAATTTCTGAAAGGTTGTTTCTGGATTGTTGTAATTTAGTTTCTCTTAGTTTCCTTTTCAGAGTCCTTTCAGGTTCAGGATCAATTTCAACAAGAGTGCCTTTTTCCCTGTTCCTGCTCATATGAAAGAGAAGAAAACAAGAAAAGAAGAGGAATCCTCTATGTCACAGTATAGAGATTCCTTTGTGTTAGTAAAAGAAGAAAAGGGGGAAAGAGTGAAGAAGAAGAATGAATAGTCTGTATAAAGAGTAGGGATAGGGGAAGTGATAAGAGATGAAGAGAAGTGTTAGTAAATAAATAAAATAAATAGAAATAGATGAGGGAGAGAGAAATTCGAAAATAATTTTGAAAAAGGGGTTAGTAATTTTCGAAAATTAAAGATAAGATAAGATTAAAATTAAAATTTAGAACAAAAAGAATTTTTGAAAAAGAGGTGAGATATTTTCGAAAATTAGAGAGGGAAAAGTAGTTAGGTGGTTTTGAAAAAGATAAAAAATAAACAAAAAGTCAAATAGTTAGTTGAAAAAGATATTAAAATCAAATTTGAAAAGATAAGAAGATAAGAAGTTTAGATAAGATATTTTAAAATCAAATTTTGAAAAAGATAAAATTTTTTGAAAAAGATATAATAAAAGATAAAATAAAAAAAATAAGATAAAAGATAAAAAGATATGTTTGAAAAAGATTTAATTTTTAAAATTACTTAACTAACAAGAAACTAAAAGATATGATTTTAGAACTTAAAGATTGAACCTTTCTTAACAAGAAAGTAACAAACTTCAAATTTTTGAATCAATCACATTAATTGTTAGTGTAATTTTGAAAATATGATATAAAGATAAGAAAAAGATTTTTGAATTTTTCAAAAAATAAAAAAAATGAAAAAGATATAATTTTTGAAAAAGATTTTGAAAAGATAAGATTTTTAAAATTGAAAATTTGACTTGACTTGTAAGAAACAACTAATTTTGAAAATTTTTGACTAAGTCAACTCAAATTTTCGAAAATTATGAGAAAAATAAGGAAAAGATATTTTTTTATTTTTGAATTTTTAATTATGATAGAGAAAAAAACAAACATGACCCAAAACTTAAAAATTTTGGATCAAAACACATGATGCATGCAAGAACACTATGAATGTCAAGATGAACACCAAGAACACTTTGAAGATCATGATGAACATCAATAACATAATTTTGAAAAAATTTTTATGCAAAGAAAATATGCAAGACACCAAACTTAGACATTTTTAATGCATGGACTCTAACAAACAAAAAATGCATATGAAAAACAACAAAAACAACAAAGCAAGAAAACATCAAGATCAAACAAGAAGACTTGTCAAGAACAACTTGAAGATCATGAAGAACACTATGAATGCATGGAATTTTCGAAAAATGCAAGAAAAAATTTTTAAATCATGCAATTGACACCAAACTTAAAAATTGACTCAAGACTCAAACAAGAAACATAAAATATTTTTGATTTTTAGGATTTTATGATTTTTTTTATTAATTTTTTTCGAAAATATTTTTGGAATAAAACGAAAAAGAAAAGAAAAATTTTGAAAAAGATTTTTGAAAAGAAAATTACCTAATCTGAGCAACAAGATGAACCGTCAGTTGTCCATACTCGAACAATCCCCGGCAACGGCGCCAAAAACTTGGTGGACAAAATTGTGATCCTCTATGTATTTGCATGAGATTTAAAAATTGTCTCTATTGGAATTTATGATCACAACTCCGTTCAACTAAACCAGCAAGTGTACTGGGTCGTCCAAGTAATACCTTACGTGAGTAAGGGTCGATTCCACAGAGATTGTTGGTATGAAGCAAGCTATGGTCACCTTGTAAATCTCAGTTAGGCAGATTAAATTGGTTTATGGATTTCGAAAATTAATAATAAACAGAAAATAAAATAGGATAGAAATACTTATGTAAATTAATGGCGGGAATTTCAGATAGGCGTGTGGAGATGCTAGAATCCTCTCGAATCTCTACTTTCTTATTAAATTCATCCAATCCTTCTTACTCCTTTCCATGGCAAGCTATATGTAGGGTATCACCAATGTCAATGGCTACTTTTCATCCTCTCGGGAAAATGGTCCTATGCGCTGTCACTGCATGGCTAATCGTCTGGAGGCATCACCCTTGACAATGGCTACATCCCATCCTCTCAGTGAAAATGGTTCAAATGCTCTGTCACAGCACGGCTATTCATCTGTCGGTTCTCAATCAGGTTGGAATAGAATCCCTTGATTCTTTTGCATCTGTCACTAACGCCCAGCCTTCAGAAGTTTGAAGCTCGTCACAGTCATTCAATACCGGAATCCTACTCGGAATACCACGGACAAGGTTAGACTTTCCGGATTCCCAGGATCCTACTCGGAATACCACAGACAAGGTTAAACTTTCTGGATCCCCATGAATGCCACCATATATCTAGCTTATACCACGAAGATTCTGTTGGGGAATCTAAGAGATATGCGCCCGGCCTAGAGTAGAACGGAAGTGGTTGTCAGTCATGCGCGTTCATAGGTGAGAATGATGATGAGTGTCACGGATCATCACATTCATCAAAGTGTTGTGCAACGTATATCTTGGAATAAGAATAAAAGAGAATTGAATAGAAAGTAATAGTAATTGTATTGAAACTTGAGGTACAGCAGAGCTCCACACCCTTAATCTATGGTGTGCAGAAACTCCACCGTTGAAAATACATAAGTGAAAGGTTCAGGCATGGCCGAATGGCCAGCCCCCATGGTCTAAGGACTATGCACCCCCAGATGTTCCTTTGATCTAAAGTGATCAAAAGATGATGTCTAATACAATAGTTAAGTGTCCTATATATACTAGACTAGCTACTAGGGTTTACATGAGTAAGTAATTGATGCATAAATCCACTTCCGGGGCCCACTTGGTGTGTGCTTGGGCTGAGCTTGATCTATCCACGAGCTGAGGCTTTTCTTGGAGTTGAACGCCGAGTTATAGCGTGTTTCTGGCGTTCAACTCCGGGTTATGACGTGTTTCTGGCGTTTAACTCCAGACAGCAGCATGTACTTGGCGTTGAGCGCCACTTTACGTCATCAATTACCAAATAAAGTATGAACTATTATATATTGCTGGAAAGCTCTGGATGTCTACTTTCCAACGCCGTTAAGAGCGCGCCATTTGTAGTTCTGTAGCTCCAGAAAATCCATTTTGAGTGCAGGGAGGTCAGATTCCAACAGCATCAGCAGTCCTTTTGTCAGCCTTTTTCAGAGTTTTGCTCAAGTCCCTCAATTTCAGCCAGAAATTACCTAAAATTACAGAAAAACACACAAACTCATAGTAAAGTCCAGAAATGTGAATTTAACATAAAAACTAATGAAAACATCCCTAAAAGTAGCTTGAACCTATTAAAAATTACCTAAAAACAATGCCAAAAGGCGTATAAATTATCCGCTCATCACTCATGAACATTCATTCAACATTTATCAGTTAGATAACCTAGTTTAACATTAACAGACAACCAGAGGATGGGCAGAAGCATAGTCAATCCATCCCTCAAGCTCTACAGAAACGAACTGCTTGGATACCATAATGTAACACCTTACCACATAGAGCTTTATGCTTAAGTCATAAAACCGAGGTGGTGAGATATTACAACTTCGAAGAATAAAATATATGCATAGATGTAGTTGAAAAAATTTGTAATTAGGAGCCATGAAGAAAGATTTAAGCAAAAACCACGAAAAGAAAAGCGCATTACACTCGTAAACATAAAACCGGAGAAAGGATAAGGGTAAGACGTGAGTATATACAAAGAGTTGAGTACCAAAATATAGAATATCAAGCTCCAGATGCAACTTGCAAAGCTAAAGCTGGCCGGAGTATAAATACATATATAAGCATAAGTATATATCCCAAGATAACCCACATGCATAAAGAAAACACCTAGTTTTCCAAAAAATCTCTAAGAGGATTAAACATCGTTTATATATATATATATATATATATATATATATATATATATATATATATATATATATATATATATATATAGGAGAATCGATGAAAAGAAAATACATAACAGACAACCCCAAAATATAACTTCGTAACTTTGCTTGTCAGAGAAGCCTCTAGACGCTCACCAAGGCATATCTCAACCTGCATCTGAAAACAACAACATAGATATAGAATGAGAACCAGAGGTTCTCATCATGGTAGCCTACATACATAATATATAATGTCCCAAGAAAGCCAGAGGCAATTGATGAGCGGATAATTTGTACGCTTTTTGGCATTGTTTTTAGTATGTTTTTGGTAGTTTTAGTTGAGTTTTTATTATATTTTTATTAGTTTTTAGTTAAAATTCACTTTTCTGGACTTTACTATGAGTTTGTGTGTTTTTCTGTGATTTCAGGTATTTTCTGGCTGAAATTGAGGGATCTGAGCAAAAATCTGATCCAGAGACTCAAAAGGACTGCAGATGCTGTTGGATTCTGACCTCCCTGCACTCAAAGTGGATTTTCTGGAGCTACAGAAGCCCAATTGGCGCGCTCTCAACGGCGTTGGAAAGTAGACATCCTGGGCTTTCCAGCAATATATGATAGTCCATACTTTGCCTAAGATTTGATGGCCCAAACTGGCGTTCAAAGTCACCTCAAGAAATTCCAGCGTTAAACGCCGGAACTGGCACCTAATTGGGAGTTAAACGCCCAAACTGGCATAAAAGCTGGCGTTTAACTCCAAGAAGAGTCTCTACACGAAAATGCTTCATTGCTCAGCCCAAGCACACACCAAGTGGGCCCGAAAGTGGATTTTTATGTCATTTACTCATCTCTGTACACCCTAGGCTACTAGTTCTCTATATATAGGACCTTTTACTATTGTATTTTTCATCTTTGGACATCTAGTTCTTAGATCATTGGGAGGCTGGCCTCACGGCCATGCCTAGACCCTGTTCTTATGTATTTTCAACGGTGGAGTTTCTACACACCATAGATTAAGGTGTGGAGCTCTGCTGTACCTCGAGTATTAATGCAATTACTATTGTTCTTCCATTCAATTCCGCTTGTTCTTGTTCTAAGATATCACTTGTTCTTCAACTTGATGAATGTGATGATCCGTGACACTCATCATCATTCTCACTCATGAACAAGGTGACTGATAACCACTTTTGTTCTACAAGCAACCAAGGCTCTAGTGAATATCTCTTGGATTCTTTAATCGGAATCTTCGTGGTATAGGCAGGACTTGATGGCGGCATTCAAGAGAATCCGGAAGGTCTAAACCTTGTCTGTGGTATTCTGAGTAGGATTCAATGACTGAATGACTGTGACGTGCTTCAAACTCCTAGCAGGCTAGGGCGTTAGTGACAGACGCAAAAGTATCAATGGATATTATTCCGGCCTGAACGAGAACCGACAGATGATTAGCCTATGCTGTGACAGAGCATCAGGGACGTATTTTCACTGAGAGGATGGGAGGTAGCTGCTGACAACAGTGAAACCCTACACGAGCTTGCCATGGAAAGGAGTAAGAAGGATTGGATGAAGGCAGTAGGAAAGCAGAGAGACGGAAGGGAAGGCATCTTCATACGCTTGTCTGAAGCTCTTACACCAATGATATACATAAGTATCTCTATCTTTATCTTTATGTTATTTTCGTTCATCACCATTATACATTTGAGTTTGCCTGACTGAGATTTACAAGGTGACCATAGCTTGCTTCATACCAACAATCTCCGTGGGATCGACCCTTACTCGCGTAAGGTATTACTTGGACGACCCAGTGCACTTGCTGGTTAGTTGTGCGAAGTTGTAGTGATCACAATTTCGTGCACCAAGTTTTTGGCGCCGTTGCCGGGGATTGTTCGAGTATGGACAACTGACGGTTCATCTTGTTGCTTAGATTAGGTATTTTTCTTCAGAGTTCTTAAGAATGAATTCTAGTGTTTCAAGGTGATGTTCTTATCATCACCAAAGCTGATTGATCCTCATCAATTTAGCTCTTGAATGCAATGTCCTGCTGAAGCTTGGCTAGCCATGTCTAATTCCTTTAGACTAAAGCTTTAGACTAACATTGCATGATTCCTGGAATTCTCATTAAGAATTTTGATACCTTTATTTTCCTTTTCACTTAATTTTCGAAAAACACAAAAAAAAAAATTTATAAAATCATAAAATCCAAAAATATTTCTTGTTTGAGTCTAGAGTCTCATCTTAAGTCTAGTGTTAAATGCATGTTCTTGTTATATTTTTCGAATCCATGCATATATTTCTTTGTTTTGATCTTTGAATTCTTTTGGCTTGAGTGTTTATGTGTCTCATATAGTGTTAGTAGTGTGCAAACTGCTAAGTTTGGTGTCTTGCATGCATTGTTATTTGATTCTTATTGCATTTTGATTATTAAAAATCCAAAAATACTTTTAATTTGTGTCTTTTCAAGTCAATGATACAAAGAATTGAAGATTCAGAACATGCTGCAGAGGAATTATACAGAAAAAGCTGAGCATTCAAAAATGCCCAGTGAAGAAGGCAGACTGGCGTTTAAACGCCAGCCAGGGCACCTAGTTGGGCGTTTAACGCCCAAAGAGGTAGCATTTTGGGCGTTAAACGCCAGAATGTATAACCATTCTGGGCGTTTAACGCCAGGATGGTGCTAGGGGGAAGATTTTGTTTTCAAAATCAATTTTTTTTTCAAGTTTTCAAAGTTTTTCAAAATCAAATCTTTTTCAAATCATATCTTTTCAATCAAATGTTTTCAAAATCAATTTCTTTCCCTTTTCAAAAGATACTTACTAACAATTAATGATTTGATTGAACATTTTTTTGCCTTTTCTGTTAAGGAAGGTTTTATGTTTGAATCATATCTTTTCTTGTTAGGCAAGTCACTAATTTTCAAATCAAATCTTTTAAAAGTGTTTTCAAAACATATCTTTTAAAATTGTTTTCAAATCATATCTTCTCAATCACATTTTTTTTACCATAACTTTTCAATCAAATCTTTTTAACCTCATCTTTTTCAAAATAGTTTTCAATCAAATCTTTTTGATTTCTAATTTCAAAATCTTTTTCAAAAATCACTTGATTTCTTTTCCACTTTCAATTTTCGAAAATTATCAATCATTTTTTAAAATGTTTTTAACATCTGATTAATTTTCGAAAATCCTCTTCCCTCCTTCTCACATCCTTCTATTTATGGAGTACCACTCCTTCTTAATGCACAATTCGAACCTTATCTAATTAAAGTTCGAATTATTCTTCTCCTTCTTCTTTCTATTTCTCTTTTCCTCTGACACTTCAAGGAATCTCTATACTGTGACATAGAGGATTCCACATTTTCTTGTTCTCTTCTCTTTCATATGAACAGGAACAAAGACAAAGGCATTCTTGTTGAAGCTGACCCTGAACCTGAAAGGACCTTGAAGCGAAAGCTAAGAGAAGCTAAGGCACAACTCTCCTTAGAGGACCTGACCGAATTCTTCAAAGAAGAAGAACACATGGCAGCCGAAAACAACAACAATGCAAACAATGCAAGGAAGGTGCTGGGTGACTTTACTGCACCTACTCCCGACTTCTATGGGAGAAGCATCTCTATCCCTGCCATTGGAGCAAACAACTTTGAGCTTAAGCCTCAATTAGTTTCTCTAATGCAACAGAATTGCAAGTTCCATGGACTTCCATTGGAAGATCCTCATCAGTTTTTAGCTGAGTTCTTGCAAATCTGTGACACAGTCAAGACTAATGGGGTAGACCCTGAGGTCTACAGACTTATGCTATTCCCTTTTGCTGTAAGAGACAGAGCTAGAATATGGTTGGATTCACAACCTAAAGATAGCCTGGACTCTTGGGAAAAGCTAGTCAATGCCTTCTTGGCAAAGTTCTTTCCACCTCAAAAATTGAGTAAGCTTAGAGTGGAAGTCCAAACCTTCAGACAGAAGGATGGAGAATCCCTCTATGAAGCTTGGGAAAGATACAAACAATTAATCAGAAAATGTCCTTCAGACATGCTTTCTGAATGGAGCATCATAGGTATTTTCTATGATGGTCTCTCTGAACTATCCAAGATGTCTTTGGATAGCTCTGCTGGAGGATCTCTTCATCTGAAGAAGACACCTACAGAAGCTCAAGAGCTCATTGAAATGGTTGCAAATAACCAATTCATGTACACTTCTGAAAGGAATCCTGTGAACAATGGGACAAGTCAGAAGAAAGGAGTTCTTGAGATTGATGCTCTGAATACCATTCTGGCTCAGAACAAGATATTGACCCAACAAGTCAATTTGATTTCTCAAAGTCTGTCTGGAATGCAAAATGCACCAAGCAGTACTAAGGATGCTTCATCTGAAGAAGAAGCTTATGATCCTGAGAACCCTTCAATGGAAGAGGTGAATTACTTAGGAGAACCCTATGGAAACACCTATAATTCTTCATGGAGAAATCACCCAAATTTCTCATGGAAGAATCAAGAGAGACCTCAACAAGGTTTCAATAACAATAATGGTGGAAGAAACAGGTTTAGCAATGGCAAGCCTTTTCCATCATCTTCTCAGCAACAGACAGAGAGTTCTAAGCAGAATCCCTCTGACTTAGCAACCATGGTCTCTGATCTAATCAAAACCACTCAAAGTTTCATGACTGAAACAAGGTCCTCCATTAGAAATTTGGAAGGACAAGTGGGTCAGCTGAGCAAGAAAGTTACTGAACTCCCTCCTAGTACTCTCCCAAGTAATATAGAAGAAAATCTAAAAGGAGAGTGCAAAGCCATAACCATGGCCGAATATGGAGAGGAAAGAGAGGAGGTGGACGCCACTGAGGAAGACCTCAATGGGCGTGCACCAATCTCCTCTGAGTTCCCCAATGAGGAACCATGGGAATCTGAGACTCAAAGTGAGATCATAGAGATTCCATTGGACTTACTTCTGCCTTTCATGAGCTCTGATGAGTATTCTCCCTCTGAAGAGGATGAGTATGCCACTGAAGAGCAAGTTGCTAAATACCTTGGAGCAATCATGAAGCTAAATGACAAGTTATTTGGAAATGAGACTTGGGAAGATGAACCTCCCTTGCTCACCAAGGAACTGGATGACTTGTCTAGGCAGAAATTACCTCAAAAGAGACAAGATCCTGGGAAGTGCATGGATGAATCCATCATCCTTGGCAGACCCTTCCTAGCCACAGCAAAGGCTGTGATTGATGTTGATGGAGGTGAACTGATCATTCAAGTGAATGAAGAATCCTATGTGTTTAAGGCTCAAGGATATCCCTCTGTCACCATGGAGAGGAAGCTTGAAGAGCTTCCCTCAAATCAGAGACAAATAGAGCCCCCACAGTCAAACTCTAAGTTTGGTGTTGGGAGGCCACAACCAAACTCTAAGTTTGGTGTTGAACCCCCACATTCAAACTCTAAGTTTGGTGTTGGGAGGTTCCAACATTGCTCTGATCATTTATGAGGCTCCATGAGAGTCCTCTGTCAAGCTATTGACATTAAAGAAGCGCTTGTTGGGAGGCAACCCAATATTTTATAATTAACTATTTCCTTTTGTTATTTTATCTTTTTTGTAGGTTGATGATCATAAGAAGTCACAAAATCAATGAAAAAAGCAAAAACAGAATGAAAAACAGGAAGAAAAACAGCACACCCTGGAGGAAGAACTCACTGGCGTTTAAACGCCAGTGAGGCTAGCAGTTGGGCGTTTAACGCCCAGTCTGGCACCATTCTGGGCGTTTAACGCCAGAAAGGGGCACCAGACTGGCGTTAAACGCCAGGAAAGGGTAAGAATCTGGCGTTAAACACCAGAAATGGGCACCAGCCCGGCGTTTAACGCCAGCATTGGATCAAAACGTGATTTTTGATGCCATTTGGTGCAGGGATGACTTTTCCTTGACACCTAAGGATCTGTGGATCCCACAGGATCCCCACAAACCCCTCACCTATCAAATCCCATCTCTCTCTTCACCACTCACCTCCATAAAACCCCACTTACCTCACCATCCAAATTCAAACCACTACTTCTTACCCTTTTGGCCTAACCACAAAGCCATCTCCCTCTCCTCCATCTCTTCTTCTTCTACTCTCTTCTTCCTTCTTTTGCTCGAGGACGAGCAAACCTTTTAAGTTTGGTGTGATAAAAGCATTGCTTTTTGTTTTTCCATAACCATTTATGGCATCCAAAGCCGGTTCAACTGAGAAGGCATGACCTCAAGCCCATCACTAAGAAGAAGATGGAGCAAACAAGAGACCCCTCTCATCAAGAAATCCCTGAGATACCTCAAGGGATGCACTTTCCTCCACAAGACTACTGGGAGCAAATTAACACCTCCCTAGGAAAATTAAGTTCCAACATGGGACAACTAAGGGTGGAGCACCAAGAACATGCCATCCTCCTCCATGAAATTGGAGAAGATCAAAGGATCATGAGAGAGGAGCAACAAAGACAAGGAAGAGACATTGAGGAGCTCAAGCACTCCATAGGATCTTCAAGAGAAAGAAAGAGCCGCCATCACTAAGGTGGACCCGTTCTTTAATCTCCTTGTTCTTTATTTTTCTGTTTTTCGAATTTTAGTGCTTTATGTTTATCCATGTTTGTGTCTTATGATCATTAGTGTCTTAGTGTCTATGCCTTAAAGCTATGAATATGAATCCATCACCTTTCTTAAATGAAAACTGTTTTTATCACAAAAAGAACAAGAAGTACAGGATTTCAAATTTATCTTTAAAACTAGCTTAATTAGTTTGATGTGGTGACAATACTTTTTGTTTTCTGTATGTATGCTTAAACAGTGCATATGTCTTTTGAATTTGTGATTCATGAATGTTAAAATTGTTGGCTCTTGAAAGAATGATGAAAAAGGAGACATGTTACTGAGGATCTGAAAAATCATAAAAATGATTCTTGAAGCAAGAAAAAGCAGTGAATACAAAAAAAAAAAAAAAAGAGGAGAAAGAGAAAAAGAAAGAAAAAGAAAGAAATAAAGTTGTGATCCAAGGCAAAAAGAGTGTGCTTAAGAACCCTGGACACCTCTAATTGGGGACTCTAGCAAAGCTGAGTCACAATCTGAAAAGGTTCACCCAATTATGTGTCTGTGGCATGTATGTATCCGGTGGTAATACTGGAAGACAGAGTGCTTTGGGCCACAGCCAAGACTCACAAAGTAGCTGTGTTCAAGAATCATCATACTTAACTAAGAGAATCAATAACACTATCTGGATTCTGAGTTCCTAAAGAAGCCAATCATTCTGAATTTCAAAGGATAGAGTGAGATGCCAAAACTGTTCGGAGGCAAAAAGCTACTAGTCCCGCTCATCTAATTTGGAGCTTAGTTTCATTGATAATTTGGAGTCTATTGATGGGATATTTTGGGTTTGAGAAATGAATTTCTCCCAAAAATAACACCAATCTAACCGGCAAGTATACCGGGTCGCATCAAGTAATAAAAACTCACGGGTGTGAGGTCGATCCCACAGGGATTGAAGGATTGAGCAATTTTAGTTTAGTGGTTGAATTAGTCAAGCGAATCAAGATTTGGTTGATTGAGTTGCAGAATTTAAATTGCATTGAAAGTAAAGAGAGCAATGAGTAAATTGCTGAATCTTAAAGAACAAGAAATTAAATGGCAGAAACTTAAAGAGCAAGTAATGTAAATTGCAAAATCTTAAAGTGCTGGAAATGTAAATGACTTGAATTGTAAAGGGAATTGGGAGCTGGATTTGCAGAAATTAAACAAGGAAAAGTAAAATTGCATCGAACAGAAGGATAATTGGGAATTGGGATTAGATCGTAGTTAAAACAGAAAGGTAAATGAATAAGTAAAGCAAGAGCAGAAAATTTAAAATGTGAGAATTGGATCTCAGGACCCAGAGACTAGAAAACTGAGTCTAGATCTCAATGCCTTCCTAGATCCAACAAGAACAATAGCCAGGAAATTGTAAATTGCAAGGGAAATAGAAGAAGAGCAATTAACAGGAAGCTAAATTCAATTAAACAGTAAATCAAAAGAGAGATCTAAGGTGAGATTGAAACAGAATTCCTTCAATTCTCCAACCCAAGATCCAAGACAAGTGTAATTGAAATTGAAAGCTAAGAGGAAGAGAATGGACTTCTCCTTCCCCCGAAACAAGAAACTAAAGATCACTCTGTAACTCAAAACTCAAGGAAAGCTCTCAGCAAAATTCTAAAAAGAGAACTCTCTCCAAAATATTGAATTCTAGCCTATTTATACACTTTCTTCAATTGATCTTCAAGCCTTGGTTTGGGCCTTTGCTCTTGGTGGAATTGGGTTGAAGGAGGCCTTGGTTGATTGCTCTTGAAGTTTGGAGAGAGACCCAAGTGAATCAATTGAACCGGATGTGAGTTTTGCAAAGTTGGGTTTTTTTAAAGTTAGCCTCAAAGTTAGGGGCTAACTTCATGGCTAACTTTTCATATCAGTAAAACTAATTTGCTGCACTTCACGTTTGGGCCAACGTTAGGGGGCTAACTTTGTCCCTAACGTTGGCCTTGCTTCATGTTGGAATGGCGCCAACGTTAGCCTCCAAGTTAGGGGCTAACGTTGGCGCTAACGTTGCACACCCCTGGGAAACAATTCAAATGCCAACGTTAGCCTCCAAGTTAGGGGCTAACGTTGGCGCTAACGTGGCTAACCCCTGGGAGCAATTTCTCATGCCAACGTTAGCCTCCAAGTTAGGGGCTAACGTTGGCGCTAACGTGGCTAACCCCTGGGAGCAATTTTAGTTCCCAACGTTAGCCTCCAAGTTAGGGGCTAACGTTGGGGCTAACTTCAATTCCAACTTCATTTGTTCCTGGTTCAATCTCCCTTGATTCATTGTCTCATCTTAGCTTCTAGCCATTCCTTCTCACTTCAATCCTTTTCCAAGCTTTCTTCACCTATCATAAATCAACCAAACACATCAAAGCTATGCTTGAAATCATGAGATGATCATTCTATCCTAATATGCACCAATTATGGCATCAAACCTCATGAATTTGCATTAAATCATATATGGTTGGTTTAATCAAAGGAAGCATGAAAATCTACCTAACTTAGCTTGCTTAAGCCTCAAGAAAGTGCATAATCTAAGTGAAATTAAAAGAAAAAGACTAGTGAAACTAGGCTAAGATGACTTGTCATCATCTATAGTATATTTTCTTCTTTTTATCTTATTTGATTTTCAGTTGCTTGAGGACAAGCAACAATTTAAGTTTGGTGTTGTGATGAGCGGATAATTTGTACGCTTTTTGGCATTGTTTTTAGTATGTTTTTGGTAGTTTTAGTTGAGTTTTTATTATATTTTTATTAGTTTTTAGTTAAAATTCACTTTTCTGGACTTTACTATGAGTTTGTGTGTTTTTCTGTGATTTTAGGTATTTTCTGGCTGAAATTGAGGGATCTGAGCAAAAATCTGATCCAGAGACTCAAAAGGACTGCAGATGCTGTTGGATTCTGACCTCCCTGCACTCAAAGTGGATTTTCTGGAGCTACAGAAGCCCAATTGGCGCGCTCTCAACGGCGTTAGAAAGTAGACATCCTGGGCTTTCCAGCAATATATGATAGTCCATACTTTGCCCAAGATTTGATGGCCCAAACCGGCGTTCAAAGTCACCTCAAGAAATTCCAGCGTTAAACGCCGGAACTGGCACCTAATTGGGAGTTAAACGCCCAAACTGGCATAAAAGCTGGCGTTTAACTCCAAGAAGAGTTTCTACACGAAAATTCTTCATTGCTCAGCCCAAGCACACACCAAGTGGGCCCGGAAGTGGATTTTTATGTCATTTACTCATCTCTGTACACCCTAGGCTACTAGTTCTCTATATATAGGACCTTTTACTATTGTATTTTTCATCTTTGGACATCTAGTTCTTAGATCATTGGGAGGCTGGCCTCACGGCCATGCCTAGACCCTGTTCTTATGTATTTTCAACGGTGGAGTTTCTACACACCATAGATTAAGGTGTGGAGCTCTGCTGTACCTCGAGTATTAATGCAATTACTATTGTTCTTCCATTCAATTCCGCTTGTTCTTGTTCTAAGATATCACTTGTTCTTCAACTTGATGAATGTGATGATCCGTGACACTCATCATCATTCTCACTCATGAACAAGGTGACTGACAACCACTTTTGTTCTACAAGCAACCAAGGCTCTAGTGAATATCTCTTGGATTCTTTAATCGGAATCTTCGTGGTATAGGCAGGACTTGATGGCGGCATTCAAGAGAATCCGGAAGGTCTAAACCTTGTCTGTGGTATTCTGAGTAGGATTCAATGACTGAATGACTGTGACGTGCTTCAAACTCCTAGCAGGCTAGGGCGTTAGTGACAGACGCAAAAGTATCAATGGATATTATTCCGGCCTGAACGAGAACCGACAGATGATTAGCCTATGCTGTGACAGAGCATCAGGGACGTATTTTCACTGAGAGGATGGGAGATAGCTGCTGACAACAGTGAAACCCTACACGAGCTTGCCATGGAAAGGAGTAAGAAGGATTGGATGAAGGCAGTAGGAAAGCAGAGAGACGGAAGGGAAGGCATCTTCATACGCTTGTCTGAAGCTCTTACACCAATGATATACATAAGTATCTCTATCTTTATCTTTATGTTATTTTCGTTCATCACCATTATACATTTGAGTTTGCCTGACTGAGATTTACAAGGTGACCATAGCTTGCTTCATACCAACAATCTCTGTGGGATCGACCCTTACTCGCGTAAGGTATTACTTGGACGACCCAGTGCACTTGCTGGTTAGTTGTGCGAAGTTGTAGTGATCACAATTTCATGCACCAGCAATCCTAGAACTTCAACACTCATATTTAAATCTTAAAGTTTATAAATGGAAAACCATAAACAGGACATGTTATCTAAGGTTCTTATTTCTATTTCCTTTCTAACTTAAGCCTTAATTTTCGCCTTCCTCCAATCCTCCAAAACTCTGATGCACAACCAAGCAATACAGACAAAGCAAACACAGGTAGGATACAGATACAGCAGATAGCAAATATAGCAGGTAAGCATAATAACCATATAGGCAAGCCCAATTAATGCACAATCAAACAAAACACACATATACATATGATGTATGCCTGCCCTATGGCTGATGAGTCTCATCTGTTGGTTACACAGCCAACCCGACATGTCCAGTAGCTAACCTGGGTATCATCCTCTTGAAAACTGGTGAGAGGTACAGTATTACAATCCTCACCTGGTGAGCGGTAAACCACCTTGATCCCCACCATCTGCGGGCGGTAAACCACCTCGATCCCCACAGATGTTTTCAATTGAAAAACAGCACACACGTGGGCGGTAAATAATCACGATCCCCACAAAACATATTCATTTAAAAATTGGGATGTAGTAAATAACCACGATCCCCACAGAACATATTCATTTAAAAATACTGGTGGGCGGTAAATAACCACGATCCCCACAAAACATATTCATATTAAATTCATCCTCATCATCATTCAATTCATTCAACAATTATCATCATCACACCTCCTATTCCGTTCATCAATAATTCACACTCAACACAGAATTCTCTTTTTAACTAAGTAAAACTCAAAACATAATATTTTTCTTGATAAATTGAAACTCCAACATAATACTTTTTTTAATAAATCAAGTTCCAAAATATAGTGCATTCCTTTTCTTTATAAATCAAAGTCAAATAATATAATTCTTTTATCCATACTTGTCTAAATAATACTTCAAACTAAATCTCCAATTTTTATAAAAATTTCGACAGCATCTCCTTTAAAATTTGGACTTTGCCATCCTTCTCGGATTCCAACCAAACCACCTTTCAAACCATTTTCAAATTATTTCCAGCTCTCAATTCATTCATTATTCAACAAACAAACACACACACACACACACATATATATATATATATATATAACTTAACCAATCTTCAATCTTTCATCATCAATACTCACATTCATCAATAATCATTCATCAACCCCCATGAACAACATTAATTAACACAATTCCTACAACCAAATCAACAAAATCATCATTCATCAACTAATTCATAATATAATTCTAAATTCTATCAAGGTTACTAGCATTAATATATTCCCACATTTTCAACCTATCCTATGGTCACCTAGCCTATGTTTTCACAAAACATTATATATTATCTACAAAAAACTAAAACCATACATTGGCCGATTCCTTCCTAAGCTCGGAACTCCTGGAAAACCCCTCCTTTCACAAGCTCCAAGCTTCCAAATGTCAATTCCTCAAGTTTAATCACCCAGATTTCATTCGATACCGCCTAATTGAACTCCAAATCAACAAGAATGTAATCTAATTTCACACAATATCACTATAATTATCATAGGATTCACTAATTTAATAATTCACATGGGTTCAACAGTTCCTTATCTTAGACATGGATGAAATGGACAAAGGCTAACACTATCCACGAGCTAATTCGACCATAGAATATCAAAACCACATAATCTCTTAAAATTAAAACCTTAAATTTTAAAATTAGGGAAGAGTATCTGAGTAAGAAATTGCTATATTCTTACCAAATTGATCTGTGAATTTTGTAGAGAATTTCAAGACAAACACGTGGTTGCTGACGGCTCGTCAATCGGAGCTCTGAATTGAAAGTTACGGATGATTAAATTTTGGAGACATCAAGGGTTTTGTTATGCTCTTTCTCCTCTCTTGTTTCAGCGTATTGAAGTGAAAAATGAGGGAGAAAGCTTCGGTTGGAAGCTTATGTAGGTTGGGCCTTGGGCCGGTTTGGATCTGGTTCAATCGGTTCAGCTTGTTGGCTCGGTTTTAGGTCAAAATCTTTAAAATTAGTGTCAAAATTAGTATTTTTTTAATATTTCTACTTTCCTAAACTATAAAATTTAATTTTCTAATTTCTTTGAATAATAATTAATTTATTGACTAATTATTTATTAATTTTTTGGAGTTTCCACCTAGAAAAATAAAAACATATATAACTGTAATAGTAGCACATCAATTTTGCACTAAGGTTTATATCAAAAGGCTAGTGAAAAATTATCGACAACCTAGTACTTTACTAACCTCATTAGAAAAGTAATTGGCATATAATGTTGTGCTTCCTGTTACACATTTCATCTCAAATTTGAAAGAAGAGTTATAGATAAATTACTAATATCTACAGTAAATATTTGTACAAAAGTATAAATCATAACGTGTTATTAAAATAAAAATAATATTTTTCTTACCTAAATATTATTAAAAACTTCTTTGAACACGACATTTGTTGTTGATGACTTTAGATTGCCGTCTTCATCCAGAATTAAAACCTTTAGACCACTGTGACTCTTAACTCTTGACAAAGCAACGTAAAGTTGTCCATAGGTGAACATTGATTTTGGCAAATAAAGCCCTACATACGATAATGATTGACTCTAACTCTTGTTGATGGTCATTGCAAAGCACACCACTACAAGAAATTACCAGAATAGCGACCGATTTAGCAACCGATTTTCAACCAATGCTTCCAAACTAGTACCAAACGATATTGGTCGCTAAGTTGGTCGCTAATAAAATCGGTCACTAAATGGCGACCACCATTTTTGTTGCTAAATAGAGACTAACTTCTCGGTTGTTAAATCGGTTGCTAATAAAATCAGTCGCTGATGTCTGACTAGAAAATCTAAAATTGGTCGCTAAATTGGTCACTATTACTAATTTTCTAATTATAGATTTTTACTAATTATTCACAATATCTATATCAAAATATAGAAATTAAAAGAGACAAAATTCATAAATATTCACAATATTTATATCGAAATATAAAAATTAAAAGAGACAAAATTCATAAATACATTAAATTTATGATTCACAATCTAAATGTACATTGATGGCTTACAATCCACAATCTAAATTCATGGTACATGGCACATTTACTACTCATCTCTTACAATACTAAGCCTATAAATCTAAATTGATCTTCTAATTCAACTTGATACATGTGGAAAGGAAAACATTAAAGAAGCAATCAGATATATAACATAATAGAAAACTCTCATCTTTTCGAGACACCCACAATCAATAAACAGAGTGCCATATTGAACATCATCTGCCGAAAAAAAATTAGCATACCATATTAAAAGCTGATTTTAAATGCAGGATGCAACATACATAGAATGTGAATACAGAAGGAAACAATTTCTATTAAAATCTCCCATCTTTGCCTGTGCCAGAGGGATTGTATTCAAGGATTTGATTAGATTTAGCTATCACCAAAAGTAATAATCTGCCCAAGTGCATGTCTCGCACGAAGCTGCAACAATAGAAGAAAATTAACATAATACTTAACAAAAGTGTAAAATGAATTTAGTTTGGAATGAAGAATAAAAGACCTTCACATCCATGTGAGAATTATTGACCATCCTCTGTATTTGAGAAACTATGCCAAGTCTATGCAAAATCATAATTCAACCAAATAAATTGGAACTTTTACGAAGAGTGAGATTAACTAACAAGGGTATATCTTGGCATAAGGACCAAAATTATCTTATAAAATTGAAAAATAAAATAAAATAAAAGTGTCATTCCATCCAAGATAAAAGCTTCTCAACTCAGAAGCATGTTGCAATACCTGTAACAACAATAGCTTTAACAACATCCCTCCGTGATGAACAATAAATGAAAATTAACTAAGCCTACCTTGAAGGCATTAGAGATTGTTGAAGTCATTTTATCAAGAATCAAGCCTCCAGCTAACGTACCACAAATCCCACAGACAATTGTAATACTCCAAACAACAAGTCAGCATTATTCTGTCCAAAAAAAATAAATAACAAAATTGTCAAAGAAGAAAAATTTTCATAAATATTAATAAATGCACAACTACAACAACATCAAGCTTAACCTACTAGAAGAGGTTGATTTCATATAATCAAAACCCAATTTGGCTCTATCAATGACTAAGTCTTCAATAGAGCCGATTTGACTAAGCTCTTTTTGTAATGAATTCTTCTAATATTTGATATGAAGCATATGATATTTAAGCACATTATCACACCATATGGTAAATGATGTATCCTGCCTTCGGTCCCCAGTACGAGTAGGCCCCAATAATAAAATTGTATGATATATAACCTAGCAATGATTAAACTCTTTAAGTCAGAATATTTGAAATTGTTTTGAATTGATGATTCAATTATCAAATCCTCCATTGAAAATCTGTTTTGATTCCTTAGGCAATATTGTCAATAAAACTTTCATGAAAAAAATTAATTATCTCCAAGTTAGTAGAAAAGTAAATACCTAGAACATTTATGACATACACTTGGTCACACAAAAGCTCCAGCATATCTTTTGAGAATCTGATGATGTGATTCCTCAATATGGATAGTGACCTGAGAAACATAAATATCAATTATAAAGGTGAAATATAATATTTAGCTGGTCTATCTACAACATAATCATCATTGTTGTCACAAACTTACAATAACTTTTTATGGGTTACATACAGTGAGTGTAAAATAAAACTATAACACATAAAATATTTATAGGAAATTTCCTTAAAGTTAATATTATCTACTCTATTAATAAGTTTTTTCCTATAAATTTATTAGATTTTCAGTTTTAACTCACTTGGATCCTCTAATAAAGCATTCATCTCCAGCAAGCATTTCACCATCTATAAGGAAAACCTCTAACTTTGAGCATCAAAAAATAAATTTAATTTTATCCTTCGGAAAGAAAACAAAGATTATAGCATAAAATAATTTTACCAACATAATTGTTAAGAATTGACAATACCTCCACATTCATTAGATGTCGGTATCAGTTTGGATTCCATGGGAGTGAAACTGTTACGGCCTGGCCCAAAAACCGCACGGGTCGGTCCGACCCGATCTCTACCCGACCCGGTCACGTGCCCTCCAACCGACCTGGACACGCGTCCTGTACGGCTCACACGTGGCTGCAGGACGACGTCCTTGGAAATATGGGCCTGTCCTCGT